>NC_089272.1:33801631-34401631 GCF_963678975.1 Dysidea avara
GGTAGGGGCATCACAACACACAATAATACAATAGTGTAACATAGTGAGGGTAGGGGCATCACGACACACAATAATACAATAGTGTAACATAGTGAGGGTAGGGGCATCACGACACACAATAATACAATATTGTAACATAGTGAGGGTAGGGGCATCACGACGCACAATAATACAATAGTGTAACATAGTGAGGGTAGGGGCATCACAACACACAATAATACAATAGTGTAACATAGTGAGGGTAGGGGCATCACGACACATAATAATACAATATTGTAACATAGTGAGGGTAAGGGCATCACAACACACAATAATACAATAGTGTAACATAGTGAGGGTAGGGGCATCACGACACACAATAATACAATAGTGTAACATAGTGAGGGTAGGGGCATCACGACACACAGTAATACAGTTGTGTAACATAGTGACGGTAGGGGCATCACGACACACAGTAATACAGTTGTGTAACATAGTGACGGTAGGGGCATCACGACACACAGTAATACAGTAGTGTAACATAGTGAGGGTAGGGGCATCACAACACACAATAATACAATAGTGTAACATAGTGAGGGTAGGGGCATCACGACACACAGTAATACAGTTGTGTAACATAGTGACGGTAGGGGCATCACGACACACAGTAATACAGTAGTGTAACATAGTGAGGGTAGGGGCATCACAACACACAATAATACAATAGTGTAACATAGTGAGGGTAGGGGCATCACAACACATAATAATACAATATTGTAACATAGTGAGGGTAAGGGCATCACGACACACAATAATACAATAGTGTAACATAGTGAGGGTAGGGGCATCACGACACACAGTAATACAGTTGTGTAACATAGTGACGGTAGGGGCATCACGACACACAGTAATACAGTAGTGTAACATAGTGAGGGTAGGGGCATCACAACACACAATAATACAATAGTGTAACATAGTGAGGGTAGGGGCATCACGACACATAATAATACAATATTGTAACATAGTGAGGGTAAGGGCATCACAACACACAATAATACAATAGTGTAACATAGTGAGGGGAGGGGCATCACGACACACAATAATACAGTAGTGTAACATAGTGAGGGGAGGGGCATCATGACATCACAACACACAATAATACAATCGTGTAACATAGTGAGGGTAGGGGCATCATGATGCACAATACAGTAGTGTAACATAGTGAGGATAGGGGCATCTAAATTACAGCACACACCAACATTAACTAGAAGACAGTTAAAAGTTCCGTAATATCCCACAATTCTGACGAGCGAGCATTGAAGATCTTATAGGAGAATGAAATGGCAATCGAGCAGTTTGTTTGAAAATAGATCTCTAACACAGTATTTTTGTAGATGACAATCTCTACATAAATTAGAAATTGTTGATGGCAAGAAGTAACCAAGACACCCAACTTCAATTGTAACCAGTTCAACAAATAAGCAAGTACATTCAAGGTCTGAAAGTAAAGGGCCATAACGTACCTGGAGCTAACAGCTGCAAAGTGTTGTTCTCTATTAGTAACAACAGACACTTCCAGTAAGATAAAATGATCGTTCGAAATAAAAACTATATCAGGCCTACTTGATAATTAAGAGAAGCTTTGTGGAACAGTGCTTGGCGGGCTACTGCTAGCCAAGTGACCAGGGAGATCGGCATAAATTTTATAACAAGGTAGTATGTTGGTACGTTCTTCTGTAGGCAATGAACAAAAACTTGTAGGACTTAGTCATGGTGCCAGGTACATCTTCCCTGATCAAGAGCAGTATGAGCAGGAGCAGGAGAGTAGTAGAGCAACCAGTTAAAATATGGATACAATAGTGTAACATAGTAAAGGTAGGGGCATCATGACACACAATAATACAATAGTGTGACAGTGAGGGGAGGGGTATCACGGGACACAATAGTATAATAGTGTGACAGAGTAAGGGTAGGGACATTTTGGAAGGGTCGGGCGCCGCCAGTATATGATGCGGGCAACATAGCTAACTGTAGTGTTTGTTTTGTAGTTGTATTGTACGCATGTATTGTATCGTCTCCTGTAAGGAAGATGACTTTAGCCGATTATGTGGAGTTTAAATTATCTATTTGTCTATCTATTTATACTTCAACAGGAACTCACCTGATTCATCTATTCGTCAGTATGTACATGCCAAAGTAGCTCAACCGTAGGGGTCAGGCGGAAGTCACGCATTGGATGATGACCTTGAAACCTCGCTTGAAACGCTTAAAATTGGCTAGAGATCTCCCACAAAAGCAGACACAAAAAGAACCGGTTGTCGTTAATAAGAACCGGTTATCGTGATAAAATTAGTAACAGCTGGTCAGCGGGACAAGAGCAAGGAACTCTCGGCAAGGAACGAGTCACGTTCATAGGATTTGTGGAGTATTAAGTTAACTTTAGTATCGTCGTATTGTGGAATATCTTGTGGAGCCAAATTGAAGAGTCCGCCACACCTTTTACTCCAGCCTCTCCTACATTCATCTCCTTCTGGTTTCATCAAGTTCTGGAAGGTGAGGAAAAAGAGGTACCTCTGATCATAAGATATGGCGCTATTTCGCTATTTTTGGTGTTTGCTCAGAGGAGGGTGGAACCGCTGCTCGAAAATATTACGTTAATTGCATACCTCTGTTTACAATTTCACGTGAGCCTCAATAGTCGCAATACAAAACTAGCGAACAGTGGGGATCATATTGTACTTCACGTAATTATTACAATGATGTAATTTGTTTTGTAAAATCACTTAGTTTTTCAGGGCAAAACTGATGAAATACTTTCTAGCGTAGTACGCTTGCACTAACCAGGTATGTATGTTCTTCAACAAGACAATGATGCCACACTTCGTTACATCATCCACACGATTTAGTTAATAACAGAAAATGAGCATTTAGGATAATCCATTTTAACAGTGCTTAAACTGCTTCCAGCCTCCTGTGGTATTTGCCATTTTTCTTTTTTTGTTTGTTTAACAGGAGGCCACATTGATGTGGTTTTCCTACCATGTATCCAGTGATGCAGTAAGGAGATTTCACTCATATAGTGCAAAAATCAAGTGTAGCTGCTGGTGGCGCAAGACTTATGCGGTTTAGACACTGTAGTTTTCACTGATTTTTGAATGTACTAGGTTAACAGTATATGATTAAATGTTTACAACATTTTAATGTGTGGGAAATGTGTGTTACATGTTGTCACTGTTGTGTGTGCTTATGTAGGTAGAGAAGAATCAGTTACTTCATATATAGAAGAGTCAGTTTGTTCCAGAGTAGTAGAGTCAGTGTCTTCAGCTGTAGCTGCATTGCTCTGACGACTAATGCGAGGGACCTTCCTTCGTTCTGCTTCAATACCACCGTTAATCCAGAATTCATCATCATCTTTCCTAGTGGATGAAAATATACCACTGCCATTACTAAGGAAAGTTAGTTATGTATATTGACCAAGTTGTACCCATAGTATATGTTGCTGGAGATGCTTTTAGGTAGGTTGTGAGGAGCCATGCTAACAAAGTTCTTTCATATTATCACATGGGGATGTTTAAATTATTTTGCTAGTCAATGATTTAACTGAGGGCGGTATATACCTGCACTTGAAATACAAGAGTGTATAAACAGTGGAATGGACTACTGCAATGGTGGAATGGAATTTTTTTATAGTTCAATATCAGTTTTAATATCCAAATAAATACAAGCCCTTATCTTAAGTAAGGAAATAAATAGGATTTCTCTTGGAGTCAGCTCTTATAGTTCACCTCACCATAGACAAAGTTTACCACTGTACTGTAAAGTCAGTTATGAGCATGCACAATAGCAGTTTATAAGAAGATTCCTGACTTAACCCTTGTTCCCAATTAATGATAAAAAGTTAGCTAGCTAGCTGATTACACATATACATTGTAAAGGTACATTCACTGTATAATGAAGTATTCATTTATTTATTATCAACTTAACCAGTTAGGCACTGGCGAACATGGAAGGCAGAGCCTGTTCGAGGTGTTTACGACTAACCTAGGAACCTAAGCAAAAAATCTTTGGATAAAGTGAAACGGGACTATCTTGCAAGGTGTAGCAGTGTCATGCACATTGCACACTAAACTGAACCTTCATTTTGACAGTTATTTCAGACAAGTAACAAAGTATTGAGTTATAAGTCATACAAGTGTTGTAGTGAGGAAAAGATATTGAACTTTAAAAAAATCCATTCCAGTATTCCACCATTCCAGTAGTCCATTCCACTGTGTATATACTCCCCTTAAAATACTTACTCATAAGGTCGTGTTTCCCTTTCGCAGTGCTTTAGTTTGTGTATTCTATGCTCTGCTTTTAGCATATCAGTGGTGGGATCCCACCGGTTGCTGCCTTGGAAGAACACTTTCTTTGCATTATCATTCTTCTTCTCCACAGCTATATTTTCAGAGTAGCATTCATAAAATACCACTCAAGTATGCATACTGTACGTATGATACCTTGGCAAGAAAATTTTTTAATGTTCCCATAGATCCCAATCATAGATGGAACATGCATGGCCATCAAGTGCATATATGGGGTGACTTTCTCGGGGTCATATCCATCAGAAACTGGATATTCCTCAGAGCTTAATTTAGTAAATGACTCTATCCACTTCTTCCCCTAATTTATATATGCATAAAGTTATATGTACATATGATTGTATTGCAAGTACTTGCACATGTAGTTACCTTTATTTGCAATTCATCTGCAGTACATGAGGGTGACCGTGATGTTGCATCAGAGTATATATCACTGAAGTCCTAGAAAGTAAGGTAAACAACTATTGTGTATGTTTTCACTTTTGTCAGGAGTTCATTAATGCCTGAAAACATAGAGGAGTATAACGAATGTTAGCTGTAAATGAGATCCATACAGCTAACCAATGGTTAAAGTTTCTACTACCTCAGAACACAGTCAGAAGCATTCAAAATGGCTGGTTTCATTGTTATGTTATTGTAAGATTGGGTATTTGCACTTTTAATGGCCTTTATACAGGTAATAAAAGGTAAAATGATGTAACTATAGAACAACTACCCTACATGTGGAGTTGAGTTCAACTAGGCTCAAAATCAAGTCTATCACACTCCTTTATGCCTTGGACATTTGGACTGCTGATTTGTAAAATGTAGCTAGTTGATGTTACTTGTAGTGACTTGCCTTCCAAAGCTTCTGCACTGGTTCCACCATATTAGATGGTTGACACCCGATCATTCTGTCAGGGAATAAGCGCAGTAGCTTTTTCTTTGGTGGTCCCATCATAGATGGCCATTGCAGTTCATCTGCCTTCCTGTCTTCCCATACATAAAAATGCACCCCACAATCATTGATGGTCTTCACCAGGTTTTGGATCATTGCCCCTTCCGTTGCTTTTATACTACGGAGTCCAAGTCTATGTGCCTCAGTGGCATCATAGGCTTTTGCCGTATTTATTAAAGCTTGGATGAGGTGATCCATCACCCTCAGCAATAGGTGGAGCTCATCACATATGATGTAGTCAGGCTCCAAATTGAGCAGGGGTGCATTTTTACATCCCAACTTCTCTTTTATTGCATCGCTTTTAATTGATGCGAGTGTCCTTTTAGCGGCAGCATGCTTGATGTCATGTCTATAAAATATGTGCAGTTAAACAGCTGCTTTTCTACTCTTCAACCCAAACAACTAGACAGTATGTCACTCATTGAACTTGATTCTGTATAACTGTATGTATGTTTTATAGACTTAAAGCTATTGTTACCACAACGTCTTTCTTACCTATTGCCTTCGCTGACTGTACACCAGATGCATGAATTGTTTGAGTTCGCTGCCTTCATTCCCATTGTGAGTAACAGGAACTGTGAAGGAAAAAGAATTAATAATTTACCCTAAATAATCGTACATACCTTGTAATCAGCGCAGAACACGATTTTAACATGATAAGTATCCCCATCAACTTTAATCTGGGGTTTACTTATCAAGCTGTTGATAGATGAAAATGCATCTGCAAATCCATCTCTTAGTGCCTCATAGCTTTCCTTTCCCTTTATGGCTGCTATGGTGTGTACATCTGAATGAGAAATTTTCTAAACCACTGGCTTCATTTTTGTGTACACTTGATGGGCATCTTTTAACACTTACCTACACTGCTGAGACTGCTATCATCACGTATGAATGTAAAAGATAGCAAGCAGAAGCTTGAGGTGTGGCTATACTTTGCCCCATCACCTGATACCTTGACCATGAACAACTTGTTGTTGCTATAGTAGTCGGCATTTTCTTTTATCTGTAGAATTTGTATATTTATTTATTTGTATAATTTGATGATGTTTCACATGAAAATTATACAAGGTGGTAACAAAGTGATTAATATTAGCCACGTTGTTTTTTGTAATTATACAGCTAAAGTAGGCACTTGCACATGATGATAATCTGGATCAAAATCAATTTCTATTTCCAAATACTGTAATGAATTGTGTGTCTGGTCTCTCGTGATTTATTTTATGTTGAAAAGGCCAAATTCCTAACTTACTAAGTGGCTATGTTCTAGTTTCATCACTTGATTATTAACATTACACACTTACCTCTACTTTAGCAAATTTGATTAAAATATCTTTAAAATCAAACTGTGCCCCGTCATATGGTCCTGGCGTCTTCATGATATTAGGAACCTCTATGCTCTTCTTGAATCTTTTTAGCTGTAAAGGGAAATTACAGATGTTATGATGTGTGCTAGTGTAAGGTGAAGTACAGTAGTGCACTGCACTTACTATTTTTTTATGTCTTTTTACCTTGTAGGATCTGGGAAGATCTTTGAACCTCATGGCGACCTCATGGTAAAATTCCATGGAAACACCATGCTTTAGTAGTAGGTACTTCAGATGTTCGATCATTTGTCTGTGATGTGCTTCTGCATTATCATCGTGATCAACCTTTACTTTTATAGGTTCTGGAGGCTCTTCGGTAATCAATTGTACTGATTCAATGAACAAGCCAATCCTTGCTAATGGAGGGCCAAAGTGATACTGGAGATCATCTCGAATATCACCAAGCTTTCTTTTCCTTTGGCGATGTTCAACTGCTACATACGGATTCCCTGTAATTACAAGTATATCACTCTGTATTTATTTTACTATGTTTCTAAGACAGTTGTTAATGTACCTTTATATTCTAATGGAATGCTAAACACTGGTTTGTCCACCACTTCACTCTTATATAGCAACATGTTAGTACTACACTGTAAAATTTTGTTACGGTAGGTCGAGCCTTTATTTTGTTGACGGTATTTTCTTAGAAACCTGTATGAAATATGATTGATTAGTTAATTAATCCAAGTACATGTATTGTCACTCAATTCATACTTGTTTGATGCTGTGACTAGTCTTTTCTCAACAGTTGTTGCTGAGCTCCGAATTGTAACATTGTGGGTCCTCTCAATGCGGGAGTTTGCCATGTCAGAGTGTTTAGAAACACTAACACCAAGGTTTTTCTGCAGGCAAACTCTCCTGTCCCATAACAGATATAACCGGTTTGGGATAACCAAGGAGGCTACAGGATCCTGGTCTTTCTTCTCCTTGTAATGTGTACTTGAAGATGGATCTTCAACTGTGATGTGAAGCTGCTTAATTTCTTCATCCACTTCCTTGAGCTGTCTCCTGAGAGGATCAGACATTCTTGCTTGCAGATAGCTATGCACTGTTAAACTCGATGGGTGCAATGGGTTATGTTGCTGTTTTTATAGCGTTTAGTCTCCCGCTCTTTTACGCGTATGCGTGAAACGGAGGCGAGGAAGGATGTTGGAAACAAGAGTAATTTCATCTTTTCGCAATTTGATCATTAATTTAGCGTTCTCTGCATTTTCCCGTTCACAATAGTGTACTTTAGTATGCCTAAGCCACCTGTAACTTTGTTCAAGATTGTTAGGTTATCTTCGTATACTAGGATCAATCGGGATCACCAATGAAATGCTTCGAAATTGTAGCCAATCACAATGCAGAGTATGACTAAGGTTTCATCTAGCAATCCTACACATGTTTATTGCATTAAGCTAAACCATGGGACTCGTGAATTCCATTAAATCTGACCTGATGTTGAAGTCATCATTCGACTAACCGCGCGTTTGTCTTGCCATAATTCGCGTTTGGATTCCACTGCCAGGTAGCTGCAATGGAGCGTGTATCTAGAGCTTTTGCCAGCAAGGGGAGTGGATACTACAGGCTGCTTGCCCATGAAGACAGCAGTGATGAGGTGTGATAATGGATCGAAATTATGTATGTGAATGCATTCATTTTATCAGGAGGAAATGTATGAAGTGGACCGTGCGGTCTCTAAGAGAGTAGTTGATGTAAGTAGCCAAAGTAACTATAATACAGGGTACCAAGAGTTCATAGCAGTGAGGGATGATACCTTATAGCAGCTAATAATTATAATCATTTAAGTAGAGTCAATGGACCATGGGGAGAGGAAAGAGGTCAAAATTGTGAGCCCCAGACATTCTCTGAATAATAATACGTATCTATAACCAATGAAACTAAGCACACAGCTAGCTGCAATACAAACAACAATCACGCTGTTTGTCATAGCTCCAGTAACAAGCCCACGTGATAAGAAATTTAGGGTGCTATAAGCTGTTAACTGTATGTATTAATTGATTAATCAGTACAACTTGGTTGTCTATAACTGTCTGTATGGCCTATGAATGTATTGAACATATGTACACAGTAAAACTTAATATTGATAAATTGTTACATAAGGGAGAAGAACAGATGTTGGTGACATGGGTGGGCTATCCGATTCACACTGCATCATGGGTACCCTCTGCACATGTGACAGCAGCTGTACGTAGGTAAGTGTAAATTACATTCTGTACCTTATACAATATACTCATGTGTACCTCGTATAGCTCATATGATATCCCATTTGTGCCTGACAGGATTGTCAGGCATGAAGTACACACTTTTACAAGTAGAATAGATAGGTGCTTAGCTAAGTCTGTAAGTAAGGATAGGTCTTTTACAATAGAGTTTTGTCATGATGTATATAGGAAGTTATTTAGTAGTAATTTAGTACTAAACAAAAGTCATTTTTGTAGCACATATTTTACGGAAGGATGGGACTATAACTATAGGAAAATTGGAAGCAGTGGCACATACAGAGGACGTTGCATACAGTACCCTATAAGATGTACATTACACATGATTAAGGACATAGACAATCGTTACGTGAAGAACAGTAAAGGACAGTTTGTACCAAAGAGTAAAGGATTCAGAGAAACAATACGAGTAAATTTAGCTAAAGTAAATTTTTAATGTGTAAGATAAATAACATTGTTTGAGTTTTGTACCATCCATAAACAGTTGTACTTAATGTTTTTCTATAACTAACAGCTGCTCCTTTAATAATCTGTACATGTTTAGGACATCCCTTATAACGTTTTATTAGTCCTCAAGTACAATTGTGCATTAATTTTATACATGACTGGGCGCTAAAAACTATGCTTGTGGTCTTTTTGATTCATGACACACACAACTTTATATTAAAAATTGTAAATTAATTCTAACCTTTTGTAATGAAAGTATAAAGAAACTATGAACTTTGAAAGGCTGTAAGCTTGATTTTGCATACTTGATGGGTTTAGACAGTCCCTGTGTGCATGGATGTACAGGAATGGAGAGGGACCATGCGAATAATGACATTACAATAGACCACTTTATTTAAAGGCATGAGGAATTTAATAAGGATTGGCAATGCCTGGACTACACATTTTCTAAACCACACATTGGTTCCCATACAAATCTGTATAACTGTTTTTCAAAGTGTCTTCGACTTACAGTTCCTTGGATTGAAATGAAACTTGGACACAGAATTTACCACCTATAGAACTACCAATTGGGAGTGAAAATAGCATGTTCATGGGTGAAGATATGGCATCAAGAATGTAGTACATGTTGTGGTGAAGAATAAGTCTGTTAGTCACAGAAA
Source organism: Dysidea avara (assembly GCF_963678975.1). Taxonomy (NCBI): domain Eukaryota; kingdom Metazoa; phylum Porifera; class Demospongiae; order Dictyoceratida; family Dysideidae; genus Dysidea; species Dysidea avara. Next base: position 33,811,607 of record NC_089272.1, read on the forward strand.
CACTTGCTAAAAGATCCTAATGTCTGAGTATCAAGTTCTACAAGCCACAATCAATCCTTAATGACAGTGCAGTAAGGTCAAATAATGCTTCTCTTACTAGATATTTTACCCTGTTACTATAGATACTTTGCCGAGGCTAGTAACATACTGTTGTAATTGATTTCAGTTTAAACTGCTATCCTGTGTGGTATATGGCAGTGCTAATATGAGTGTCAGTAGTAATAAAGGTTGAATTTTATAGTGTAAAATGAACTACAGATACTCACTAGTTTTCAGATAAAAATTATCACAGTGCAGCAAGCATTATGACTACACTGTTGTTATGTCCATCAGCCCACACAATAGCTAATTTATTACCCAATTAACATTCCATGGCTTCTGGTAAAGTATTCTATAGCAACATATTTCTATTGAAACTCTACCAATTTAAAGCCTTACACAGAACTGTGGTCACTGTGTGAGAGTACACACCCTACAGAGTTTCACTTTCAGTGTTACTTTTGATATAGATTCTATAACATACACATGTACAGTGTGATACGTATGATATACACTCAGTCTCTAATGGCCCTTGCAGTCTTCTTTTTCACCACGTGGTTTTTGTTAAACCATCAGTCGGTCTACTGTTGTTCCCATGTATTGAATAGTACATAAATTATCTAACAAGTTAAATGTCATAATTTACTGTATTACACTATACTTCATAAAGTAGCCATTGCTAGATGTAAAAAAACATCACAAGATACAGCATTGATCAAGCCATTCAGCACATCCTGCATGGTTAGTTATAGTGGTAAAGAATTCATTAGTGGTTTGGTTTTCAGTCACAGTGGCTGTCTTCACTATAGCCTTGTGGCCTGCACATCTGTCTTCAAAATTTACACCCTCAGGTTAGAGTACTCAAGCAGAACTCTTGGTTGAAGTTGAACATAAATCATTTAGTCCTCTAGCCCCATAGCGTACCAACAGTCACATGAGCACATCCATAACACCAGACCTACAAAAGAGTTTACAAGTGTATCTTGATGTCATCACACTATTTATCTAAGGAGTCACATGCACACAACATGCAAATGTGTGTGATGAATATTATAGCACATGCATATGTGTGCACATGTGTGCATGTATGAGTGTGGAACCTTTAGTGGATTTGTGACCTTCAAATGTAGCTTTCCCCTTCATACATACACTATATAGCTCACTATAAAACTAAAGCCATATTGCATTCCACTCAACACCAAAGTGATTGTCTTATGGACCCAACATGACAACATGGTAACAAATTTGTAAATATTCTAATACATCAGTGCAGGTGTCATCTCATGACCTGTTAGGAAGAACAGTACTTGCAGTTGTAGATCAGTAATGGTGTCTTCACCACTACAAGAGATAAATAATGACTGGATTACTGGTGAAAAGCTGTTTGCAGTCCATGAGTCCAGTCTGTTATACCGTAAAAATTAAAGTATTATGTATGCCAAACGTAGATATCATTACAGTTTCATACGTAATCATTTTCCATGAGGCATACAATAGATATACTCATGGCATTGGAGCATGAGTATGCTTCATCTCAGGGTCATTCAAACTGTCCTACTATCAGTAGCAAGGAAGAGTGTATTATAAAAGATAGTGAAATAGCACACGTTACTTTGATCCGTGCTTGTAAAATTATGGCTGACAAGTCGCAAAATTGCATGGACACAAGGATTTTCACACTTCGATAAGCACAATAGAAGACACCTACAACATTTATATCAACTAATTAATGTACTAAAGTTCTGGGTGTAATGTATTTTGCAGACTGGACTCATGGACTGAGCTGGAAACAGCTATTTTACCAAATAATTATTGTGTATATATACCTCTTTTAACACTGAAGATATGTACAACTGCTGGCACTGCTCTTCTAAACAAATCATGAAGGTCACACCAGCACAGTTCACTAGAATATTTAGAAAACACATGCACTCATGTGTTCTTAACAGATTTGTGGTCCAATACATGGCACAGTATTTAAGAAAATACTGTGAATGTTTGAAATACAATTACAAATACTTCCACTTCAAGCCAATGAACAATATCCGCAATTACATTTCTTGACATTGCAACTACGTTTTGTGATGTCACAACCAAATGGTAAACGAATAGTGTTGGCACTTTGTATGGGGACGTGTTGGGAGAGGTCACATTCTGTTATGACGTTTGTAAAATTAAACAATGGCAAAAGTGAGGCAAATAATACTATATTCCAATGCAAATGCACATGTTTGTGTATGAATTAAAGAAGGGGGTTACTATTCAGTGGACTGGACTGGAACACTGGACTGGACTACTGGACTGACATATTTTTGGTTTTTACACATTCTGAGGTTGGTTTTATTGAGTCTTGCTAGTAAGAACCCTTTGGGTACCTGCAGCCCACTTCTAAACACTGAAGACAAACAGTGGAATATGCGAAAACTGCCTCTTAATAATTTCGCTACTGTTCATTATGCCACTATACAACACTTATTCCTTACCTGGTGTGTAGTAATGCTGCAGGCAGTGCAGGAAACTGAATATGACAGCAATATATTATAGTTAACCAGCGATCAACTAGCCAGTAGACAATCTTTCAAGATATCCTTGAGGAGCAAGCTAGTCTCGCCAGCATGGCCAGACCTCTCTAGTCAGTGCAGGGGCTTACCAATTAGAGATATTTCAGCATGGGCGCTTATAATCTTTATTTGATAAGCCCCTACACTGAAACAGCGAGACTAGTGAGAGCAAGACTAATGAGACTAGCTTGCTCCTCAAACTTGTTCTAAGGATATATCTTGAAGGATATTGTCTACTGGCTAGTTGATTGCTGGTTAACTATTGCTGTCACATTCACTGGCGGAATTCCCTGCACTGCCTGCAGCATTACTACACACCAGGTAAGGAATAAGTGTTGTATAGTAGCATAATGAACAGTAGCGAAATTATTAAGAGACCGTTTTCGCATATTCCACTGTTTGTCTTCAGTGTTTAGAAGTGGGCTGCAGGTGCCCAAAGGGTTCTTACTAGCAAGACTCCGTAAATCCAACCATAGAATGTGCAAAACCCAAAAATATGTCATTCCAGTAGTCCAGTCCAGTGTTCCAGTCCAGTAGTCCAGTCCACTGAATAGTGACGCCCAATTAAAGAAATTGGTCTGGTTTTGCCCAAGAAACCCGTTCTGCTTCACCAAAATATGTTTACCTTTATTATGCCTTAGTTGCATCTGTAAAAAACATTCAATTTGATTTCTACTGTACGCAAGGAAATTTTGACATTAAAAAATTAGACGAATTCACACTTCAGCAGATTTGAAGAATAAAATGCTGACAAAAATCAAGAAATTGTAGATAAAACCTGTACTTTTAAAGACCAGATTTGTCAAAATTTTCTTACGTCAACATTTCCTTGTGTACAGCACATGACAAAGTCTCTAATTGCTGACACTTAGACGGCTGTTTCCCAATTATGACATCACATTGAAATTTCGTCACTGCAGATATCTCTTATAACATTGTCTGAAACTACGCCAGTGTCTCTACAGAGATGTGCGTGTGTGCGCATGTGTGGAGGGGGGTTGACACTAATACAGAAGTTTGGCTTTAGAAAGCAGCAGCCATCTCTTGCTGGTGTTATTTGTGCCCAAATGCATTAAATCAGGTCACACATGAGTGTGCTCTGGTAGGGAAGAACGGCAATTGCCGACTACAATGACATTAAACTAAAATTCAATCCATCAATCATTTATGCTGACTCAGCTAGGTGTGGTTACAAACGGGTAAGGCGATACTTATACTACATAGTTTAAAATCAACACTTACAGTAAGAAAAATCACGATCCTTCGTCCAAAAATTCACCAGTGTTTGTATAATTTCTATTCAGTGTTTTGTCAGCCGAGTCGGATTCAAATCAGTCAGGCAGCGCCTCTTCAAACAATTATAATAAGCATGCCTGTCACGCGCTTATACATTACATTAGTATTCGTGGTGTTATACGCATGCGTATAATTAAAAGAGCTTTAAAAAGCTTTCACTACAGTTATCTGCAAAAATGAGTGTATTAGCTACTTTCTTAGAGTAATTACAACCCTTTGATTAAAGAAGCAGGTGAAGTTTAAATAACTCGGAGAATAACTCTAATAGTACACCCCGATGACCGCCGTTTGTACTATATTTCTTGTAAAGTTGGCGCGCGGTCTGACAATATTCGATGGGGCTAAATGAGAGTACTATCGTCCGTGGTGAAACATATAAAATTGCTTTGATGGGATTCATCATAGTTGTTTTACTGCAACTAACTGCGTTAATAGAATGCCAAATCAGCTGTGAACGCGATGTATGTTTTCAGAGTTCCAGAAGAGTCTGTCAATCCTGCTGTGCGGACCATTCGTCACAGTGCACCTGGTATAGCTATGCCAGTCCTACTACTGAAGTCACTCAGTTTGCCGATTCTAGTGGAAGAGTATTAAATTTCAGTTCGTTTGGTCAGTATGTTTGCAATCAAACCCAAAGCAATCAAACGGAAAGAACAGTACTTTTTCTTCCAGACAGTAAGCAATGTGATCACTTGTGTAGCCACTTTATCATGTACTTGCATATCGTTGCATTATACTTTATTCATTAACGATGGTTCCTCTAGCTATACAGTAAGTTACACTTGATGAATCATACGTGGTAGTAGCACATACGTAGCTACTGTATATATGTACGTATGTGAACAGATCTGTGAAAAGAGGTCTTATAGCCTTTCCAACTGCTTGTACTCGTCAATCCATAACTTGATTTGTGTGTATGGTATTGGCCTGAAATTTGGTCACTTTATACTCCTACCATAGCACCATTCCTGTATGTAATTTTAAGACAATGGGTTACAACCAAGAGTTCACAATATTATAAACTCTTGGATGAGTTATGACTCATCAAACTTGGAAATTTGAAAAGGATATAAGACCCAGTGCCCAACTGTTAGACTTGATAATTATACAACCAAGTACTAAGAATAATACGAAAAGCGGTTAAAATTACGTCATTAATAATGAATGAATATATAAATAAATATTGTTTGAGAAAACTACGAGCCCTAGAGACATGAACTAAGCGGGGATAGATTCGCCTGTGAATCAAGGCACAACCTTATAATAAGTAAGCCTGTTCCTACTGATGACTTTACCGTACGTGTAATTCTATATAACGCCCGACACCACACCCTTGTTTAATCATTAGCAGAAATGCGGTGACTACTCTATTAGGGAGTTTTGTCGTAATTCAACTTTCATCTCCAGTATAGTTGTAGATCTAACTTCAGTATTCAGTGGATCCTTGAGTGGTGGTTCATTATGGTATGTCTGCTTAATTAAACCCTTAGAAATGCTAAGCGTGTTCATATGGCTTTCGGCGACATTCGTGGTCATGTGTGGTAAATACCTATCGCCGAAGATTTTCTTAATGTGATTCATACCACCAATGAATTTATTACCACTTATGGTGCATTTTGTAGTCTTCTAATGGATCGTGGTATAGTAAGCTACTGTAGCATGATCGTTTACTTTCAATTAACTGGAATCCACAAAATTACTATAATAAAACTCTCTAATAGAGTATTCAAGTTTGACCGAATTTCTGCTAATGTTACAGATTGCTCGAAGGAGAAGATTGGTAAAAGTCTGCGGAGAGGCCAAAGGCTACTTTACTGGTTAACAACAACATTACAAGTATGTTTAAATGTTTGCAATTGAGTATTTTGTGTGCAGGATATGCGCTCCAGGCGTCATGCAGTGAACAACGAGCTGATGACCAGTTGGGATACCAGCTGATGCGCTAATAAACAACCAGATGGAACAACAAGGTAATGAGTAATGTAATACTTGTACTGGTGGTAGTTGTATTACACATCTTCATCCTTCATCTGGCTTGCTAGCTGCTGCAATTATTTTCCACTGGACTTATCTACTATACTGTGAGTCTGTATAATAGCTAAACAAGAAGCTGATGCAGTATATACAACAATGTGTAACTATCTCCTGTATGTTGTGCATGGCTGTATGCATAATATTATAGACTGTGATCACTGTGCCAATGCCACACCGCTGACATAATGGAACATCACCTGTGGCCTCTAGTTACAACAGAGTCTGTTGTGCCACATTGGCTTGATTGGGATCAATTGTTAATTGTGCCTTCACCATGTCCCTTGTTCTGCATAGCCTCATTTCACTGCTGAGTCATCTTGAGAGACATGTGACACCTACAATATATAGCTACTTTCAATATAGCTTTGGTTTTGTGTAGGCTGTGTTTTAGTATTGTGGTTTTCTGATGCCAGTTAAACTCCCTTGCCTGTGTACATATGTATATGTATCATTTTCACTGGTACACACACACTGCTCTGAGTACTGCCCATGGCACTGTTTATACTTGCCCAATGGGTAGGTTGTGACATTGGTGTATGTACTTGGTTGTATGTGGTGCGGCCCTAGATAATAAATAATAATAAATAAAACCCCTGTTTACTGTTTCAGACCCCTGTTTGAATGTGAAGACCTTTTCTTGTATTATCGATATAAATTATAATATATATATATATATATATATATATATATATATACCTACTATTAAGACCCCTTTTCGCAGATTTGGTCACATATGTAGTATGTGTAATCAATAAAATTATTATACAGTACTCAACGTTTTTTTCGTTATAAAACCATTCAATGGTGGAATGCATTACCATCATCTGTAACTGACTGTATTAATTCTCCATTTTATGAGTACGTGGATGTCCTTAAGCAGCACTGTGACTCATTCCTTTGATAAAATTAACATGATTGTGTAACTGTATGCATGTTTTTTTGTGTGTGAGTGTGTTGTAAGTTGTTTACCTTGGTTGTCTTTGTATTGGTTATACCTTGCTTTGTTTAGTTTTGTGTGTATTATTTATGTATTGTAATGTGTCCTTCCGGGCAAAGAAGAACGGCTGTAGCCGATTGCTCGGAGGTTAAATATATAAATCAAATCAAATCAGTAGCTATGCTGCAGTGACCAGATCTACAAGAAGGAATCTTACAGCCTTTTTCAAATTTCCAAGTTTTACAAGTCATGACTCATGATGTGTTTTTAAACCCATCGTCTTAAAATTACATGCAGGAATAGTGCTATATGCATATTTTTGGAGTGTAAGGGGACCAAATTTCAGGTTGGTACCATGTACACAAGTCAAGTTATGGATTGCCAAATACATGCAATTGGAAAGGCTATAAGACCCCCTTTCACAGACCCAGTAACATATTATTATTTCCACCCTTGATTACACTGTGTGGTAATAATATAGCTACACATCTGTACTTGACCATTGAACTTTTGAAAAGGATTTTTTTTGTTGATTGGCGTGCATACCATTGAACTTAACTTTTACCATGAATGGATACATTCACACCACGGCCATGCCACTGAGCTGCTTTTCATGAGTGGATTTCTATAGACATGTGTCAGTCATTGAGAACGTTCCGACACCTAAACTGTAACTGGTAGGGTAAAAAATCAATTTTAACAGATTGATCCCCTACCATTGTGGTATGTTCATTGTAGTATCCTATTGCTACATATACTAGACCTACCTTAGGTACGATTGTAGCCATAATCAGTTATTGTTTTTTTGGTAGTGTATCTCACGAGATGCAAACTTCATTTTAAAAATTTGGTGCTGCACACAAAGGACCGGGTGAGACTTGCCACATAACCAGATCATACCGTGAGTTGTTGTAGTTGAAAGTATGGATATGCACAATACAAGGAAGTGCCTGTTTCTTATGAATTGAACATTTAGGTCACATTTACTATCATCATTACGTCTGTATTAACTACATTTTAGGTGAAAAGAGCTTGATAAATCAATCTGTGGTAAATATTTGACTTAGCTGCTGCAGTTTCTATCTCCTCATCAAGGAAAATATTTTTAGCCATGCAGACTGGTCGGAGGATAGCTACTTAATGCTCAGTCAAATACAAACAGCTGTATAGTATACGATTGTTGTAATCTTTACCTTGCCACATCCACTTTGTGCGGAATACTAGTAGTGTATGCCTGAGGATTTAACTCATCTAAAAAATATATATATATATAGTTGCTTCATGTTGCTTTCATCAATAATATGATAGTTGTTCTTTTAGCATGAAAATGATGTGTAAAGCATTTCACTGACAAACTAGCCGTCATATTAGCTAACATAACATTTCTTCCTGCTTCAGAATGTGAGCATTACATAATCCTTGGAATGACAGATATCCTACTGTTGCTGTTATTTTGGGTGGCTTCCTTCATAATGAAAAATGAATGCCTACCTGTGGGCTCGTGTACAAAATTCATGTAAAACTTGAAAACGACTATTGAGGGTTTCCACCTTGGTTGACTCACTGTCTCCTGTGTGCAGCATCTGATACTCTGCCTACAGCTACTAGTTTACAGCAGTGGTCAAGTGTTCACTGTGGGACTCAAAGTGTTCTACAACAGCAGAAAGGAGTATATAGCTACTGTATCAGCAAAGTAAAGTTTACAGGCCAAAACAGAAATACCATTGTTGACTTAATTCAGTTGGACAGCTACATAAAACATGTTAATCTTGTAAAGTGTGTCTATTTTCATCTTAATGATGGTTCTAGAAGTCTTCAAAAATGTGTGCTCTATTATTATTATAAATGATACATGTATCAAACAATACGGTAGTACTGTTTAAGTAGGGATTGCATTAATAGTGACACACGCCACCTAAAATGCCACATTTAATAATCATCCTAGAGATATCTTACCCCACGAAAATCACCTTTACAGAATAATATTAGTCCATCTAACATGGAATAAAGCATTAAAAACAAGAAAACACTTATCGGTGACCGGATGAAGAATTTAAAAAAGCCTCCAAAACTTAAATTTCGTCTCACTCACTGCCTGACAAGTCACAAGCCTAGAGCCTAAACAAAGCAGTGCACAGTCACCAGTTTACGCCACAACAACAACTCACCAGTGGGATGTGCCTTTTGGGGATTCCAATGAGTGTGCGCCTTGTCTTTCTTTTAATCTTCAATCAGGTTGGTTGTCTTCTTCTACAAACATCAAAACCATACCGAGACATTAATTTTCCGTTATCACTGAACACTTTTCCGAGTGTAGACTCCACAAATTTATTTCATAAAGCGCTTATGCTGCCGAAAGAGCGGAGCGCTTATAATTTCAAGTTTTGCATGTGAAATCTATGCAGGGGCGGATCCAGGACCTGACAAGGGGAAGGGCACAAACAGGCCGAGTTGTAGGTGGTTGGGGAGACCCAGATTCTCTTGTTAGTTGTGCATTTTTGAAGCAGCAAATAATACACCTCTTACTAGTATCTCACAGTTGAATTTTACTATTTTGGCCTTTGCAGATGATTGTGAAGTCTTAAAAGCTGTTTCAAGGTTCTGAATGTCTTAAACAACAGCAACACGATAATTATTTTAGAGGCGCTTAGTACGCACAAATGTGTTGGGTGACAATTTCATAAATAGTTAGACTTTGATTCGCTTTGGTTTCAGGTGAATTTGCAATAAATGCTAGTAAAATGTGCATATTTTCGTGAATTTATAAGCTGATCTTGATCTGACATAAAGTTTAGTATTTTAATCAGAAATATGGTTCCTCAACTCAGGTCCAGTATCGCTCTCTTTGTGTTCTGCATAGAATGTTCAAGTACCAACGTTTACCATTAGATCCACCAATTGTGTTTGGTAGTACACACTCCTACCATACTAAAACTTCTGCAATTTTTGCTCAGCCGATGCGATGTCGATTGTCTTTTGCACGAAAACATTTTAGATATAAGTCAACTATGTGGTGGAATGCTTTACCTGAGGAAATGGTGATGGCAAGAGATTTTTCTGATGAACTGTTTTTATGTTTATTATCAGTTACTTAATTGATTTTGTAATTATTTTCTGTATGTTTTGTGTTGTATTCTTGTGGTTGTATCATGTGTCATGTACTATATACCATAATGTATGTGTGTTTGTAGTGTTGTTTTTTTTGTTGTGTGTACTCAACCAGGGAAGAACGGCTGGTGCCGACTGGTTTTGAGTTTAAATTATAAATCAAATCGGGTGAGGAGGGGGGAATTTGCCCCAAATACCCCATCCTGGATCCGCCATTGCTATGGTGAAACATTAAGGCTGCTGAGTTGTCATTTAGACTTCTGGACTGCAATCGACAAAGAGATTTGTAGATGCACTGAGACTCGATGGTTTGTTCCTTTGAACACACTGATAGTGACTGTGGTGATAACCGTGATATCTGCAAGTGATTAGATAGTAGCTACTCGAGTGGAAATTGTATTACTTCATCTTGTTAGTCGAGACTAAGCTCTAGACAACTAAAAGGGCCTTTTCCTTCGAACAACTTCCGGTCCAGGTGAATAGAACGTCGGCGGACTATCGTACTGAGTCAGATCATAGATCTGAACGTCACTGCTATTATCGTACGATCAAACGTAAGATATGCACGCTACTAGACTAAGGCCTATGCGCTTCCAGTTTTGGCACAGTACATACTTAAAAAGATGTACAGGAACTTGATGCATCTATCAATGTTACGCTCCGCCTACCCCAGGTCAGGCAGTGGGTGGGGATTTATAGGGGATTTGTCACCCAAACTCGTCCCCTAGGTAGGGGCGTTTGCAACACAAATAACCATACTTGGCCACATCGCTAGTCAGTGTTTGGACAGGTACATGTTACTTATTACTTGTAACTGAACTATTTAATTACAGTTACATATTACCCATAAAATAAAGTAGCTATAATACAGGTTTTTGCAATTGAATTCGTCGCCTTTGCGATTGAATTCGTCCCGTTTGCAATTAAATTCGTCTGTATTGCAATTGAATTCGTCGGTATTGCTGCAGCAGCAATTGAATTCGTCCCATTTGCAATTGAATTCGTTGGTTTTGCGCAATTGAATTCGTCGGTTTTACAATTGAATTCGTCGGTTTTGCAATTGAATTAGTCGGTTTTCAATAGAATTCGTCGCTTTTGCATTACAATTTGTCATAAACAAAACGGCTCCAAGAAACCAACCCGTTTATTAAGAGATGAACTATTTATGCCTTGGAGAGTTACACTTGAGACACTAGAAAGTAATTGGAGCTGGCAGTACGCGAAGTTGATAGCTGTCTGAGAAGTTAATTAACTTGCTCGCGTGTGACCACACCCTTCGCGAATGGCGCAGTAGAGTTTGGAATGTTGCTGGATAGGCTGTAGAGGAAGAATTATTGCCTTATAAAGAGTTGTTTACTACTGTTGTACTTGAACAAGTTCTTGTAGCAGCTGCTACATCATGTTTTCGTGTTTACTCCAGCTGCCATTCTTGTTACGGACGAATTTAACTGCAAAAACGACGAATTCAATTGCAAAACCTACGAATTCAATTGCAAACGGGACGAATTCAATTGCAAAGCGACGAACTCAATTGCAAACGGGACGAATTCAATTGCAAAAGCGACGAATTCAATTGCAAACGGGACGAATTCAATTGCGAAAGCGACGAACTCAATTGCAAACGGGACGAATTCAATTGCAAAGTCGCCGAATTCAATTGCAAAAACCTGTAACTTCAAGTAATAATATCACGTAATATTAGACTCGTTACAGCATAGATTATATACTCTCTTCCCGGGATTGGAAACCAAGGAAATTAACACCAATCAACAGTTTCACTCAGCGTTGAACGTGTAACGGTATAGTGTAACGAAAATCCGGTTCGTCAGTAAATCAGGAATAGACTGTGCAAAGGAACACCAAGACTCTCAGTGATGGATGATTATCGAGAGAGGGGATAGAAAACTATCACGTGACTCATTAAAATTTGTTTTAACAATCATCCCTACGCGATTCTTTATCGCTATCTAGTGGAACGAAATGGTTAGTACTCTCTGGTAATGCTCACTCTTGGATGAGTCACTACTAATATGCATATAAAATACTGTGCAGAGAATTGAACACAATAAACATGAATTATGTAGGCTTTCCTAGACTAGATGACTTGACCCTCAGCATTTGTTGTCATTTTCTAAAATGCAGCCATGACTCATGATGATTTGGTACAGTTTTGAAGCATCAATTGATCGATGTGAGTTGTACCTATACTGCACAAATGCATAGTGGTAGTCAGAACCTGCATGGCTGCTATCAGTTGAATGTTAGAGGGCTGCCAAGTGTCTTTAGAAAAGCAGGGCCAAACCTGTATATGGCCAAACCTGTATATGTACAAACAGGAGAAAAAAGGTATAGTTAGGGACAGATACACTATAGACAATGGAGACCAGGCCAATTTTAAAGACACAATATGCAGTTATGTCTCCAACATATGGAATGGTTGAAAATTATTTTGGTTTGTAAGTGTTTGGTGATAGCAAAGAATACACAATGGCTGAAGAGATCATGTGGCAAAGGATTTATAGCTATGCATATGACAAGAAGTAACTAGCATCAAATCATTACTAGAATTGTCACACATAAAATCACATCTCAATTATACATTATGACATTTTTTAAATCAAACAATTGTATTCCTTATACATGTATAACACTGCCCATTAAATATCTGCCATCTACACAGTGTGGACACTTCGATAGAAACCAATAGTTACAGGCTGCCAGCAGCAAACCCATTACACAATTCATTAACATTATAATATTATTTACACAAAATAGCTGCGGTCATAGTCTGTAGACCGGTGGTTCCAGCAACAATCATCCTTTTTACGAATATGCTTATACAAAGAAAGTGTATAACTTCACATAATTATAAGACTGCTATGGTCCCATGAGATCTTTGTGAAGATTACTTTTTTTATTGGTACATTGGTGAGACAATGCTGGCATGGGCACTGGCTAGATGGTGACCACTGAGATTTCTAGTATGGAGATACAGTGTCATTCCCTATGGTTTGGACTTGACGATTCAGCTTGCTGACTCTTATACCCTTTCCTGTCATTAAATAAAGGATATGCAACAGTAAAATGTGTAGACAATTATATATTATCTATGGGTAAGGTGATACCCCCAAAAAAGGTCACAACCAGCTCACAATTGTATTGTTGTATTGTATTAGTGCTTTACAGTGACCAGCACTGAAGGTCTGACAGCAACATGTGCTGCAGCCTTAGGGTTACCTAACATAATTTCAAGGACTTAGACTTGAAAATAGCTACCCACCTCACCAGTTACGAGTTTATAACATAAAAATCCTGACACAGCTCGCTACACACTGCTCTAATACTGTGATTGCTTTATTAGAGTGACTGCTCTATTAGAGTATCTCGATCTTGAATCCTTGATCAAGGTTTCAACCCCACTCCATGAAGGATAATTTCGCGTGGTATCATTCTGAGGAGGGTTTCAGCCCCCCTTTTCCGCCTATGATCAAAGGAAAGGTGTTGATTATTTCAACGCTGACTGCTCGTGGTTTTTGTACAAAAATTCCTCAGATTTCCAATCCCGGGTAGGGAATGTATAATCTATGGTTACAGTAACTATATTGGCTGTAGATATTTAGCCGGTCATTGCAATTAAAAAAAACTTAGAAAAAATCGTGACACAAAAAGGTTTAAGAAACGAAAAAAAGTGTGATGTAACCTAGAGTCGAACTCACACACCCAGGTTTAGAGTATCAACGCTCTACCACTGTATCACCGCTGCTTCCTGGCTACTCCTCTTGTTTTTGTACTATTTAAATGTTACAAATATAAAAATACTATATAGTCTAACCATACCAGTGAAGAAGAAACCAAAGCTGAACTCGACCCTAACCCTAACGCTAACTTGACGTTTGCCTGTTAAAGCTTGAACGAGTACAGAGGCAATCTGCCAGATTCATTATAGCTGACTTCTCGCGTTTCAGCAGCGTAACTAACATGCTCATTGACCTTAACATTCCCAGCTTAGAACACCGCAGACAAGTACCTCCTCTACAAAATTGTTCATAATCTCATTGATATATCTCCAGTTGATTTAATCCCTGTCACTTCTAACACCAGAGGACATGATTAAAGATTTCATCATATCTATGCAAGGACCAATCAGTACAATAATTCATTCTTCCCTAGATCAATTAGACTGTGGAATTCACTCCCACCTGACCTAATCCAACAACAATCATTACAAATTTTTAAGTACCAACTGAAATTATTATTACTTTCCCCTACAAATCATATTGTAAAGAGAGATAAACGTCATAACAATTGACAATTACATGAACAAATAATTACAAGGGGTCAGGAGTCCAGTCTCAGGGTTACCAAGTTATTACTAAAAAGTATGGAGCCCTGGCAAGACCAAAAAAAAAACTACATACAAAACTAAACAATTATACATGGCTTCTCAACAGGTAAACAGATCAACTACATCCCAAGTAGTGGAAGCACGGGAATTAAAGATCCTATATGAACAGGAGATTGCAACACGAGCTGCTTGCTGAAGACTACAACGAATAGTATTCTTTGGTAGATGGCATACGTCGCTTAGTTTAGAGACAGTCTGTGGCATGAAATGGCCCAAACAGCCAACCTCAATTGTCACAAGATTAACTGAAAATCCAGCCTGTTGAAGGTCAGTCAGTAATGAACCAAAGCGATCTTCTTTACGGTTCCTTGTAGCTAAAAGGTGATGTTCAGTATTAGTAACTACAGAGAGTTCTAATAATGTGATGGAATCTGTAGAAACTACCACAAGATCAGGTCTGCTTAAGGTAGATGTAATATGAGGTGGAATGGTACTTGGGGGACTAACACTTGCCTGGTGGCCAGGAAGATCTGCATAAATCTTATAACATGGTGGTAAATCTTTCTTAAAGTTGCGAACAAGAACCTGCAGAACAGAGTCATGATGCCAAGTGTATCTGCCTTGATTAAGTGCAATGGAAAAACCAGTTAAAATATGGTTAGTTGTTGGTTGAGTACAGTGACAAAGGGTACAAACTGGACTAGTGATTATATTCCAGCGAGCCAGATTCATAGGTGTTGGTAAGGTGTCAAAACCGGCACGCAATAAGAAAGAAAGTTGCTTTTCAGGTAAACCATACATTAATCTCTTCCACAAGGGACAATTTTGTTCTAGGGCAACTATATCCAGGAATTTATTCTGTACAGTCAATGGTTTAAGAGTGGAATTCCAATAGTGAACATGAGAGGACTGTAAACTGGTACGAGCCTTGCTTTTAACAGTAGAGGAATGGATGTTAGAAACTGAAGATTTAGCAGCAGAAAGAGCATCAAAAACAGAATCTGGTGCATCCTGAAAGACATTAGACAAGAGAGAATGCTGCAATTCAACAATAATTGGGTCAACAGAGCATTCAACAGCCAGGATATAAGATAGCTTAGCAGATTCCTTTGTGATGAGGCAAGAAAGGAAAGTTTAAAACATCAGGATGGAAAACAGTTCCTGGAGTGCAATTACGAGGTAAATTTAGCCACTGTTTCACAAACCTCAGCACAGATGATTGAGCAGATTGAATGGATGACATTGTAAGCCTCTCCACAGCAATATGAAAGTGAAGAACAGATGTAACAAAGTTTTTAAGGATCCACACTTTGTATTCCCCTCTAATAGAACAGTATGCATGTTTCATATGTGCGTTAATCCTCAAACTGAGGCTGCACATTTTTGAAAAAAATAAATAATAAATAAACGTAATGATGACTTTCACTGCCTATATGAAAGTAAGTTTTTGGGTGAGTTCAAGGCGAGCTAGGGTTGGTCTGGCTTCGCCGGGACGCTCGCTTCGCTCGCTCCAACCCTAGCTCGCCTTGAACTCACCCAAAAACTTACCTTCATGCAACTAGTGTGTTTGATACTAGAGTTATAGGTGACACTTCCCAACAAACGACCGGCTAAATAAATATTTGCACCGTGACTGGTGACCGGCTAAATATCCACTTCGAACTATATTACTTAGGTAACGTGTTACATTTGCAAGTAATGTAATTTTTATATTACCTGTTTTTACAGCATATTTCGTTATATTACTTAGTTACCAAAAAGGGTAATAATATTACATGACGCATAAAAAAAAAACAACAACAGCATAACGCGTTACTTATGTAACGCGTTACTCCCAACACTGTTGTTAGTGATTCCCGGGATAAATAATACGAATTAGTAGGGGATTTGTAACTCGAAGTTGTCCCCAGGGATGGGGAATTTGTTATCTAACATTTGCAAATCCCCACCAATTCCCACCTCTTCCCGACTTGGCTTGACATTGATAGGTGCATAATAGCTAGCTCACAAGTTACACTGTAACTACTGTAGCTGTGCTCAACAAAAAAACTAAACAAACTAGTATTTTAAAAATCGTTAATTTAAAGATAAAGTAGGGATCTATGTAATAAAAAGTAGTGAAACAAGAGATGAATGATGGTATTACACCATAGCTCGGTGGGAAAGTCTCTACTTTTGGCATTGAGCAAAATTATAGCTAATATGCCAAAGTAAGGACTTTCCCATCGAGCTATGCTGTAATATCATCATTCACCTCTTGTTTCACAACGTTTTATTGCATAGATCCCTACTTCATTTTTAAATTAACATTAAAAAAAATACTAGTTTATAATAGAGATGTACTGATTCAACTTTTCTGAACTTTACCACTACCAATATGATCTAGGAAATTTGCTACCGATCTACCAATGTTGTACCGATCTGACATATTTATTTATGTGATGACTGGCTGTTACAGGTCTTGTATCATTTATAGTCTCAAACTAAGCTTATTGGTCAATTATTATTTGAATAATGATCACGATATTGTTACACCAATGGTGGTGTGGACACCACCTATACAATCAACACCCACAAATACTTTTTGCATGCTCCTACCAAATATTACCTGGAAATTGTAGGCTGTTGTAGCAGAGATTTTTTTTATAGTTCTAGACTACTTATACATGTAATTTGATATGGTGTAGCACTATTAAATGTTTTCTCCCAAGGGCCTCTAATAACTTAAAGGGATTAAATAATGAACCACACATATTTGTATACCTTCTTGTAGTTTTTTTTACATATACATGAAATTTACAAGGAGAAAACATCCTGACCGCCTGGCAGACTCCTGTAAGCATTTGAGCGTTAATCGGATGGCTGCAGGTTCGAAGTTGTCTTGGTCCAGTCATGGATTTTTTCTCCTTTCTCCACCTTTTCAAATACAGTTTCTGTAACAACTTCAAACAGGCTGTAGGACCAGGTGCCCTACGGGCCTTCAGCACTTGTGCTGTAAAGCCTTAATACAGTAAATAATTTTTTTAAAAGTTCTCAATGGGGATGAAGAAAAGAAATGCTAGTATACTTTAGTCAATAAGTTTAGTATGTTTGAAAACATGGTAGATCGGTATTGAATCAGTAGCTTCTGCAGAAACATGGTTCACCCAATTTTGCTAAAATCATCCAGATTGTCACTGATCTGATACTAGATTGGTACGTTTCTAATTTATAAGTATTCAATAATCATCATTGTGTCTGTATAGGTAAGAACTAATAGGAATAAACATTAACTCCAAAATCAGCCATACGATGGTTGTGGCACCTTATAAAGTACAAAAGAAGTTAAAACCAAACAAAACAACCAAGCTATGAAAAAAATTGCGCAGCCTTCAATAGCCTGGGTCAAATAAGTTGTGAAATCAAAGGTGGCTAGTGGCTGTAATAATTGTAATGTTAGTAAAATTAATGGAGATAATGCACACAGCCATTATTAGCAATAACATCACTACAGCCACTTACATACCACATTTGACTTCACAAATTATTTCATTTAGACTTTTTCATAACTCGGCTGTTATGTGTGTATATAGTATAATATACATGTAGCTATTATATAGCAATTTTATTCCTTACAGGTCAAGAAGAAAGTTGCCAATTGTGCATGAAAGTAGAAGCATGTAGATCAAACACTGAAATTGTACTGACAATTACACCACTCATTGACAGAAGTTTGCTGATGAGTATAAATAGATGTGAACTCAAGATAAATGGTGTGACATGCATTCCTCTTACTAGCACTAACCTTTCTATACATACTGAGTCAGTTGCAAATAAATCAGTGGCTATTACCTGTCCTATTTGTGATGATGAACATAATATCTACCATGTCATTCCAACAAGTACATTGACTGATTCAGGTGATTCTTGTATTGGTGATGTATCTTATGCATTTTTTATTCATAGCAGTATTAGCAGACAGAGCATGAGCCTTTTCTGCAATTACGTCACAATGCAAAAAAATGCAAAAATGACGAAAAGTGTGGGGGCCAAGTAGGGGTGTTTTGTACAGAAGGGATAACATTTCGAGAAGTTCCCCATGAAGAAAGCACAAGAAAACTCTGGTGAGGCTTATTAACTATCTTCCTATGTAGGGGCACGCATTTTCGTATTTCTCGAATAGTCCTTTGGTCTGGTTTTGTTTTCCTTCCATTGGCTCTCTGTACAAAGGGCCCCCACACTTTTCATCATTTTAGGGACGTAATTACGAAAAAGGCTCATTAACAGGGGTGGATCCAGACTTAAAGGGGTTCCACTCTTGAGCATATAATTATGCAATACTGTATAATAATAATATAGTATCTAAATTGAGTCAGTCCAACTACCTAGTAACTATGTAGTAAGTAAATACTTCATAGCAAATATTTCATAGGTAATTCACTTTCCAGCAATGTTTGTTATATCTTACTATTAGACCTATAGAAATACAAGAGAAGTAGTTATAATACTGTAGTTGTAAAACATTAAAACAATATTAGAAGTACTTATTGTGTATGATACACTAGGGCAGAAGTTTTAAGTAATTTTGCAGTAAAAGAGAGGTAAAAATAAGTCTTTTGCCGCTATATATAATATGTTAAGGTTATACCACGGGTATGAGTACTTTGCCTGATATACGAGTGCGGGTATACAGACAAAGCACGAGTGCCCGTGGTATAACTAATATGTTCTACTTTAGCATATAGACCCACCTAATTGGCAAAATCTTTAGTTGTTATACCTTTCTTTTATATAGGGAACCAAGTAAGCTGATTGTGGGATTGAATTTTGCCAAACAAACTGTGATTGTGGGATTCAATTTTAATGCATCAAACAGCAGTTTGATTTTATTTTTGCTAATATAGTAATTTTAAGAGACTAGTGTTAATTATTTTACTTTAATTGCTACATTTACAAAAGTAAAAAAAAAAACTGTTGATATTGATGTATTAAAATTGAATCCCACAATCACAGGTCGTTTGGCAGAATTCAATTCCACAATCACAGCTTGCTTGATTCCCTATATAATAGAGGGCATCTGGATTCAGTGGAATGGAATGGTGGACTGGAATGGTGGAATGGAATGGAATAGTGGAATGGAATGGAATAGTGGAATGGAATGGAATAGTGGAATGAAATGGAACGGTGCTTAGGTAATTTCAATTAGTGGTCACCTCTTTAAAAGACCACCTTCTAACAAAGACCACCTCTTTACAAAGACCATTTTACTTTAATATCTGAATTGTTGTTTTAGATCCCTATATGACAGTCTTATTGATGAATTGTGTGCCACATGTTATGTCCCCTAGAAAAGCCAGTGATATCTGATTTATGATACAATACAGTAATAGCTATATACCCCATACAAAAAAACAGCTTGGCTATGCAAAAAAATATGTGTCCACGAAACTAAAAGCAACTGGCAACTAAAGGAGCTAATATCTAGAAATGAATGTCAATGTATACTGGAAACTAAGTATAATTTACGATAATCTTGGTCCTTTATATTATTGACTTGTGCAGTCTGACTGTATTAATTCCTTGTAAATCTAATTGGCTAGTAAATTGGTACCTTTCTCAATAGTCTGGTGTTGTAGAGGAGAAAAAGGCAGCTAGAATTAGGTTAGGTAATCCTAAGGCTGCATGCAGCACATGTTGCTGTCAGACCTTCAGTGCTGGTCACTGTAAAGTGCTAATATAATAATAAATTACTAGCCAATTAGAATTACAGGGAATTAATTAGGAATGCAGCAAGACTGTACCAGTGAATGATGATGGACCAAATTTTAACAAGTTATTTGTCAGTATTTCTTGGCCTCACCCAAATAATAGCTCCTTTAGTTGTCAGTTACTTTTAGTTTGATGGGGACGTCACTTTATACAGCCAAACTGTTTTTGCATGGGGTATATTACTGTGTTACAAATCAGATATCACTCTGATTTTTAGGCATGTGGCGCACGACTGATCAATAAGACCATTCTATGGGGATACACTCTAAAACAACAAGATAGCAGCATTTTAAACATTAAAGTAAAACGGTCTCTATAAAGACGTGGTCTTTGTCAGAAGGTGGTCTTTATAAAGAGGTGACCACCAATTGAATTACCAAAGTACCATTCCATTCCACCATTCCATTCCAGCCCATTCCACCATTCCATTCCACTGAATCCAGACGTCCTATAAAAGAAGAGGATAACATCAAAGAAATCTGACGATTTCTGGATATAGTGTACACTCCTATTAGGTGTGCAATGTCTCAAGTTTAACGAGATATACGCACTAGTGGCAGTGCGTATATCTCGTTAAGGCAGTGTGTAACGAGATATACATACTGCCTTAACGAGATAGCTATATACGCAGTGCGTATATATATCTCATTAATATTTTGAGTCAGTGCGATAATATGTGATAGCTATATATGCACTGGTTTCCTTTGATCTGAGGTGTGAAAGTGGTAATACTATATATAGCATATATGTGACCGGATCTGCGAATAAGGGACATAATTGCACAAACCTATATAAAGCATTGAATACATTGGGTGAAATATTTGCGTACTATTGAAAAAATTCCGTAATTTTTTGTTTATCCCTCTTTCTTCTTCTTCTTCTTCTTCTTCTTCTTCTTCTTCTTATTATTATTATTATTATTATTACTAGGACCGCGTCACATACAACCAAGTACATACACCAACGTTGCAACCTACCCATTGGGCAAGTATAAACAGTGCCATAGGAAACACTCAGAGCAGTGTGCATGTACCTATGTGGAAATGATACATATATGCATATGTACACAGGCAAGGGAGTTTAACTGGCATCAGAAAACCACAATACTAAAACACAACCTACACAAAAAACCAAGTTAAGTTAGCTATATTGAAAGTAACTATATATTGTAGGTGTGACGTGTCTCTGAAGATGACTCAGCAGTGAAGTGAGGCTATGCAGAATAAGGGATATGGTGAAGGCACAATTAGCAATTGATCCCAATCAAGCCAATATGGCACAACAGACTCTGTTGTAACTAGAGGCCACTGGTGATGTACCTGTATATATCGGCGGTGTGGCATTCAGGGCCGCCCACAGGGGGGGGAAACTGGGGTATTTTGCCCCGGGCCCCAGCCTGAAAGGGGCCCCCTGAATACCTGTTTAAAAGATCGATATACTCTAATAGAGCAGTCAGATCTAAATATTCTAATAGAGCAGTCACAGTATTCTTCAAAGGAGCAGTGTAGCAAGCTTATTGGTTGGTGATGGGTAGTTATTGTCATTGTCAGCAGGTTGTGACCTTTTTTTTTTTTTGGTCTTCACCTTACAACTTGGGTCAAGGGCCCACTTTAACTCTTTTCCCTGGGCCCCTTAATTTCTCTGGGCGGCCCTGGTGGCATTGGCACAGTGATCACAGTCTATAATATTAATGCACAACATACAGGAGATAGTTACACATTGTTGTATATGCAGCACTGCATCGGCTTCTTGTTTAGCTATTACAGACTCACAGTAGAGTAGTAGTTAAGCCGAGTGGAAAATAATTTCAGCCGCAAGCAAGCCAGATGAAGGTGCCGGTATAATGAAAATAATTCCAGCCGCTAGCAAGCCAGATGAAGGATGAAGATGTAGACCTATAACAACTACCGGTACAAGTATTACATTACTCATTACCTTGCTGTTCCAGCTGGTTGTTTATGAGCGCATCAGCTGGTATCCCAACTGGTCGTTCACTGCATGACGCCTGGAGCGCATATCCTGCACACAAAATACACAGTTACAAATATTTAAACATACTTGTAATGTTGTTGCTTACCAGTAAAGTGGCGCCTGGCCTCTCCGCGGACGTTTACTAATCTTCTCGTTCAAACAATCTGTAATTAAACAAGGGCATGGTGCCGGGTGTTATCAAGACTCACGGTAGTGAGTCGCGCGCCAGTAAAGCAGAAACGCGCGCCGCAGACAATAAATGACGCGACCACTACGTGAGGATTTTACAAGAACGAACGTTGTCAAATTCGGCCTTCCTGTAATCCACCCGTCACTTACGCTATCCCTCTGAAACTCTGGAGTTGAACTCATCGTGTCACTATTAACTACCACACAAGCAGTGAAGCAAATCCATGCCGATTGTTTCGTGATCGAGGTTGCCGACATCAAAGGGGAAGTTTCATTTTTATTCTTTTTTATCGCATGCGGTAGCAAGTGTATGCCTTGCGTTCCTTTGTGCATTCCGAACATTGATCGCCCTGTTATCGCTTCAGTATTCACTCAATCACCTCAAGATTCACATGATCGATTTCACCATACATGATTACCCTACAGTCGTGATTTCAGCACCAAACGAAGTTTCAGTCGTCCTCAGTCGACCTAGAGGCCAAATACAAATCCCAGATGGTTGTTTTCCGCAATACTCGCTTGGCATATAGGGCAATGTGTCTTTAAACTGTTCTGAAAGTTTCGTTCAGATTGAAACATTTGTTTTCGAGAATGGCTAGTTTGAAATTTGAATTTAGTCGCCCCCACGTCATTTGCTCTCTAAGAATTTTACTCGGAATTTAAAGAATGACGCAGAGCACAACTGCGGTCACTGGGTATTGATGAACTGGCGCTCTATGTAGTTAAACAGTACATATAGCCACCAAGAAGTGTGCTGCCATAGATTATAGTCCATAGATATAATCTATGGTCAGGGCCGCCCAGAGAAATTAAGGGGCCCAGGGCAAAGAGTTAAAGTGGGGCCCTTCACCCAAGTTGTAAGGTGAAGACCAAAAAAAAAAAAAAAGGTCACAACCTGCTGACAATGACAATAACTACCCATCACCAACCATATCTCCTTATCTATAAGCTTGCTACACTGCTCCTCTGAAGAATACTGTGACTGCTCTATTAGAGTATTTAGATCTGACTGCTCTATTAGAGTATATCGATCTTTTAAACAGGTATTCAGGGGGACCTTCATGGGGCCTCCTGGGGCCCCTTTCAGGCTGGGGCCCGGGGCAAAATGCCCCAGTTGCCCCCCCCCCCCCCCCCCCCCCTGTGGGCGGCCCTGTCTATGGTGCTGCATACCATCCTTCACTGTGAAAAAGGTGGGATATAATAAAAAAAAATTATGGTATTTCCAGTGGCTTATTAAATACAAAATTAATAAGCCTTAATATAAATCCTGTATTATACTCATGTTATACTTTAGTATACTGCATACTATACTATTGCATGTATGGTTTCAATTTATTTACCACAATACTTGAAATAGCTTAAATCTGATATAATGCCCACACTATACCATCACATATATGGTTTCAGTATGTTTAACACAGTAACTAAAGCCTTATGTGGGATTGTTAGTATAATACAGGTTATACCAAGCTTTTTTGTATTCAATAAGCCACCGGAAATACCATCTTATATCCCTCTTTTTTCACAGTGCTTCGTTTTGAAATTAGTCGCCCCCACATAATTTGTCCTCTAAGGGCGCGGCTTAAAGAATGACACAAGAGTACAACTGTGGTTACCAGTTGTTGACACAAGCTGTGAGTAATTAGCACATGTAGCTAGCTTAAAAGGAAGTGTGCAAAATCGCCTAATACAATTGTCACCATGCATTATTGCATTTTATAGCACCCCCACACAAAATTACACATGTAATTACGACATACAGAGGAGACACATGAATACCAAACACTTTTCACAACAATAATGTAAGAATTGTACAATAATGACTGTAATATAACTGCTATGCAAATGTTTTCCAGTGGCCCGCCATGGTAGCAAGTCTCACATGACGGCATGTATATTCATCCAAACACAATGGGAGTAACGAGTAAGTATGATGATAATAAGTTGGTTTGACTCCATTTGTAGAATCCAGATGAGTGGGTGTGGCTCCAGTATGTCTAAACAGTTAACAAACATTCCTGTTATAAATACGTGCTAGAGTTGCAATATAATAGTATAGTATTTAAATGCAATAATACATAGTCTCCATTGCATCACTATCAAACGACACTAAGTGGAGGATATTGTTGCATATCTAGTATGTACACTCTATCAGTACAACCTATCTTAATGGCCACTAGTATAGAAAGACAACCACTCTTGAAAAGCCAATTCCAATTGAGAATTTATACACTGTTACCTGCTGAATGAGTGAAGGTGGCAATAAACAAGTTCCACTGTAATTTATACACGTGATCTGATCCTGCATATTCTGTCAGTGAATGAGATCCACTTGGCCAGGACAAAATGTGACTCAAGTTCCCTGGATGATCCATACTCAACCAACTTATGACCCAGTGGCACAATGGAACTGACTATTTATAGAGAATACAATTATATTTATTTCTAAGATGTGTGGATGTGTGGACACATTACAACACATTACATGTACATACAAGACATGCTACGTACTGTTTTAGCATTTCAAGTCACCACATTATACACATACCAGTCAACAATGCTTCATAGTGCCCATCAGTAAACCTGAAGAAAAGTTACGAAAAATAAAAATTCACATAAGTACAATGAAACCTCATTAATATGGCAGGCTGTGGGACCAAAAAATTTGGCCTGAATAACAAGGTGGCCTTATTAATGAGGTCATAAGTAATGCTTAGCTATATTTGGGACCTACTAGAGGTGGCCAATATAATGAGGTGGTCTTATTAAAGAGGTGGCCACTAAGTGGGGTTTCACTGTACATATAGTTCACAATATTGTGAACAATATTAATGGTTAACAATATACACTGAAACTTGCAGGTCACTTCTTGTGGAAGATTACTCTCTACACAAAATGAGATTGTATTTAGATGGATGATACAGTAACGCATTGTGACTTTAATACTCGTGATGTGTCACTGCTAGGCAGCAACCATATACACGGCACTGCCACATCGCACTTGCTCGCACACACAATTTTGCTAAAGATTTTACAAATTGATAATTAAGGGATGTGGCAACTAGTTGTTTCCCTTGCAAGACTGTGTGGCAGCTGTTTCCCTTCTGTACAAGTGGCCACCAAGACAGGTCCACTGTGGATGAAAGCCAGGCATTAGATATTTGGTATTTCATGTGTTGAAGACATTCCGGGGCTTCTGGTAGTCTCAAATCTCACCACAGTTTAACTCAGGCAGTGTTGTGGTCACCACTAAACTACTGGAATGCTGTGTTATGTTCATCTTATGCTTGGCTACTATATTGTAGAACTGAAATGGATACTCTGAAAAATATATCCTATGGATAATTACTTCATCACTTTCTTCATCAGGAGCTTATAAGGACCAATAGTGAAACTTTTTACACTTGGGGCTGACAGTCAACTGCCTATGTCTGAAGCAGTGCTTTTGGTGCTCTAACAGATTGGCTGCCCCCTTGCTGCCAGCACTCACTGTCTCATACGCTGTCATACACTAAATCTGTCTCTATAGCCAGTTAGAACAGCATGCTTCTTACCTTTTTTTAAGGCCGCATAATGCAGCCACCTCTTTAAAAGGCAAGGTTAAAATTTTTTGTCCCTACGGCCTGAATAATGGTTTTCACTGTACTATTAGTGATTAGTGATCATGGGGGATTATTTATTAAGATACTAAGATACACAAACGCTACAACCTCTAAATATAGCAGTAAATTTTTTACCCTGGTCCAATGTCTCGTAATAATCGTGACTTCGTGAGAGACTCTACTGTGACAAATACATGTTTATTATGATATGTGCTAATTGCCTTTTTACAATTAAGTTTTACAACACAAATACATGTATAGTTAAACTCACCAATTGCGACTAAATCCCTTCAACATGAAAAGACAAGTAATGAGACAACCTTGGAGACAACAGCCACACAAGCCTATTCTGGTGCATTTATTTAGTAGTAATATAAATTTTAAAGGCGTTTATTTACAACAGGACATAATTACGCGCCCCTCTATTGTCTCTGTACATACTTGCCTTTTCTTTACTATTCTCATTTCATTTCACAAGATCTCTTGGCAGGGGCGTAGCTTCTTCACTTGAATTAGTCAATGCTTGAAGTAGATCGAGATACTCTAATAGAACAGTCACATTTCTACAAGTGCCATATTTTTATAAAGTCTGTAAGTAGCTAGTAATTTAAACTATACAATCCGATGCTAAGCAGAAGTTGTAGCTATGCTAAATATTGATTGCTGTGTTACAGCTGTTTTGTGACTGCTCTAATAGAGTATCTTGATCGTTTCAATGCAGTACAAGATGAAAGGCAAAGTGTTGTTAAGGGTTTACTAGTTAAAATGGGTGTTAGTTGACTGCAGTTGCATGCCACTAACAGGGCCATCCAGAGAAATTAGAGGGCCTAGGGAAAAGAGTTAAAGAGGGGCCCAGGGGCAAGGAAGGATCTAGATCCTGACTGCTCTATTAGAGTATATCGATCTTTCTTTAAACAGGTATTCAAGTGACCCCTTTCGGGCTGTGGTAGGGGGCAAAATACCCCAGTTACCCCCAATGTGGGCGGCCCTGGCCACTAAAATTGCAGTTATATTTTAATATTCTGTCACTGTAATCTGGGGTTTCTTTCAAAACCATGGAAACTCACCTACTGTTATCAACAGTGCATTGCTTATTCTAACAAAAAGTATTGAAATCCCATCCAAAAACAGCTTATAGCTGTAAAAAAAGTGCGCGTCCAAGTAAAGCAGAGTTAACTGCGATAAAAAGTAATGATATCATAATGCGGCCATGTGCGAGGTGTGCAAGTTGTAAAATTAATATTAGCTAATCAGATAATACAATGTTATTGTTAAAGTGTTAATGAGAACTATGTGATGCTGCTAGTTTTTAAGTGTGTGAGCATCTTCATAAATGCCACATAAATTTAATTCTCAATAAAGCAATGTGTATAGATTCTCTGATAGTAATAAATAGTTTGAGTTTGGCCGCTTTTCCTGTATACAGCAATGCTACGAACAAAGGAAAGGTGGCCAAACTCAAACTATTTATTACTATCAGAGAATCTATACACATTGCTTTATTGAGAATTAAATTTATGTGGCATTTATGAAGATGCTCACACACTTAAAAACTAGCAGCATCACATAGTTCTCATTAACACTTTAACAATAACATTGTAATATCTGATTAGCTAATATTAATTTTACAACTTGCACACCTCGCACATGGCCGCATTATGATATCATTACTTTTTGTCGCAGTTAACTCTGCTTTACTTGGACGCACACTTTTTTTTACAGCTATAAGCTGTTTTTGGATGGGTATAGAATTACACGTACGATAAAGTCATAAGCACGAACAGGCGTACTTATTATCTAATCCAAAACAGCCAAGCTGTAAAAAAACAGTGCGGCCCTCAAAAAGGCTGTGGTGAAAAAAGATGTGAAATCCAAGGTGGCGGCCAAGAAATGGCAGTAATGGTAGGTTAATGGTAAAAATTTTAATAACGGCAATTTAGGTGAATTTTTTGCCAAGACCAAGCGGCACAAAAATTCACCTGAATTGTCGTTATTAAAATTTTTACCATTAACCTACCATCACAGCCATTTCTTGGCCGCCACCTTGGATTTCACATTTTTTTTCACCATAGCCTTTTTGAGGGCCGCACTGTTTTTTACAGGGGTTGGAGGGATTTTTTCCTTACTTTGGCTCCTTTTCTTTTACACCTTTTCAGCTTAAGCCACTAAGTCTAAGTCCTTGAAATTAGGTTAGGTAATCCTAAGGCTGCAGCACATGTTGCTGCAGACCTTCAATGCTGGTCACTGTAAAGCATTAATACAATACAATACAATAATACAATACAGCTTGGCTGTTTTGGATTAGATTTCATTTCTTTTTGTATTTGTATACCACCGGCCGGCTTTGAGACTTTTTTAACCTGTCTTTTTTTTCTTTACCACAGGAAGAAGAAAAGGTGAAGCAGATGTACTTTAAATATTTCTGATTTTATCAGTAAATGTATAAATTATATATATAATACATAATATATTATATTTATTACAGAACTCTCCATGGTGGTCTCTTTGTAACTGAACACTCTACAAGGTGACTTCTTCTTGATGCCCTCTCTACAGGGTGAATTGTTAGTAGCTGAATAATCTACAAGGTAACTTCTTCTAGCTGATCTCTCTACAGGGTGATTTGTTTGTAGCTGAACTATTTACAAGGTAACTTCTTCTAGCTGATCTCTCTACAGGGTGGTTTGTTTGTAGCTGAATTCTGTGCATGTGATTTGTTTGCAGCTGAGCTCTTTACAGAATGGTTTCTTTGTAGCTGAACTCTCTACAAGGTAACTTCTTCTAACTGGTGTTTCTACAGGGCAAATTTGTTTGTGGATGAATTTTCTACAGGGTGATTTCTTTGAAGCTGAACTCTCTACAAGGTACCGTATAACGGGAATGATTCGCGGAAGAAAACATTCGCAAATGATCTACTATTTCCTCATTCGCGAGAAAACGTTCGCGATTCATTGCATAAAGTAATTAATAATTGGGCGCGCGTCTACAACGAATTAATCTTTTTTTCTATGGATAGCTAGGGAACGCTTGACTATATGGCTGACTCTGACATGTTGCGTACTACGCATACTAGTAGACATGCATGATTGCTATTTCGCTGGAGAAGTAGGCATCCACGATAATAAGCGCGGACGATAGGCACGCCTATAGCCTTGGGGCGGCACTAAAACCGAGGTTAAGACACGCCAATTCCGGTACAGTGAATCGCTGAGCTGCAATCATACTTGCCCCATTTAGTAGCACTGATTTTTCCGCTGTCACTGAAGTTTGCATCTCTGTTCGAATCACACACCACGGTCACTGGTTATACCGTTACGCATATATAACAGTTTAGCGAGTAGCAAGGCGAGTAGCTACCCGCTTATGCACTCGTTACATGAATGCTACGTCGACTGATCCATGAAAAAAACTTTTTTAATTGTAGGAAAAATTTAGCAAGAAAACATTCGCGAATGCATCTAAAATCACGAAATTCACGAATGTTTTCTTTCGCGAATCATTCCCGTTATACGGTAATTTCTTCTAGCTGATCTTTCTACAGGGAGATTTGTTTGTAGCTGAACTCTCTACAGGTGATTTATTTGCAGCTGAACTCTCTAAATGATGGTTCTTTGTAGCTGAACTCTCTACAAGGTGACTTCTTCTAGCTGATCTTTCTACAGGGAGATTTGTTTGCAGCTGAACTCTCAACATGATGGTTTCTTTGTAACTGAACTCTCTACAAGGTGACTTCTTCTAGCTGATCTTTCTACAGGGTGATTTTTTTGTAGCTGAATTCTCTACAAGGAAACTTCTTCTAGCTGATCTCTCTACAGGGAGATTTGTTTGTAGCTGAACTTTCTACAGGTGATTTGTTTGCAGCTGAACTCTCTACATGATGGTTCTTTGTAGCTGAACTCTCTACAAGGTGACTTCTTCTAGCTGATCTTTCTACAGGGTGATTTGTTTGCAGCTGAACTCTGTACAGGTGATTTGTTTGCAGCTGAACTCTCTACATGATGGTTTCTTTGTAGCTAAACTCTCTACATGGTAAATTCTTTTAGCGGATGTCTCTACAAGGTCACTAGTTTGTAGCTGAACTCTCTACATTATGATTTCTTTGTAACTGAACTCTCTACAAGGTGACTCCTTCTAGCTGATCTTTCTACAGGGTGATTTGTTTGTAGCTGAACCCTCTACAAAGAAACTTCTTCTAGCTGATCTCTCTACAGGGAGATTTGTTTGTAGCTGAACTCTATACAGGTGATTTGTTTGCAGCTGAACTCTCTACATGATGGTTCTTTGTAGCTGAACTCTCTACAAGGTGACTTCTTCTAGCTGATCTTTCTACAGGAAGATTTGTTTGCAGCTGAACTCTCAACATGACGGTTTCTTTGTAACTGAACTTTCTACTAGGTGACTTCTTCTAGCTGATCTTTCTACAGGGTGATTTGTTTGTAGCTGAATTCTCTACAAGGAAACTTCTTCTAGCTGATCTCTCTACAGGGAGATTTGTTTGTAGCTGAACTCTGTACAGGTGATTTGTTTGCAGCTGAACTCTCTACATGATGGTTTCTTTGTAGCTGAACTCTCTACAAGGTAATTTCTTTTAGCTGATGTCTCTACAAGGTCACTAGTTTGTAGCCGAACTCTCTATATTATGATTTCTTTGTAACTGAACTCTCTACAAGGTGACTCCTTCTAGCTGATCTTTCTACAGGGTGATTTGTTTGTAGCTGAACACTCTACAAGGAAACTTCTTCTACCTAATCTCTGTAGAGGGAGATTTGTTTGTAGCTGAACTCTCTACAGGTGATTGGTTTGCAGCTGAACTGTCTACAGAGGTATGTTCCTGAACCATTGTTGGTAGGTTTCAAAAAGTAGGTTTACTAAAACCTGCTAAAGATGGCTTGTGAACATACCTGGAGCGAGGCTCTACATGATGGTTTCTTTGTAGCTGAACTCTGTACAAGGTAATTTATTTTAGTTGACGTCTCTACAAGGTCACTAGTTTGTAGCTGAACTCTCTACATGATGATTTCTTTGTAACTGAACTCTCTACAGGTGACTCCTTATAGCTGATCTTTCTACAGGGTGATTTGTTTGTAGCTGAACTCTCTACAAGGAAACTTCTTCTAACTGATCTCTCTACAGGGAGATTTGTTTGTAGCTGAACTCTCTACAGGTGATTTGTTTGCAGCTGAACTCTCTACATGATGGTTTCTTTGTAGCTGAACTCTCTACAAGATAACTTCTTCTAGCTGATCTCTCTACAGGGAGATTTGTTTGCAGCTGAACTCTCTATAGGTGATTTGTTTGCAGCTGAACTCTCTACATGATGGTTTCTTTGTAGCTGAACTCTCTACAAGATAACTTCTTCTAGCTGATCTTTCTACAGGGTGATTTGTTTGTAGCTGAACTCTCTACAAGGAAACTTCTTCTAACTGATCTCTCTACAGGGTGAATTGTTTGTAGCTGATCTCTCTACAGGGTGACTTGTTTCTAGCTGATCTCTATACAGGTTGCTTGTTTCTAGCTGATCTCTTGAATTCTCTTCAGGGTGACTGCTCTATTAGGATGACTGCTCTATTAGAGTATCTCGATCTCGCACTTGCTGCACCAAGTTGGATTTCGTGGTATAACTCCGTGGCTTTAAGTCTGATTCTTCTACACCATTGAAGAGCCTTTCTAAGATGATTACTCCATCTATACAGCGATTTTCAAAGCATTCCCCTCAGCGGTTTATCTGGTAGGCGTGGCAAGTAGTCGTTTTTATTAGCTAATCTCGATTGCGTAATTGTTACACACTGTTGGTTTTTTCGTTGTATCTTCCTGGTTTTTAGCTCGATTTCTTTCAAACCACAAAAGGTTTTAGGTTCAATAGTTAACCTAATTACCCACCGATTTTCAGCTTCTTCCCATACGCGGTTTACCCTGTAGGCGTGACAACATATTGGTGTTATTTTTCGTGAATAATCGATCATAACTCTTTTCCTGTTTATCGTATCCTAGCCAAAGTTGGTACAGAGATGCGCCTTTATACCCCCCTTCTGTGTGCCAAATTTCAAGGCAATCGGATATGGCGTTCGCGTTTTATAGCAGTTTTTGTAAGTGTGCGAAAAGAGGAAGAAAAATAAGATTTTTTTTTTTTTTTTACATAATAAACAAAAACAAGTTATCTTACATATGGGCCTCAGCGACCTGCACAGCAATCGGTGCCTCAGCAATGGGACAGCGCAAACTGGACCTGGCACCGCGAATGCACATAATTGCAGACCTCAACAAAGAGAAGCTCAATTTACATCTCAGCCATCCCATCACTATTCCATAGGAAAGACTGTGCTTTGCACTCAAAAGGTTAGCCAATATCTTATAAAACTGAGTAGCAGCATCACCCATTCCACCAGTAGTAGTAAAAATTAAGGGAGTAAATGAGGCATTCTCTACTTCATGAACCCGTTGTTGGTATTCACGTCTCTTTTCCTTGTCATGACGTCGGTATGCAGAGTGTAGGGGTTGATTTGAGGGTGCACTAGGGTTAAAAATTCTGACATCAAAGTATGACCTCTCAAATCATCCTCCCCAAAAACCATTAGCTGCAATGTCAAGCCTTGCGTTATCATCACGATTAGCTGTTTTGTATTGAAGGGTCTCACCAGAAAGAGGCTGAAGGTGGGGTTCAGTGACAACATTGTTACAGACCTCGGAAAGTAAATTGGCAGTTAGATCACGCACTTCATTATGTCTCAGAGAAGGAAACCCACCCTTTGGGCAAGACAGAGCATGTTCTATGGTAAAAGAGTGACCACAGGCACAGGAAGTAGGGCAGGCAGATGGTAGCCAATGATAGCGAAGCGCAATTGCATCACGAAAAGCAGTTTTATGAAGCACAAAATTATGCGACTTCAATGGAAGACAAGAGAGCCAATTCGATGCACCCTTCTCCTGAGCCAACATGACTGAGGAATGCATGCTAGGAGGAAGTTCATCGAACAAATGATTGGCAGATTGAAGTTGCTCTTGATGGCTCCTAGAGTGAAACTTGGATCGCAACTGAACCTGTGCATCAAGACAGTCACCTAGTTGATGTACCTGAGAGATAATCAAGCCAACGAGACTAGCATTTACTTCTACAGAGCAGGAACGCTGCTGTGACACAACAATCGAAGGATCAAACACACCAAGGCCTCCTAGCCGCACAGGCAAGGCAAATAGCTTTCTCTCAACATCACCAGGGACAGTTCGACCCAATAGACTAGGAAGGAAAACAGATTTAACAAAATGTTCAAGAGGAAGGAAAAGGTCTGTAGAACAAGAAGAAACACGAAAAAAATAGTTCCATCGGAAAGAGAGACCATGACAAAAAGCAGCATAGGAAGCATGAGGTTGTGTTTCGGCAAAGAGGCTCAGGGTCTTAAGATCATCAATCCAGCCATCCACTTTACGTCTCAAAAATAGCTGTTCAAAGGCAGGAGTGCCAATTACACCTCCCAGATAACGGTGTCCGTCAGCAGTAACCTGAATGTCACAGTCTCCAAAAATTGTTCTAGCATCAGTTAAAACAGTTTCCTTGACTATCAAGATAGTTTTAGTAGCATTTGGAAAATAGCCATAACGGGGCCCTACGGAAGATAACAAGCCAATAAGAAGAATAAAAATGAAGAAACTAAGCCAATTTTTGAAGTCGCATATTTCGGGAACGCGTGAAGCGATTTTGCTCTAATTTGGAAAGTGGAGTGCTGAAGGTGGAGGGAGTGTCCACAGCAAAAATCGTCTTGTTTCATCAAGGCAGCACAGAGCTACGGAGGTGTGAAAATTGTGTTTTCTTTCTTCCTGTCAATATACTACGGGTGTTGCGCGCCGGCTTCTTGGGCCGCACGACACACTACCGTGTGTCTTGATACGGTTGTGCCTTCATTCACAGGTGAATCTATCCCCGCTTAGTTCTTGTCTCTAGGCCTCGTAGTTTTCTCAAAGATTATTTATTTATTTATTTATTCATTCATTATTAATGACGTAATTTTAACCGCATTTCGTATTATTCTTACTACTTGGTTGTATAATTATTATCTAATCCAAAACAGCCAAGCTGTAAAAAAACAGTGCAGCCATCAAAAAGGCTATGGTGAAAAAAGATGTGAAATCCAAGGTGGCGGCCAAGAAATGGCTGTGATGGTAGATTAATGGTAAAAATTTTAATAACGACAATTCAGGTGAATTTTTTGCCAAGACCAAGCGGCACAAAAATTCACCTGAATTGTCGTTATTAAAATTTTTACCATTAATCTACCATCACAGCCATTTCTTGGCCGCCACCTTGGATTTCACATCTTTTTTCACCATAGCCTTTTTGATGGCCGCACTGTTTTTTTACAGCTTGGCTGTTTTGGATTAGATTTCATTTCTTTTTGTATTTCTATACCCCAGAGCCGGCCATAGCGGCTTTGGGACTTTTTTAACCTGTCTTTTTTTCTTTACCACAGGAAGAAGAAAAGATGAAGCAGATGTACTTTAAATATTTCTGATTTTATCAGTAAATGTACAAATTATATATATATATATAATACATATATTTATTACACAACTCTCCATGGTGGTTTCTTTGTAACTAAACACTCTACAAGGTGACTTCTTCTTGCTGCTCTCTCTACAGGGTGAATTGTTTGTAGCTGAATAATCTACAAGGTAACTTCTTCTAGCTGATCTCTCTACAGGGTGATTTGTTTGTAGCTGAATTCTGTGCAGGTGATTTGTTTGCAGCTGAGCTCTTTACAGAATGGTTTCTTTGTAGCTGAACTCTCTACAAGGTAACTTCTTCTAACTGGTGTTTCTACAGGGCAATTTGTTTGTGGCTGAATTTTCTACAGGGTGATTTCTTTGAAGCTGAACTCTCTACATGGTGGTTTCTTTGTAACTGAACTCTCTACAAGGTAATTTCTTCTAGCTGATCTCTCTACAGGGAGATTTGTTTATAGCTGAACTCTCTACAGGTGATTTGTTTGCAGCTGAACTCTCTACATGATGGTTTCTTTGTAGCTGAACTCTCCACAAGGTAACTTCTTCTAGCTGATCTTTCTACAGGGTGATTTGCTTGTAGCTGAACTCTCTACATGATGGTTCTTTGTAGCTGAACTCTCTACAAGGTGACTCCTTCTAGCTGATCTTTCTACTGGGTGATTTGTTTGTAGCTGAACTCTCTACAGGTAATTTGTTTGCAGCAGAACTCTCTACAAGGTAACTTCTTGTAGCTGATCTCTCTACAGAGAGATTTGTTTGTAGCTGAACTCTCTACAGGTGATTTGTTTGCAGCTGAACTCTCTACATGATGGTTTCTTTGTAGCTGAACTCTCCACAAGGTAACTTCTTCTAGCTGATCTTTCTACTGGGTGATTTGTTTGTAGCTGAACTCTCTACATGATGGTTCTTTGTAGCTGAACTCTCTACAAGGTGACTCCTTCTAGCCGATCTTTCTACAGGGTGATTTGTTTGTAGCTGAACTCTCTACAAGGAAACTTCTTCTAGCTGATCTCTCTACAGAGAGATGTGTTTGTAGCAAAACTCTCTACAGGTGATTTCTTTGCAGCTGAATTCTCTACATGGTGGTTTCTTTGTAGCTGAACTCTCCACAAGGTAATTTCTTCTATTGATCTCTCTACAGGGCGATTTGTTTGTAACTGAACTCTCTACATGGTAGTTTCTTTGTAGCTGAACTCTACAAGGTGATTTCTTCTAGCTGAACTATCTCTTTCCATAGTTGCATGAACTCCCTACAAGGTAACTTCTTTTAGCTGATCTCTCTACAGGGTGAATTGTTTATAGCTGATCTCTTTACAGGGTAACTTGTTTGTAGCTGATCTCTGTACAGGTTACCTGTTTCTAGCTGATCTCTTGAATTCTCTTCAGGGTGACTGCTCTATTAGGATGACTGCTCTATTAGAGTATCTCGATCTCGCACTTGCTGCACCAAGTTGGATTTCGTGTTATAACTCCGTGGCTTTAAGTCTGATTCTTCTACACCATTGAAGAGCTTTTCTGAGATGATTACTCAATCTATACAGCGATTTTCAAAGCATTACCCCAAGCGGTTTATCTGGTAGGCGTGGCAAGCAGTCGTTTTTTATTAGCTAATCTCGATTGCGTAATTGTTACACACTGTTGGTTTTTTCGTTGTATCTTCCTGGTTTTTAGCTCGATTTCTTTCAAACCACAAAAGGTTTGAGGTTCAATAGTTAACCTATTCACCCACCGATTTTCAGCTTCTTCCCATACGCGGTTTACCCTGTAGGCGTGACAACATATTGGTGTTATTTTTCGTGAATAATCGATCATAACTCTTTTCCTGTTTATCGTATTCTAGCCAAAGTTTGTACAGAGATGCGCCTTTATACCCCGCTTCAGTGTACCAAATGTCAAGGCAATCGGATATGGCGTTCGCGTTTTATAGCAGTTTTTGTAAGTGTGTGAAAAGAGGAAGAAAAATAAGAAGAAAAAAAACCAAGAAACTAAGCCAATTTTTGAAGTCGCATATCTCGGGAACGCTTGAAGCGATATCGCTCTAATTTGGAATGTGGAGTGCTGAAGGTGGAGGGAGTGTCCACAGCAAAAATCGTCTTGTTTCATCAAGGCAGCACAGAGCTACGGAGGTGCGAAAATTGCGTTTTCTTTCTTCCTGTCAATATACTCACGGGTGTTACGCGCCGGCTTCTTGGGCCGCACGACACACTACCGTGTGTCTTGATTATTACTAGGACTGCGTCACATACAACCAAGTACATACACCAACGTGAAAGCCCCCCCCCCCCCACCCCCCCGTGAGGCTATTAGGTGGTGAATGCATTATCCCCAAATCATCTCAATATGTCACAGTAGTGACAGATATAACACAATAGTGGCATCGTAACTAAATGCCACCAGTAGCTAAGTGCCAGTACATCATTGGTGTGGTATAAATGGCACAGTGATGTGTACAAAGTATATGTATACAAAACATACAGGAGAGAACTATACGTACATTATTGCAGTATTGTATGCAGCAATGCATTATAGGCAACATCACCAGATAAAAATTATTAGCCAATATACAGCAATGCATATCAACATCAACTAGAGCTAAGTAAGGTTCATCAGTGGTGTAGCAATGGCACAGTGATGGGTGACACACTATAGTTATGCATACACAACTTTCAGGAGATAGCTACACAATGCTGTAGGCGTATGCAAGCCAGATGAACCAGATAAAGGAAGACAGTCAAGCCACTAGAGCTTAGTAGCAAAGCCAGGTGAAGGCAAAAAAGTAGGGACCTGCCGATTATGCTCATAATTTTACCTATTATGCTATGCTGCACTGCTCAAAAATTTACCTATTATGCTTAAATTTATGCTCAATACTTACCCATTATGCTCAAATTATGCCCAATTATTTATGCCTCAGTTCTCATGCTCTGCTAATAATTTCCAATTTGTGGATAAAGAATAAGTGGTTGAAGCACAAAATTACTTGTCAAAATGGTATATCACAGAAAAGATCGATACACTCTAAAAGAACAGTCAGCTATGTGATTGTTCTACTAGAGTTACTGACTGTCCTATTAGAGTATATCGATCTTTCAGTAATAGCTATTTTGATAAGCAAGAATTCATACTATTACACAAATATTCTACCTATTATGCTAGCATTATGCTCAATGCTTTCAGACACCTATTATGCTCATAATTATGCCAGCATAATCGGCGGGTCCCTAGTGTTAACTAGGTACTTTTTGATCACTGACTATAGTTTTATCATTGAACACTTCCCAGGGAGAAATCATGTGCAAGACTTGCAATTCTTCAAGCAAGATTCTTGCATCACTTGCAGTCTTGCAACTGATTTCTCCCAGGGTTGTCAGGTCAGCTAGCTAACTAGCTAGCACCTTTCACACAGTACTCCAGCCTAAAGTAAAATATCAGAGTTTGTGCAGTTTCAAAAACTTCCTGGGGGCGTGCTCCAGACCCCCTAGACTGAGCCTTACCGCTTTCACTTTTACTCTGACGCCCCGGCCCAACCTTCTAAATACAAGCTACCAGCCTACAAC
Organism: Dysidea avara; assembly: GCF_963678975.1. Lineage (NCBI taxonomy): Eukaryota > Metazoa > Porifera > Demospongiae > Dictyoceratida > Dysideidae > Dysidea > Dysidea avara. Next base: position 33,849,490 of record NC_089272.1, read on the forward strand.
TACAAGTGACATGAGCAATGAGACACATGTTTTTGGGTGTAGTTCAGCCACAAATACATACTGAGTTGTTGTATCTTGGCCTCAAGGGCACTACCCATACACGCCATACCTATAACGCTATCTCCAGTCTTGTGTGGATCCAAAATGTAATCAATCATGTGCCTGGATACAATGCATCTTAAAAGGAAGCAATGCATTACATTCGTTACAATTTCCGGATGTAATATCCGTTACATATTACTCACTGCTTTGTCATGTAATGCGTTATATTACTCGTTACTGTTAAAGTAATATTATTACATAACGTGTTACATACATTTGTAATGTGTTACCCCCAACTCTGAATATTACAAACGTTTAATTATAAGCAGACTTCAAATAGAAATTTCACTTATTAAGTGAGGTGATTAGCCAAGGTAGCAGTGGTTCAGTGGTTAAAGATGCAGGTGTTAGGTATGGAGGTCCCTGGTGCAAACTCTAGTAAGTTTTTTTTGACATTTTTTGCACACCTTTTTACCCGTGGTGACTGCTCTGTTAGAGTATCTTGATCCCACAATTTTACACTTGCTTGCTTTTTGCTTTATAACTTTTTCGCTGTAACTCTATTGCTATTCAAACTATTAAAAAGCACTGCTAAAATGATCAGCCTATCTACACACAAAGATTCAAGTTATTTCTATACTTGGTTTACCCTGTAGCCATGACAGAAGTATGATACTTTTTATATGAATAAATGCTCATAACCCCTTGAATATTCACAACAAACTTGGTACAAGAATCCACCATTACACAATCTTCATTTGTGCCAAAGATCATGGCATTCGATTTACACGTTTGCATTTTATAGCAATTTTTGCGAAGTGTGCAAAAAGAAATCGAAGCCCTCGTAGCCCCCCGTATGGCATAAGAAGAGAAAAATAAAGAAATTAAAATGAAACTTTGAACATCCATATCTCAAAAATGGCTTTTGCGAATTTAATCAAATTTGCTGTGTTGCATACCCTATACCAGGAAGACAGCTACGTATAATGCAGGGACCATGGAACTATGTATGCATGAAAAAGCTGTTTTCTTTCTTCCTGTCAATATACACACGGTGTAGTCACCGGCTTTCAGGCTGCACGACCCACTTCTGTGTGTCTTGATATTATTTGCAATATCCTGGTATTGCTGTGCAAGTATTAATCTTACTGTCATGATGCTAATTAGGAAAACAGCAATTACTCACTCTTGGAAGAAATCTTTTACCTGTTTGCTTAGAGATTTGTCACTGTCATTCTATTATTGTGTAGATATGTAGACTAATTGATTAATTATTATACGTTATCACTGTATGTACAGTATTAAATGTATTAAATAGAGATGTACATATTTTTGGCCTGCTGGATCCTCATATACTGCAAACTAACATGTTAAACTTCCTAGTAACTTTATTATTAGTAGTAGATAAGTATAAGAGATGTAGTGTATGCATGAAAGCTGGGTTTTAGAAACTCATTTACGTCTGAAATTATTGCACCAATAAGAGATGTTATCGATTATCTGGTATCAAAATTCGCATAAAAGCCAATATCAATAATCAATCTGATATTTACATGTTTGCCAAAAGTTTACATGTATATATTTTGTGTAATTAAGCCTCTGTTTTTTTGTCTAATTGTTATGACAACTATAAGGTCATGGTCAGTAAAATTGAAATTTGGCGATAAACCAATTTCCGATTATTTACTAATAATTATTAATGGTTGCATCACTAGTACACAGTACAGAATGTACGTACTTGTATGTGTTTTTGTACATTCAGTGAATATATATATACATATTTCTTTATCCACACAACAGAAAATTGCGCTGCTGCAGCACCAATTCCTACAAGAGTTGAATCATGTGGACCGTTGCCAATCACTGTTCATACAGGTAATATTGTGCTTCTTATTTTTGGTATTGATCTGTAACTACAGTACAACTACACAGAATATGCTTGATTATATATGGTGTGCAAATTTTATAATTTTATCGATTATTATTTTTTATTTCTGAAATCAGCAACCAATATTCCATCTATAGCAAATATTAATCTCAAATCAGAGTGGCAAGCAATCATGGTAGTAGTTTCTTTGAAAGTAATTTGCACAATTATACAATGTTGACCCACAGTACATGCTTGCATGGTTCTAGTAATCTTGTTGAATGTCACTCTACTTTAAAAGTTAAGATTATTTACTTGCTTGTGACACATTACAAAGCGTGTTTTTCAAACAGGATGGATAAACAACTGTGTTGTAGTAGGAACCTGGCTCAGGCTCTTGCCTAGACAGCAAGCTGTTTGTGGATCAAGTCACCACCTAGTCTGAGATTTTTTTACATTCAGCAGAATTATACACTACGATAGTAGTGTATAGTAGGGACCATAAAGGAGTAGGCATGGTCCATGAAATAACATCACCCTAAAAACAGCCTCAATTTTCCCTGACAACGATGAGGCAGTATTAGTTAGGTAAAACTAAGCCCAAACAAGCTTTCAGATCAACCCGAAACACTTTCAACAAGTTGCTATGGAATTTTAATTCAATGGAATTTTCTACTGATTAACTGAGTAACTGACTGATTGATGCCTTCAGACAAGCGTAACTCAATAACGGCTAAGGCTATGGGCTTGATTTTTTCACTATTCAATGTCGCTTCAGCCCAACAGGTGCCTTTTGGCATACCACAGTACATACAATGCATTCTTCATGGACTTACCAGTGTCCTCATTTGTGTCCCATTCATCTTTGCTGACAGCGAAAAGTGTCGAATTGGTGGTAGCACATGATGGCTTCTCTTGTAATGGAAATTGTTTGTATTTTTCATAGTGGTTACTTCAATTGCAGGGGTGTTTTTAAAACAGTTTTTGTTTGATTTATACTGCTGTGTAACGAGTAGGTTGAACATAGCCAACAACGAAGCGTAATGGATACTTCACTCTTCAGACGAAAATTTATATTACTGGGCATGCGGCACCAACCCTTTCTTTTGATATGCATGGATTGCAGAGATGCTTTTCAAACAGTTCTTGAATCACACTGCTGTGTAACAGGTTGAACATAGCTGACAATGAAGTGTAATGGATACTTCACTTTTGGGATGATAATTGGGGCATGCAGTGTCATTTCAGATGTGGTATGTGTAGGTTCACCAGTCATAATAATTATTTACAAAATGAGTTAAAAAACAAGTACACAGAAAAATTTGGAATTTTCAACTAGAGTAGGGACCATAACACATCGATAAAAAGTACTGAAGCAAACTGGAGTAGTGCACGATATTAAATCACAGTAAAACAATAAGAAGTGTTATATCCCTACTGTGGTCAAGATACCATAATGGAAATGTACAGTAGGGATAAATAATAGTTATACAGGCACAATGTGGAGTCTATGAAATTTATAAACCTGAAGGCCCGGGCTGTAGTGCACGAGCGAAGCGAGGGCGCTACTAAGGGCCTGAGGGTTTATAAATTTCATAGACTCCACATTGTGCCTGTATAACTGCTTTAGACTCTATTTCACATTACACTCAGATTACTTACCTCATCCACGGCTGTTTCTGCTGTAGGCTCAGCTAAAGCGGCTGGTTTTCTTACGATAATACTAGCGCCATGGCAACTATGCGTCCTCACGTGACTAAATAATCGTGCTTGTTAAATCACTGCACGTGAACAACGCATAGCAATTGGACAAAGCCGATTTTGAGCATATGTCATATTGTACTTGAAGGCGTGGAGTATATTAGAAAACAAGGTGGAGTATATGAGATTTATTACCCACCCAAAACAGCCTAAATAAGTGTAATATCCCTACTGTGCTCAAGATACCATAATAGAAATGTACAGTAGGGATATAACACTTCTTATTGTTTTACTGTGATTTAATATTGTGCACTAGTTTCAGTACTTTTTATCGACGTGTTATGGTCCCTACTCTAGTTGAACATCCCAAACTTTTCTGTGTACTTGTTTTAGTAACATATTTTGCTATGTACACAGCCTTTCAGTAACCATTGCAAATTTGTACTTGCCTTTTTGTCATAGAACAGCAACTATTCTTGTGGTTGGTTTGCTCCATTATGCATAATAAAATGACATTTTACCACACCACTACTGACTAGACTAACAAAATCTGAATCCTTAAAGTTTTCAGTATGTCATTGAGTATCTAAACAATTATAATTAGGTAAGGTTGTGGACACAATTGTTTAGTTACTGCTTGTCATGAGATTTTATTAAACTTTCAGTGCTTTTTCGGTGAAATAAAGTCTATTTAATTGTATATCTCAAGTTACTACAATATCAGACACACAATTTAGTATCAGTTAAGGGAATTAATTGTAGCTATCACCTGTAAATATACACATGCATGCACTGAGCAAAAAACTTTCTTATATGAATACTTTACTGGCCACCACAAGATTAAGATGAGGTACTTAGTGCTATACTAGATCTGCTACAATCACATCATATGGCAATATTTCCTTTCACAGCACAGAAATACAGTACTTTGCTCCATTACCAACGCCAACTCATCCTGCATGGTCTCATTGAGTCATCTTAAAAGGTGTTTCCTTGAGTCACACCACATAGGTGGCTCCAGGATTTTTTGATGACTGGTTTCTGATCAAGAGCATACTAGAAACTTTTTGGAATGGTTTTGGATTGATCTAAAGACATTTTTGGGCTTGGCTGTGCCTAACCAATACCACCAAGTTGTTATGAAGGGAAATTAAAGCTGGTTTTAGGGTGAAGTTTTGGCTGGAAAAGCTCAGTTCTGCATTAACCCTACTATACCAATGGTGGATCCAGGATGGGGCATTTGGGGCAAATGCCCCCCCCCCCCCCCCTCCTCTGCCCTTTCCTTTTAGAAAGAATTGCTATCACATTAATAATGCCAGTTAGGCCAATATCAGTTTATTACTCAAGAAATGGATACTTTTAGCTTAAAAGGCAGAAATATTACCTTTCCTTACAACACATTTAATCTGAAATCAAACTCAGACTGTCACCTAGCACAAGCTATAATATCTATTCCTAGCACCATCATGCGTATTAAGCGCCTCTAGAAATAATTATCGTGTGACATGTGTTTTAGCTTTTGCATAGCACCTTTTAAGATTTCACAACCTTCTGCAATGGTCTAAATGACACAATTCAACAGTGAAATACTGCTGAGAAGTGATTATTTGCTGCTGTGTGTATATCAACCACAACAGATTGCAGCCAGTAGTTGATTCCCTTTTTAATGGTGAATCTGAATTTGTTTGTGACCCTCCCCTTGCCAGCTCCTGGATCCGCCCCTGTATACAGTACATAGATAGTACTGTATGATAGCTAGTGGAGGGCAGCCATTCTCAGAAGGAGGTTACCTTTTTTTTTGGTCTGTACCAAAAATCTATGGAATTTTAAAATTTTTCTATTTAACAGAATTTTATTCTGACTAACTGGTGCCTTCAGCCAAGCATAACTTGACAATGGATATACCTGCAAGCTTGATTTCTTCACTGTTTGACGTAACTTTGTCCTGAGATGTGCCTTTTCACCAACCGTAGTATGTACAATGCACACATCATGGACTCCCTTATTTTCGCTGACAATGCAAGGTGTTCATTTATTAGTGAATTAGTGGCTCCCTGTTAATAATTAAGAGTGCACTGCTCGACTTTCTCTGCTGGCTGGTGAATTTGTTTCTCGTGTGTTTGAGTTCAACTAATTGTTCCAGATGATGGGTGTAGGATAAGAACTCGTTTTTAGCAAAGTACAACAGGCATGTGCTGATTAGTTTGGGGATTAGTTGGCATGGTTTAATCACTTGCGTTTCTTCAATGCTGACTCACTGCTTTGCTGTGTACAGTAAGTTGTACCAAAAGGTAGCTATTTCATTCTATGAACACTGTTAATTGTTTGTTTCTTCTGTGTTTAGTTCAACTGACTGTTCCAGATGACTGGTGGATAAGAACTTGTTCTTAACAAAGTAGAACTACTGCCCCCCCCCCCCCCCATTTCCCCCACTTTGAAGAATGGAGGGGTGGTACCCCCTCACTTTTCCCTATGCCCAGTTACTATTATATTGCAGTCATTTAGCCAACTTAGTTTACTGGGATTTGTGCTAAAGGTTATGGAATAGCTGCTGCATCAATCAGTGCTGGGAGTGCATGAAATCTAGATACTCTAGCTAATAGAGCAGTCACCTAACTACTCTAATAGAACATTCAGCGGAATCATCATAAGTTGGTCCTGCTGTGCAATTTGTCTCCATTAACACATTTATTCAAGAGCACGAGCCTATCTGAAATGCCTTCATTTACTGATGTAGCTATCTAGTTGTACAGTATATCTTAATGATAGTCATCAACATAATATTATAGGAATATCCTAGTCAACTACACATGTACCACTGAAACTGCTGTCAGATTCAACCTCAAAGCATTCAAATATCAAAATGTTCCTGTGGGCCTGCACCCAGATTCCCTTAGTATTGGCATGCAAAGCATGGTAGTGTGCTTTGTACATTAAGGTACAGTTAATTATTTTGAAATATTTTGTAACTTACAGCCACCCCCACATGATATAATTCAGTCACATCTATGTTGGAACATTTAGGATGGGACACTCTTTAAAAAAGGTGCATGATAACAAGACTACAAACACTATTTAAAATTTTACACAATGACTATGCTCTGAAATCCCACATTGTATCTCCACCCAACAAGACACACCAGACAGTATCACCCCCAACATTTCACATTATTCCAAATTCATCTACTGTAACATATCAATAGAGCTTCTACACAAAAACAATTAATGAATGGAACAACCTACCCACTGCAATAACTGAACATGATGATTTGAACTTATATACTGATAACTTACTAACATTACTATAGACTCCTAAATCATTGTAGCTATAGCTACAATGGTTTAAGAGTCTATAGTAATGTTAGTAAGTTACACATGTATCAGCTAATATATGTAAATCTTAGTAAATTCTTTTTTTCCTGGGCACATCAGCAGAGCTGCCTGCTCAGCAATGATAAATAAATAAATAAATGACCCCTTCACCTCTCCCCCTCCCTCCACTTTTGAGTACAGTTCTTTGCCCTGTCTTAAACCATAAGACATACGTATAAATCAATCCATTAAACTAATTGTTGTAGAATATCAGTACACCAATCTATGTGCAAAATTACAGTTTATGGTTAATGAAAAAATTGATGGTGTCTTCTTTGATTGACTTCTCATAGCTACATCAATTCATGTTTATGAAACAAACTAGTTATGTCTACAGATTGATCGCCAGATCTATAAAAAGAACAGAAACAACTCAAATAAGTATAAGAAAAAATTAGGAATTTTAAACTGGAGTGGGGATCAACTAGATAATACAGTAGCTTGAGTATACACAGTGTTGTATGTACCTTGAAAGTTGTGGCATAGCAGAAATGGAAAGTATAAAATCCATCATGATATTGTATGCATACTTTTCAAGTTACTATACAGGGTATAGGATGAATGAATTTGAGGCCTTTTGCAATTTTTTTGAGAATAACTTGCTTTTTACACAGCTTTTATACACTATAGCATTAACTACTGTAAATGCCGATAATGACAAATATTCTAGGATGAGAGCATTTAGCAAATTTTATATCCCTCAACAATTTATATGTATATTGTACATAATATGAGGTTAGTTAATTTGCTGTCAACTGATGAAAATGAATAAAGGGTAATATAAACTTATCCGCAAATTCCAAATGCAGTTGATTTTCTTTTTTGGATGTTTAAAAGCTGCAAAAATAAAAATAAAATAACCAGTAGCTACATGTAAAGCATGTCTGGGTACAGTGTAGATGTACAGTAAACTTATGTTATTGAATGTCCTCCTAGCAACTACTTCAACATCCAGAACACCTACAACTTTGTTAGGACCAACTATTCAAACTCCTCAGAAAACAAGTATGTAAAGTATAATGTATGCATGAACAATAAACAATACACTTGTATGTAATCATAGGCGTAGCAACCTGGGGGTGGGGGGCGTTTGTGATTAAATTTAAAAAATGAGGTACTCTAATAGAGCAGTCAATTACAGTACTCTAATAAAGCACAGTGTACATATGAAGTTGTAAGTAAGGATATTAATGTATGTGATCAGTGATACATGCAATGTATATTTGGTGGAGGAACAGTCATTCTTAGAAAGTATCAACCATTTTATTTTTTGGTTTTCAACACCAAACTGAGAATTTAGAGCCACCCTATTTAAAAATATCTTGCTACGCCTGTGGTATTATAGTATGTATGTGTGTATAGTATGTAATGTATGTAAGTTACTCCTGGCAATACATAACAATACTGTATCTAAACAATTTATTGAAATTATTTGTAAATGATTTGACAACTTTTCATACAAACCTATAACTGTTCATTATAATTAAAAGTTGAGCTACTCGTTATATGGGCAGAGAAATGTTTCATAACTGAAAGGACAGCAGATTCAGGACCTTACGTATACATACACCCTGCATGTACAAGTGTATATTACAAGTATAAAATGATTGCTTTACATACTGTACAATAGCCAATTTGTATGATAATCTGACAAGTGCATGTGTCACAATAATCTAATCCAAAACAGCCAAGCCATAAAAAAGTGTGGGCCGTAAAAAGGCTATGATAAAAAGAGATGCGAAATCAAAGGTGGCAGCCAAGAAATGGCTGTGATGGTAGGTTAATAGCAAAAAGTTTAACAACAACAATCCTGGTGAACTTGAGTTGCCTCCTCTAGGATTCAGCACCAGATTCACCTGAATTGTTATCAAAATTTTTGCCATTAACCTGCAATCACAGCCATTTCTTGGCCGCCACCTTGCATTTCACTTTTTTTTTCACCATAGCCTTTTTGGGGGCTGCACACTTTTTTTTACAGCTTGGCTGTTTTGGATTAGATATCACTTCTCATTTGTATTTGTACACCCCAAAGACAGCCATAAGCCAGTTTTGGGGTATCACAGGAAGAAGAAAAAGTTTTAAAGTAGATTTTTATACTTTAACTATTTTTGATTTATCAGTAAATGTGACCGGATTTGACAAAACCAGGCTTCCACACGCATCCAATTCTTTGCCTTTAACCTACTGTAACTTGATCACCCAACATGCTATTGCCCTGGAATTTTCACACGTTCTTTTCATACCATTATGAAATAGCAGGGCCAAATATGAAACTGATTGTATACATCTACAATGAGTTATGTTCCTTCAAAGTCATTAAATTGGATGTGTGTGGAAGCCTGGTTTTTTCAAATCCGTTCACAAATATACAAATGATGCATATTTATTACATGTAAATTATTTCCTACAGGATAACTTGTTTACAGCTGATCTCTCTACTAGGTGACTTGAAATGTAGCTGAACTCCCTACAGGTTATTTGCTTGCAGCTGAACTCTCTACAGGATTCTCTCTATACAGATTGGCATGTTTCCTGCTGAACAATCTACAGGGAAATCTGTTTGTAGTTGAAATTTTACTGGCTGATTCGTTTGTAACTGAACTCTCTACAGGCTGATGCTGTTTGTAGCTGTATTCTCTACAGGGTGACCTGTTTCTAGCTGATGTCTCTACAAGGTACTTGTTTCTATATAGCTGATCTATCCACAGGGTGATTTGTATGTAGCTGAATTTTCTACAGGGTAACTTGTTTGTAGCTGAACTCTCTACAGATTGATTTGTTAGTGGCCGAACTTTCTATATAGGGTGATTTGTTTGTAGCTGAACTCTTTACAGGGTGACTTGTTTGTAGCTGATCTCCCTATAGGGTGAGTTTTTCTAGCTGAACTCTCTACAGGGTGAATTGATTTCAAGCTGATCTCCCTACAGGGTGACTTGTAATGGTATGAATCGCTACAGTAATTTATCTGTAGCTGCATGATGACTGTTCTATTAGAGTATCTTGGTAGTTGAACGCTCAATTAGGGTGACTGTTCTATTAGGGTATCTCGATCTCGCTTTTGCTACATGTAGTTCACTTACTAAGTGGTTTGTGTTTAATCCCATTCTTCTGTGCTACTGCAAGGACTTTCTATGATCAGGACCTCCCAGAGAAATTAAGGGGCCCAGTGCAAAGAGTTGAAATGGAACCCGAGGGAAAAATGCCCCAGTTTCCCCCCCCCCCCCACCACATGATGTCTATGATGATTATTCCAGCTACATACTGATTTTCAGCTAATTGCTCTAAGCAGTTTGCCTTATAGGTGTGAAAACTAATATACTGCAGTTTTTTATTAATAAAAATAGATAGCGTAATTGTGACACAGGTTGGGTTTTGTATCATATCTCCATGGTCTTTATCTCGATGCTTTTCAAACCACAAAAAGGCACTCCTACGATGGTTACTCCATAATTTTCAGCTCATTTCTTCAAGGGTTTACTCTGTGGACATGACAGACCTTCGACCTTATTTTACGCAAATAATCGGTCATAACTCCATGAATGTTCATCAGATTTCTTCCAAACTTGGCACTGAGATCTGCTGTAATGAGCCCTTCAAGTGTGCCGGATTTCAGCCCAATTGGAGCACACATTCGTGTTTCATGGTGGATTTTGCAAAGTGTGCAAAATGAAGAAAAAATGAAGAAATTTAAATGAAATTTTGGTTACTCGTATCTCGGAACTCTCTGGAGTGATTTTCTTCCAATTTGGTATGTAGACTCTCTTGGTTTTGGGTCCTTAAAAGTGCAAAAAAGTGAAATCTACACTAAACAGCCAAGCAGTGAAAACGGTGCGGCCTACATAAAAGCCTATGTGAAAAAAGTTGTGAAATCAAAGGTGGCAGCCAAGAAATGGTTGCAATAAAGTTAATGCTTATAAATTTTAGTAATGGTTGTGTGCATTGTTAAAATTTATTAAAAATAACATCATTGCAGCCATTTCTTGGCCACCACTTTTGATTCCACAACGTATTTCACCCAGGCTTTTTAAGGCCACACTATTTTTCAAAGTTTGGCTATTTATGTGGATTAATATTTTATCTAAGGACTTTGTGCAATACTACTTCTATTTGCTAATAGTTTGACATATTTCACAATGATATGTCAAGGCACCATTGTGACTGGATTCTGGAAAAAAACAATCCAAATCGCACATTAGAAATTTTGAGAAAACAGTTTTAAAGAATTCAAGTCAGCATAACTTACCAAGGATAGTCAGCATGCATATGTAATTTACACAAAAGTATTACCTTTCAAGGAACTTCCAGCACTTGTAGCTGCTTGTAGAGTTTCCTGCCAAATAAGATAGAAAATCTGAGCAGTTGGATGAGCGAAGTAGTATCATGAGTGCTCACAAAGGGGTGGAGGGTGGTGGGGAGGGCAAGAGATAGACTTCACAATAGAGGCAGACCATGATTGGAGTCCAGACACAACATCACAGGGCTGTGCTGGCTCCTTAGCAGCTGATATGTAGCAAAATCAACAGAAAAAACACCCGACCAATATTATTACCAGTAAACTACTGATTGTCGCCAAGCCAGGTCCTTCTAAAATTACTATTCGAACACTCCACACCAACCAGAAAGACGTCTGTTAAATCAGTCTCGAGTAGTTTGTGTAGTACTGAGGGTCAAAACTAGTAGTATGATAGTGTAGCTATCCACTGGTAGTGTTAGTTTGATTTTGCCTGACGTGAAATTTGGAATGATTTTGTAAAATCTGGTCACATTTAGAGTATCAAGAAGCTGACGCGCCACACCATGAGCATATTGACAGGAAGAAAGAAAACACAATTTTCACACCTATGTAGCTCTGTGATCCCTTATCCGATTGAAACCAAATTTGCTACAGAAATGCTGGCCAGGTGCCTATGGCTGACTTTGAGATTTGTTAACCAGGCACGCGCCCACGAAGGCCAGCAGTGGACGCACGCTCGGTTTACTGAAATTGTTTTCCAAAAAGTGCATGTGTGTTTGTATGTTTGTATTTGTTTCTCTTTCCACACCCACGTGAGCAAAGTTTGTTTGCGTTATGTGATTAAACTTCTGGGCAGGTAAAGTTTGGTACAGTACTAGTGAAACGAGTTTATAGTTTATAAGGATGCGGTGAAGGCCTTGCCCAAAGGGCTCTACTGACGTCAAACAACTGAAAAACAACACAGTTGGCCTCCTAGGCTACCCGGGTATAATTGAAAAGGGGGCATGTCCATACATACATGGACAAAAATGAAGAGCAGCTTTAAGGCCTTACCTGGAGAATTTGCGTAAGAAATGTTATAGACGAACTATAAAACAGTAAAGAAGGTACTTCTGTGTATTATTAGTGATAGTGTTGGGCAAGTTACTTTTTAAAAGTAACTATATATTACTTGCAACTGAACTATTTAGTTACAGTTACATATTACCCATAAAATAAAGTAACTATAATAATATTACATATTATATTACTTTGTATCCGCAGCCTTAAACTGTCATGTGTAAACTACCACCTTATCACGTGACATGATTGCGTTGTTGGACAATGTGCAAATCTTGGGTATAGGAAAGAAGCTGGTGAATAAGCTTCATTCAGTAGGCTTCATTACTTTGTTATGGCTAGGCATTACTCAGTGGATTACTAACGAGATTAGTAACTTCATTATTTGTAGTAATAATATTACATAATATTAGATTCATTCCAGTAACTATATTACTTAGGTAATGCATTGCATTTGTAACTTGAGTTATATTACATGCTTTTATAGCGTATTTTGTTATATTACTTAATTACCACAGAAGTAATAATATTACGTAACGCATTACTCCCAACACTGATTAGTGAGTTAAAGCATTTTGTTTGAGGTATGCCTCCTTAGCAGCATAATTACAGAATTGCAAAATATTTCATCAGTTACAAAATACAAATTCAATTGCGTATGTATAGCAACAAAGCAAAACCTGATATAAATTACTGTTAATTAATTCCAGTTAGGTATGTTTGCTGCATGGCGCCTGGTTTTTAGAAGCAGCACAACATAAACTTGTTTTTACTCACATTTCTTTTCTATACAGACACATTGATCAGTATTGGAGACAGATTTATAATGTATTGTATTGCATAATTTACTTCAATTTTTGGTAATATTATAGTAATACAGTGCACATTTTTTGAGGATGTTTAATCAAGACTTACAGTAGTGAGTCGCGCAGCCAAGAAACTACAAAGCGCACATCCATATAAAGATGTGCGGCCACTACTGTGAGTTATTTACATATAGGGTCGCTTTTGCAATATTAGTTTTGGATTATGCATAATCTCTCAATAGATTTGTATTGCATTACATGATAAAAAATCTTTAGGAGTCGTCATAGTTTTCTTGTGACCTTGCTAAACTAAAACGTAGGCCTCGCAAAAATAAAACATAGGCATATTTCACATTATTTCTTTACATTATGTTACACCTACCATCATGTTATACCAGTCAACATATGATAGCTGTGTTTGTACAGTCCATCTAGCACTGACATTATCATACAGTACGATAGTACTGTATATTAGGGACATCGAAGGTGTGGGGGCGATCCGTGATATAATAATTATAACCCAAAAATCTGCCACCATTTTTGGTCACAACGACATGACAGTACCAAGCCCAGAAGTGTCTTCAGATTGATCCGAAATTTTTGCATCAAGTTGCTACAGAATTTAGAAAAAAATTATTCAACAGAATTTTCTACTGCCTGCCTTGCCTTGCCTTGCCTTTCCTTGCCTGCCTTTCCTTGCCTGCCTTGCCTTGCCTTGCCTGCCTGGCCTTGCCTGCCTTGCCTTACCTGCCTTGCCTGCCTTGCCTTGCCTTGCCTTGCCTTGCCTTGCCTTGCCTTGCCTTGCCTTGCCTTGCCTTGCCTGCCTGCCTGACACCTTCAGTCAAGCATAGTAGAAAAGTAGCTACAGCTATAGCCCAATTTTTTATGCAGAAACGTTTCTAGTTTGCTTAAGAAAAAATCTTTAGTATATTGATAAGCATACAATGCTTGCGCTACTGTCTTACCTTTTATCCTTCTTTACCATGGCCATCAGTCAAGATTCTACTGCTGAGAGTTAATAGACTACAGTATGGCTTCCATACCAGTGTATATTGCATCAAACTATTCGAATACACATGGTCGCCGGTTCAGTGCACCAAAAACTAGGCCTGTACCTAATATGCCGGCATAATTGTGAGAATAATAGGTCACCAATTTTGTGAGAATAATTCCGGAATAATAGGATGGTTACAGGCATAATTTTAGAATTATCAGATGTCCACGGGAATAATCAGTGGAATGAAGGGGCGTGCCTATTCTTGATTAGCTAGAAGAAAGTACTAAATTACAAAGAATGATAGATAGCTGGAATTATTATACGAGTGCTGGCTGAAAGGATCTGAAAAACCTCTAAAAGATCGATATACTCTTAGAACGCTCAAATACTCTAATAGAGCAGTCAGATCTTTTCATGTTAACAATCTGCAGAAAGTATCAGGAATTTAACTACATAATTATCTGCAATTCTGAAACTTCTATATCTTATACCAGTGTATCTTCTTTAAGTCTTTCAACAGACATATTGACACTAAACTTAGCATGTAGTTATAGCTACAGCTTTAATACACTGATAATTGAAAACTCTTTTGATATACTCTCGACAGCTATTATACGTCTGTTGTAATGGCTATAACCATAAGATAGAATGATTCATTTATGGCTAGCTATTAATTAAATAATTAATTCTGACAAAACTACTTATATCAGCATCTTGAGAATTAAGTGACTATAGCTACAGAAACTAAGTGAACATTATTTTGGAATAACAAGCTAGATAAAAGAATAAAAAAGAATAATAGGAGAAAATTTTGAGAAATTCTGGAAAGAAAGTAGGTAAAATTTTGAGCATATTAGGCTCAGGCCTACCAAAGACACACGCGTACATGACTCGCTGTTGATATCGATCAGAGAGAGCAACTCACAGCGAACTATATAGCAATGTTTAAGTCAATAAATATAGTTTATTAAGTAACAATGTTAAACCGAGTCGGCTCATCCAGGTCCTGCTTTACAGATTATTCGGGTTTGACCCCACGTGATAAACTAAATGTGGACGTGTTACTACATGTCATAACGTAGCTCTGCTTCTTTCGTGAGCCATGCCCACTTCCATAAATTACAGTTTGTAGACATATGGTAGCCACGTTCATTCATCAGTGTGTGAGTATGCATGAATCCACACCCACTTACATAAATTAGTGTCTGTAGACATATGGTAGCCACGCCCATTCATCAGTCCATAGGTATGCATGAATCCACATCCACTATTGTCTGTAGGTTTATGTAGAGCCACGCCCACTGATCAGTTATTATTATATGAGTCATAATCTAGTATAATAGTGCTGTGAGTAACTCAGCAGGTATTTAGTGGTCATGAGCTTGCAAAAAAACTTCACAAACAAGTATAAGAAGTAATTTGGATTTTAAATTAGATAAGGGACAGTGTATAATGCTGCAATAAAAAGTACTGAAACAAGCTGGATTGAAGTAGTACGTAATGTCCAAATACTGTAAAAAATAAGAAGTGAATATCCCTACTGTGCATTGAGTGTAGCATAGTAGGGATGTTCACTTATTATTGTTTTACAGTATTTGGACATTACGTACTACTCCAATCCAGCTTGTTTCAGTACTTTTTATTGCAGCATTATACACTGTCCCTAATCTAATTTAAAATTCCAAATTTTCTTATAATTGTCTAATTATGGTTTACCCATATGAGTATTTTCTTTGATCAAACCTCTGATCCCTACAATGACTTTTAAAGACATGATGTGGACACAAACTCTAATGTCTGATAAACAAGTTGTGAAAGCATACAGAACCATAAGTTCCCTTGTAATGGCATTTTAAACAGAAATCTTGTAAATTCCATTTAGTGCCACACCCCATTTGAGCATTTATAATTGCCAAATGTCTTATAAATAAGGTGTGAATAACAAAGCCATTAGGGAAGGTGTGATCTTCAATTTCTCTATTTAATTTTTAATAGATTAACCACAAAGGTAAGGTGTAGCTATACAAAAGGCAACCTATAGGAGGTACCACCTATCATCTCTATGTAGTGTGCACCATGGAGTTTGTGTTGTGGCTTTCATTAATCATTATGCACATACCATGACACAACAGAATAATTTTTTTGCGATGGATTGCTAGAATGTGGTTCATGGTTTGCTTCTGACTGTGTTTATGAGTTGGGGTTGTTCTACACAACTTGCACGATATTGAAATTTCATGGATAAGATGGCCGCAAAATCCATAAATTTTTTTGTCTTATGGTAAATATACAACAGTGTTATTACAACACATAACACAACATCACATCAAGAAATTACTAAATTAATAAGTAAACACCAGTGGAGATTTCTTGGATGTCTGCATGATGACACAAGATTAAGTGAGACTTGTAAAAGAGAAGGCACTGAACCTAACCTTATATTAAACACACATGTAACTAACCTCGAACATCGGTTGCAACATGGCTATCTGACAACACAATCGGCCTTAGGCCTGAGCCTATTATGCTTTTGAAATTGCCTATTATGCTTTTGAGCATTGCTCCAAAATATCTCCTATTATGCTCCAATTATGCCCAATTGTGTCTCATTATGATCCAAATATGCTCATATAAAATTGTGTCTTGACTGCTCTATTAGAGTACCTAATGCATCTGTGAATGTTCTATTAGGATAAATCATTATGCGGTGACTGTTCTATTAAAGTATATCGATCTTTAACTAATCTTTCTCACAATGTAGCTGTAAATCTGATTTTTACCGTGTTTGCACACTATCCCATTCTGCATCATGCAAAATAGGCAGAGTTTCAGCTTCTCTAATAACTAATGCATAAAATTGTGCCTACTATGCTGGCACTATGCTGATGCTTTTGGCTACCTATTATGCCCCAAATTATGCTGACATAATTGGCGCAGGCCTAATCAGCCTACAAAAATCAACAAGTGGGCATTAGATACAAAATCTGGATTCTGGAAAATATCTTTATAAGCACGACATGTAAACTGATAGGGGTATTAGTTTGGTGCCATCATAACAGTACCCCTGATCCAGAAATAACTATATTCCTTAGTACATACATAGACTGACCTGGAAATTCACTACATCCTTGATATCACTACAGTCCATGTACAGTTGACAATTAAGTACTAAAAAACCCAAACACAAGATATTAATACATGTACAATTCCTAGCATTACTTCTTACCTGGTCCCAAGTTATGTATGTACCATGACCACATTCATCTACTACAACATACTACAGCTGTATGACCAGATTTCCTGTAACCGACAGGCAGGCATTAAATACAACACATCTAAAATCTTTGTCACTTTTTACACAAACGACACATTTGAGGATTCACAAGTTTGGCCGGTGACCTTACTATACTGTGTCCTGATTAGATAGGTTTCGCTGTAATAAATTCAGTTATTTAGACCAGTATGCAATGTAAATGAGTATTTTTGGACAAGAATTATGTACATAAGCTTACTTCTTCTGCCTACAGCTCCGGGAATTCTGAAGATGTCTAAATTGGCACTAGATTGACAATACTGAGAGTTATTTACAGGGCCGCCCACAGGGGAGGGGGGGAGGCAACTGGGGCATTTTGCCCCGGGCCCCAGCCGACCCCATGAAGGGTCCCTTGAATACCGTATATGACCGTATTAAAGCCGGGCTCAAATACACACAGGGGCTCAAATATACGCCGGGTACAGCTAGGGGACTGTCATAATAAACCCCGGGGCTCATTTAAATGCTGGGGTGCTAATTATGTGCACTGAAAGGGGTTCTAAACTCGTGTCAGCTGCCAACTATACAGTGATGTCTCGTCACCAGTCTTATGTCTTGTTTTCTTCGACTATGCCTTCTCTTCTGGTGATGGCCATAGCGTATTTATCGTGGTCATTGTCATCTTTCCGCCTGACTTCCAATGTTTCACCCAGCAGAGGAGTCCAAATGGGTTTATGTACGTGATGGGCTATGGATCAGTTTCGTATTTCGTAAGTACTTGTACTGGTACCTGTCATTCTCAACGAGTGGCTAGTAAGAAATAAACGCTCGGGTCCAAATTAACGCCGGTCTCGTTTAAAATCCGGGTCAAAAATGATTTATAGGAAATAAACGCCCGGGCTTCTATACGGTCATATACGGTACCTGTTTAAAAGATCGATATACTCTAATAGAGCAGTCAGATCTAAATACTCTAATAGAGCAGTCACAGTATTCTTCAGAGCAGTGTAGCAAGCTTATAGATAAGGAGATATGGTTGGTGAGGGGTAGCTATTGTCATTGTCAGCAGGTCATGACCTTTTTTTTTTCTTTTAGTCTTTAACTTACAGCTTGGGTGAAGTTGTGATTCAGAATGGAAACCTCCTTGCCTCTGGGGCCCCACTTTAACTCTTTGCCCTGGGCCCCTTAATTTCTCTGGGTGGCTTTGGTTATTTGGTCTGTACTAATACACCTTCTCAACAATTCCCCCATGAGATAATTCCAAGCCAGATGGCATTTGCTGCTACTCAAGTTGGTACCATCAGAAGTTTTCAGCTTGTATGGTCTCTGTGAATTTGCACTAGTTAGTGCAGACATCTAAAAGCCAATCACATACACACGGTTAATCAGTGCGAGGTGATATGTGGCACTTTACATACTAGCTTCACCATTCTTCACTCCACGTTTCATTACTGAACCTCCACTCCTCATTTCATTACTGAACCTCCACTCCTTGTTTCATTACTGAACCTCCACTCCTCTTTTTGTTACTGAACCTCCACAGTGAGCTGAGTATTCTCAACTTTTTAATATCTTTCTTCAAGTGGTGTATGTATTGTAGTTAAAGTACGCTTCTCCACTGACTCCATTGAAATCTAGTTACAATAGGACAAATGTTTATTATTCGTACTTCCCTCTCAAGGCATGGACTGCCATCGCGTATCACATGTGTTCACTTTACACTAGTGGTGTTACTGTACAGGGACTTTCCAAGAGATTTCCCGAAATACTGTATGTCACATGACAATTGTCAGTCAGGTGGAACTTATTTATTTCCAGTAATGCACAATGGAGCATGTGCTGTGGCTTTCATTAATCATTATACAGATACCATGGTGCAACAAAATTTTTAATGGATTGCTGGAATGTGGTTCATGGTTTTCCGGTGACTGTGCATATGAGTTGGTGTTGTTCCACACAACTTGCACAATATTCAACTTTCATGGATGTCTGCATGATGACATAAGATTAAGTGAGACCTGTAAAAAACTGAACTTAACCTTAAATTAAACACACATGCAACTAACCTGGAACATCAGTCGCAACACCAAACACACTTGCTTGGATATCTGATGATGCAATTAAATCCAGCAGGCACTAAGAGACAGGCATGGGGCGAAGTACTTTGGTACTTGTACTTAAGGACACTTAAGTACATCTTCTTGAGTACTTGTACTTATACTTAAATACTTTTTGTACAAATGTAATGTACTTGTACTTATACTTAAGTCCTAAGTAATGTACTTAAGGTACTTAAAATACTTATAAGTATTTTGAAGTACATGAAGTACTATGAAGTCCATTTACATACGTACAAGTTAAATAAATCATAGCTATGTATATTGGCTGAATTTGGCTCAAAGATCAAGACGCACGGTAGTGTGTTGTGCGGCCAAGAAGCCGGCGTGCAACACCCGTGAGTATATTGACAGGGAGAAAGAAAACGAAATTTTCGCACCTCCGTAGCTCTGTGCTAGGGATGCACCAATTTTGCCGGCAATTTTTTTGGAAAAATACTTTGGTAAAAGCAAAGAGCAAAATGCTGGAAAAATAGGTGGAAAATTGGAAAAATGAGCACCAAGGGATGGCAGCTTAGCACATTTTGTATGAAAAAGATCGAAATACTCTAATAGAACAGTCACGCATGGTATTAGGATAACATGAGCTCCTAGGAAATGGTGACAAAAGATCGAGATACTCTAATAGAGCAGTCACTATGTACAAAATATTCTAATAAAGCAGTCACACATGCTTGCAAGCTTGAGATGCTGCAATTAATTTTTACTGATGCTCAGCAAAATAGAAAAAATCCGAGCAAAATATTGAGCAAAATAGGTGAAAAATAAAAGAAGTGCTGGAAAGAAAAATAGGTGGAAAAAAAAGCAAAATAGGCTCATCCCTAATCTGTGCTGCCTTGATGAAACACGACGATTTTTGCTGTGGACACTCCTCCAACTTCAGTACTCCACATTCCAAATTTGAGCGAAATCGCTTCAGGCGTTCCCGAGATATGCAACTTCAAAAATTGGCTTAGTTTCTTGGTTTTTTTTCTTCTTATTTTTCTTCCTCTTTTCGCACACTTACAAAAACTGCTATAAAATGCGAACACCTTATCCGATTGCCTTGAAATTTGGCACACAGAAGGGGAGTATAAAGGCGCATCTCTGTACCAACTTTGGCTGGAATACCATAAACAGGCAAAGAGTTATGAGTGATTATTCACGAAACATAACACCAATATGTTGTCACGCCTACAGGGTAAACCGCGTATGGGAAGAAGCTGAAAATCGGTGGGTGAATAAGTTAACTATTGAACCTCAAACCTGTTGTGATTTGAAAGAAATCGAGTTAAAAACTAGGAAGACACAACGAAAAAACCAACAGTGTGTAACAATTACGCAACCGAGATTAGCTAATAAAAAACGACTACTTGCCACGCCTACCAGATAAACCGCTTGGGGTAATGCTTTCAAATTCGCTGTACAGATGGAGTAATCATCTTAGAAAGGCTCTTCAATGGTGTAGAAGAATCAGACTTAAAGCCACGGAGTTATAACACGAAATCCAACTTGGTGTAGCAAGTGCGAGATCGATATACTCTAATAGAGCAGTCATCCTAATAGAGCAGTCACCCTGAACAGAATTCAAGAGATCAGTTAGAAACAAGTAACCTGTATAGAGATCAGCTACAAACAAACCACCCTGTAGAGAGTTCAGCTACAAACAATTCACCCTGTAGAGAGATCAGCTAGAAGAAGTTACCTTGTAGAGAGTTCAGCTACAAAGAAACCATCATGTAGAGAATTCAGCCACAAAAAATTCACCTGTAGAGAGTTCAGCTACAAACAAATCTCCCTGTAGGGAGATCAGCTAGAAAAAGTTTCCTTGTAGAGAGTTCAGCTACAAACAAATCACCCTGTAGAAAAATCAGCTAGAAGAAATCACCTTCTAGAGAGTTCCGCTTCAAAGAAACAATCATTTGAGAGTTCAGCTACAAACAAATTGCTGTGTAGAGAGATCAGCTAGAAGAAGTTACCTTGTAGAGAGTTCAGCTACAAAGAAACCATCACGTAAGAGAGTTCAGCTGCAAACAAATCACCTGTAATGAGTTCAGTTAGAAAGAAGTCACCCTGTAGAGAGATCAGCTAGAAGAATTACATTATAGAGAGTTCAGCTGCAAACAAATCCCCCTGTAGAGAATTCAACTACAAACAAATCACCCTGTAGAAAGAACAGCTAGAAGAAGTTACCTTGTAGATAGTTCAACTACAAACAAGTCACCCAGTAGAGAGATCAACTAGAAGAATCACCTTGTAGAGAGTTCAGCTACAAATAAATCACCATGCTTCATCTTTTCTGCTTCATCTTTTCTTCTTCCTGTGGTAAACAAAAAATGATAGGTTAAAAAGCCCTAAAGCTGGCCATAGGCCGGCTTTGGGGTATACAAATACAAAAAGAAGTGAAATCTAATCCAAAACAGCCAAGCTGTAAAAAAAGAGTGCGGCCCTGAGAAAGGCTATGGTGAAAAAAGATGTGAAATCCAAGGTGGCGGCCAAGAAATGGCTGTGATGGTAGGTTAATGGTAAAAATTTTAATACCGACAATTCAGGTGAATTTTGTGCCAAGACCAAGCGGCACCAAATTCACCTGAATTGTTGTTGTTAAAATTTTTACCATTAACCTACCATCACAGCCATTTCTTGGCCGCCACCTTGGATTTCACATCTTTTTTCACCATAGCCTTTCTGAGGGCCGCACTCTTTTTTTACAGCTTGGCTGTTTTGGATTAGATAATATATTCCTGGATTGACATGGTCAGGTTTTGGTTGAAGTCACAATTGCTGCATTTGTTCTAAAAACAGGATTTAAAAGGTTTCCCATCTTCTGATTTGTTTCTCTGTTGATCTTAGAAACAGTTGTACTGCTTTTGGCCTGAAAGATTTAGTTGATCATTATAAGTAGGCAGCTATAGTAGCTAAGAAGAAACATTATGTCCTAAACAGAAAGTCAACAACAATGAAGTACACTCGCTTAGTACGTAGATGAATACATTGAAACTGATGCAGTAACAATGGCCCAAAATCCAGCAAGTAAGACAACCAAAAGAAATATCCTCTGCTTTCAAGGTTAGCAAAAAAACATCCTAGGAGTACCATCTTCCTCTGTGCCTGTTGAGAGACTCTTTAGCATTGCAGGAAAGGTATTTACTCCTGAATGATTTTGCCTTACAGATGGCAGATTTTCGCAATTTTATTAGGTGCAGCCAAAACTACATAATTTTTTTATTATATGCAATTGTGAACACTGTAAGCATAATACTTGTACTTAAATACTTTCAAAAGTACCAATGTCATGTACTTGTACTTGTACTTCAACAAATGTCAAAGTACTTGTACTTTACTTAAGTACTTTCACATGTACTTCGCCACATGCCTGCTAAGAGAATGTGCAAAAAATCTATATTCCAGGTTGGTAGATTATCAATGGAGTGACATGTGTAATAAATAGGCACTAAACAGAATGTACAACACAATTTCCTTTTCTTCAAGAACTTTTTAATACCTACGCGAAGATGCGATCACATGCTGATGGTAGTGAAATTCAAGCCAGTCACTGGCGTCTACAAATCAAATAAATCTTCCAGCTGTGGTACCGTGGCTCCCTCTATTAACAGTACCTGTAAAGGTTTGTTCCCGTTTTTTATCACGTTGGTGTTGTTTGCCTTTCCTTGACGTAGCGGTGTGCATCCTTTGGAATCATCATCATTGTGATGGCTGGTGGAGCCATCAAGTGCAAGGAATTAGCAAGCTCTGTGTCACCGGAAGCCAATCGATCGAAGAAACATCAGGGAGGTGACATATGTGGTGTTTGTAATGCTATAGTTAAGGATGAAGATGAGTGTAACATACAGTGTCAGTGGTGCAGTTCATGGGAGTACAGTGAGTGTGCCAAAATAAGTATAGAAGAGTGTACTGTTCTTGCTAAGTCAAGCATAAAGCTAGTGTTCCTCTGTACCACTTGCGCTCCAAACTTAGATGAGGCCCTTGAGTATTTTGGTGACAAGGACAATCACCCACCGCAAAAATTGATGGATAGCTTACCTGAAAAGCAAAGTCAACTTGAAAATAAACTGTCAGTTGTTGAGTCTAAATTGCATGAAATTAAAGAAGAACTAACGCTTCAACTTTCCAAGTGTCGTGAAATGCTTAGAACTCCTGAAACTAATTATGCCAAACCACCTGCTGGTCCTGCACTTATAGCAGACACGGTTTTTACTGCGATGAATGAAGAGAGAGATAGAGAGAAAAGACAGCTCAATTTGATAATCCATAATCTTGCAGAATCGAATTCTGATCACGGGGAAACCTGAAAGAGTGAAGATATAAAGCACACCACTGACACACTGTGAAAAAGATGGGATATAAGATGGTATTTCCAGTAGCTTATTGAATACAAATAAGCTTTAATATAAATCCTGTATTATACTCATGTT
This sequence comes from Dysidea avara, assembly GCF_963678975.1. Lineage (NCBI taxonomy): Eukaryota > Metazoa > Porifera > Demospongiae > Dictyoceratida > Dysideidae > Dysidea > Dysidea avara. The sequence goes on from NC_089272.1 coordinate 33,873,353, forward strand.
ATACTTTAGTATAATGCATACTATACTATTACATATATGGTTTCAGTTTAATTACCACAATACTTGAAATAGCTTATATCTAATATAATTCCCACACTATACCATCACATATATGGTTTCAGTATGTTTAACACATTAACTAAAGTCTTATGTGGGATTGTTAGTATAATACAGGTTATACCAAGCTTTTTTGTATTCAATAAGCCACTGGAAATACCATCTTATATCCCTCTTTTTTCACAGAGACATTTTAAACTACTTGCAGGCAAAGGCTACTGTAACCAAGGCTATTAGGCTTGGAAAGAAATCTGAAAAACCTAGGTTACTCAAAGTTGCTGTCGACACTGTTGAATCAAAAGCATTTATTCTCTGCAACTGTACAAGTTTACGAAAAGCCGATCCTTCTAGCTTCTATCATAAAATTTACATAACACCTGACCTAACCCCTGCAGAAAGAAAGGCAAACCACAAATTAAGCATGAAACTCAAAGAAATGAATAAGGATGGGAAGTTATACAAAATAAAAAACGGGAAGATAGTGCAGAGGAAGGACTAGATCCCCCCCCCCCCATGCACTGATAATAGCTTTAACCCTATAATTACTCAAACCTTACCTGATAATTTACCACATAATGTTGCTTTTAAATTCCCTTGTCTACTGATTAATACTCAAAGTATTGTGAATAAAATGGATGAATTTACAAGTCTGGTGAACTCTCTTGGACCCAACGTAATTGCTATAACTGAATCATGGTGTAATGAGTTTATTGGTGATGCTGAGATAGGTTTACATGACTATGTTTTGTATAGATGTGACAGGTGTAACACCACTGGTGGTGGTGTTCTGTTGTATGTTCACAACTCATTACAGTCTGAATCATGTACCCCACTTAATGACTTAAATGTATATGAAGCTGTATGGTGTACCATCCAATTGAGAAACAATGACCAGATGCGTGTGGGTGTTGTTTATCGCTCACCAAACTCAAATTTTGAAAACAGTTCTAAAATAATCAACCTCATTCCAAAGATTTCAGAGTATGTTGGATATTCCATTACTTGCTAATGGGAGGTTTCAATTTCCCTAATATAAACTGGGCCACAATAACAACTCTCGAAGGTGACCAGTCACTAACAGCCGGCTTTTTAAATGCATGTGAGGATGGATTTTTAACTCAGCACGTCACCAAACCAACCAGGCACAGACATGGCCAAAATTCTTCCTTACTAGATCTTGTATTTACATCAGATCCAGAAATGATAGATAGCATTATCAACCACTTATCTCCCCTAGGTAGTAGTGACCACGAAGTTTTGTTGTGAAATGTTATCTGCTATCTTGATGCAACCAATATCAATCCTGTAAGGAAGAAATGGAATTATCACCAGACTAATATACCAGCGATGAATGAGTTACTTACTGACATCGACTGGGCAAATGTTCTATCTAGTGACAATGTTAACGATAATTGGCTTACTTTCAAGAACATCGTATTGGATACCTACTAAGTCAAACAATAAGCCACCATGGCTCAAGAAGAGTATTCATAAAGAAATTAAGAAAAAACAAGCAGCCTTTAAACAATACCTTAGCACCAAGTCACATAGTGACCTTCGCAGTTATCAGTTACAGAGAAAAAAAACTAAACAAATTATTCGCAAGGCCAAGATTGATCATTAATCATCTATTATATCTGAACTTAACTCTAATCCAAAACGGCTGCATAAATATTTTAGGCAATAGCAAAAGGTAAAACATTCTATTGGTACTATTAAGAATCCTGATGGGTCAACAACTCCAACAAATGAAGAATCTGCAGAAGCTCTAGCCTCCTTTTTTAAGTCAGTTTTTATTCATGAAGATCTCCAGGAACTCCCCAATTTTTCTAGGAGAGTCGATGAAGACATTCCTAATTTTGTCATTACTGAAGAACTGGTATATAATAAACTTTCAAAACTCAACACCACCAAAGCCCAAGGCCCTGATGAGATACATCCATACATACTTGCTTCTTTTTGTGAACACTTATGTAAGCCCCTTTGTTCGATTTACAACCAGTCATTGCAGTCAGGACAACTTCCCGAGGATTGGAAACTGGCAATGTAACTCCCGTTTTCAAAAATGGGCACAGAAATTTACCTAACAACTATTGCCCAATCAGTCTAACTTCTCAAGCCTGTAAAGTATTAGAGTCAATCATTCGAGACCAAATGATTGATTTTTTATCTGGTAAAAACATTTTTCCCATCCAACAACATGGATTCACTTACCGGAAATCCTGCTTCACCAACCTACTTGAAACATTTGAAGATTGGACAGCATCTATTGACCTAGGTTATAATGTTGATGTAGTATTTCTTGACTTTAAAAAAGCCTTTGACAGTGTTGCCCATCAAAGGTTGTTAATCAAATTAAGGGGTTATGGTATAGCAAATGATTGTTTAAATTGGATCAGTAGTTTTCTGTGCAGCCGACACCAAAGAGTTGTTGTGAATGGCAAAACATCTAAGTGGTATCCTGTTGACAGCGGTGTTCCTCAGGGCTCAGTGCTTGGACCTATACTGTTTATCTTATATGTTAATGATATCCCTGACTTATATTAGTGGAATCTAAGATCAAAATGTTTGCTGACGATATAAAGATCTATAAGCAGATAACAAGTTTTGGTGATGCATTATCTCTTCAGAATGATCTGGACAAACTCTGTGATTGGGCAAAAGAATGGCTATTGCATTTCAATGTTGTTAAGTGTAAGCACTTAAAGTATGGAAATAATGCCTCTCCTTATGAATACTATATGAATGATGAAGGGACAAGTACTAAACTTGGTATAGCATCATCAGAAAAGGACCTGGGAGTGTGGATAACATCTAAGCTAAACTTCACATTACAATGTGACAAAGCGTCGGCTAAAGCTATGAAATCCCTTGGATTAATAAAGAGGACATTTACCCACCTGACTAAAGAATCATTCTTGATACTATATAAGACATACGTTTGCCCACACCTAGAATATTGTGTCTCAATTTGGAACCCATTTTTAGCACAAAACATCAACAAACTAGAACGGATACAGCAGAGAGACACTAAGTTAGTTCCATAATTAGCACAACAACCATATGAAGCAAGATTACAACACCTTGACTTACTTTCTTTGTTTTGTAGAAGACAAAGAGGCGATTTAATAGATGTATATAAAATAGTTAACCATTTGTATAGAGTTTCACCAGACCCATTCTTCACCATTGTTGACAGTATTACTAGAGGACATCATCAGAAAATATTTAAGCACCACTCCAGGATCAACCCAAGATTAAAAACCGAATTGTAAATCAGTGGAATTCCCTTCCCCTATATGTAATCGCGTCAGATAGTTTAAATAAGTTTAAGAACAATTTAGATAATTACTGGCATCAAATTGGATATGGACAGACTAAAAGGCCCTCGGCCTATTTATTAAGTTACCTGTAATGATTGTACATTGTCCATAATTTAATACTAATACTAATACTACTATAGTAAGGGCATACCAGCTCACCTACATGTAAAAGAGCATTTCAAGAGATGTGATATTAACTTGTTTACATCAAGTACAGCCAATATATATTATGGTGCATCATTGCGAACATGCATGTATAGTGTTTGCACATTTTATGTATGTCTTGCGCTTGTATATGATGTAAGCTTGTGTCTGTATGTAGTGAAATAAAATAATAGTTAATGTTTGGGAGTTTAAATTGGCTTTGGTATCAGATTGGTAAGTATTTTTTCTGTATTGATACAGAACTAGTTTGTCTTATATCATTTTCATTGCATCTGTAGATAAGAAAACAATATTTTTTTGTGAAAGCAAACCTCAAAGCCAGTTAATGGTTGGCATTGGGTATACATTGAAAATACAAAAAGAAGTGAAATTCATGCAAAAACAGCCAAGCTGTATTATAGCGGTGCGGCCTTCAAAAGGCCTGGGTGAAAAGTTGTGAAATCAAAGGTGACAGCCAATAAATGGCTGTAATGATGTTGATGATAATAAATTTTATTAATGCATAAAGGCCATTATTAAAATTTATTATCATTCACATCATTGCAGCCATTTCATGGCCACTACCTTTGATTTCACAACTTTTTTCACCTATTAAGGCTTTTTGAAGGCTGCACCCTTTTATACAGCTTGGCTGTTTTTGCATAAATTTTACTTCTTTTTGTATTTTCAATATAATTATGCCCAAAGCCAACCATTAGCTGGCTTTGAGGTTTGTTTTTACAAGAAATATTGTTTTCTTATTTACAGATACAATGAAAATGATATAGTGCTTTATCAATGTAGAAAAACTACTTACCGAAGCCAATTTATACTAATATAATTTTGCGCTTGCTTGTACATGGCTATACAAAATTGTAATATTGCAATCCAGAAAGCTGATTTGCTGTATACATAATGAAGAGAGACCTCAAGGAGACGTAAGCACTCAAGGAGATATTCATTTTCCAGTATATAATTCCTGCTTTTCTTCCCGTATGTAGCTTTGTCGCACCTTGAGCCTTGCTTTTGACCATGTGCGCTTATCATCCATGGTTAATCACAAAAAAATATGTATGCACTTAACAAATAATCCCAAAACAAAAACAGCCTTGAGGCTGTAAAAAGGGCATTGCCAAGCAAAGTAGGATCAGTCAAACAAGCTTATTCAACATGACTGGTAAGAGCAAGGAGTGATATCAAGTTGCAGCCAAGTAGATTGGAATATTACCATGATCAATCTGTTAAACAACTGGACTGATATCAAGTTGCGGCAAAGTGAATGCAGCATTACCCATTCTCTTTGTATCTAGCTATAGCTATATAATAAAACTAGAGCAAATACAGTACACATGCAACTGTTATTAAATTATCATTTGGCCACGTTTTAAATCACACACTACAAAAAAAAAAGCGGTTAAATGACATATTAATAACAGTTGCATGTGTATTTGCTCTAGTTTTATTATATAGCTATAGCTAGATACAAAGAGAATGGGTAATGCTGCATTCACTTGGCCGCAACTTGATATCAGTCCTTGTTCTTACCAGTTGTTTAACAGATTAATTATGATAATATTCCAATCTACTTGGCTCCAACTTGATATCAGTCCTTGTTCTTACCAGTCATGTTGAATAAGCTTGATTGACTGATCCTACTTTGCTTGGCAGCGCCTTTTTTTGCAGCCCCAAGGCTGTTTTAGGATATTACACATATTTGTCACTGAACAAGACCAAAAAAATTATTGCATAAAGCTAATAGCTAGATTCATACAAGCCGCAACAGCTTCAACAGTTATTGTGTGTAGTACATTATACAGTAGCTTGGGACATGAAGTGGAAAAACCAAAGAATGTAGTTTGCTACAAGTAGGCAGGTACTTGTCTGTGTTGCAACCTCGGTAGGGTATGGCTTCTAGACACCATTAAAACCATCAGTGAACAGATTGAGTAAAGGCCATTTCCCTGCAGGTGAGAATATGCCCCAAACTTCTTATTATACTGGATTGTCCCTTGAAATGTACAAACAAGGCTGTATTGTGGGCTGTGTTAGCTACTTCAGACCCATTATTAAATAATAGCTGAATAACAAACACTTACAAGAATAGCATGAGTGATAGCAAGTTCAATGAGTTTACTACAGTGATCATGTTCACCTAGCATTGACACTTACAGCTGAATTTGCACTAAATTCACCGACTGTAAATAAATGCTACTGCAGTTAGAGGTTTCTTAAATTTAAGATATGGTTCTAAAAGAACTCAAAATAAGTCAGCAATTAGCGTGGGTGATGTTATTATCTTATGAGCACACATGGAAACTAACTCACTACTTCCCAGAAAAATGGCAGGTCATAATCGATCAAAACTACTCTAAATGTTTAATTGCATATCAAAGATTGTCCCATGAAGTGCAAGAGTGAATAAATCAAACTTGAGAAAATTGCTTATGGTGGCTCTTGCAAGAGAGATGGAGTTCCAAGATTTGTACTGAAGAAACTTAACTAGCCAAAGAACTTGTGGTAGCAAATTCAAGGCTGTAGAACTATCGCAATCTAAGATATCAGAGTAAAAAGAATGAGCGTCTCATGCTAACGAGTATGCGAAGAAGAAGGAAAAGAATATGATGTTTTCAGCAAATTTCATGCAGTGTTAACAGGGATTACTTACTTAGTAATATGCTTATATTACAATACTGTAGACTCTGGTTATTAGGCGCATGAGCTTATAATTTTTGGAGGAATTATGTGTGAAATTTTTACTATGCTTGTTAAGTGCACATGCTTATAAATTAGGGTAAGGAATTTCTGCTAGGAGGGAATTAGTTGTACCCACTACAGTTTTCAAGTGATTTGAACACTAGTTAATACCGTAGATTCCCTAAAAATTCGGCAGAAATAAATTAATTTAGATCATGTCTGGCCGAAAAATTAGGAAAAAAATGTACCAGCCCCGTGCTATTGTCAAATTTTTAGGAATATATCCCTAATACAGTCTGTACGCTTCATGGCTAAACTATTTGCGATCCATTTACTGCTTACTTTCTGGATTTCTTTCTACAGGGACTAACAGGAACGCCTTGAGGCAGAGCTGATGATACTACAACACTCACTTGGCCGCAGCACTACATACTATGATTGCCTATATTATCCTGGAGGGATTCTCAATGTCATTACTACATCACTTTTGAATACAATCACCCAGACGCGAGCCCAGACATGATATTAAGGATTTCAAAAAATAGAAACCACAATCAATAGTATTATTGAATTATCTCGTGATAAATCTTGCTACCAGATGCTGCATGAAGTGTTCCATGGCTAACAAAGTGTTATTTGAGGGTGTGTCATGTTATAAGGAGATGTGGGGCCAGGAGAGATTTTATCCTGTGAACAGAACGAAGATCGTTTTGCGGTAGTCGTGATGTCACACGATGATATCGTTGGGTATGTTCCCTGAACAATTTCACACTTGGTGTTTCATCCAGCATCAATTGTGTGAAGTCACTGGGAATCCTCAATACTCAAGAGACCTTCGTCAACTAGTGCTCCAAGTGCCAAAAACTTAGCGCGCTTATAATTAGAAACTTTCCGCGCTTGCCGAAATTGCTTGAAACTTATTACAATTACAAACAACTATTACAACTACATAAACTACAGCTAACTACAGGGGGAAAACTATTACTAGGGGAAAAGGGGATTGTCATCATCATACGAGCCCTGTTGCCGAAATTTAGAGCACATTGCGTTCAAAGCACGGGGAGTGTTGAATATTTAGAGATGCCAAAATTTTAGGGAATCTATGGTAGTTTGCTTCAGTCACAGAGACGGAAATCCTTAGAAGCCAGCTAGCAGTTACAACTATTGTTATTACAGACGGCAGTATCTGCTAGACACAGGCCTGGTGAAGCATCAAGTGTGCTGTGACATGTCTGATTTCTTCTGACAACAATTCCACGGTGGCAGAGGTGATTTCAACATATGCACTTAACAAACAGGTATCTAGCACAAGTCTACCATATGCACTTAACAGGTAATATGCGCTTAATAACCATGTGCACCTAATAATTGGAATCTGCGGTATACCAAAGGTTTCATTATATCGCAATGGTTTTTGCTTTTTTTACAAAAGAATAGTTTTAAAGGTAGGTTTTAGATGTGTGTTCTATTAGAGTTAGTCGTTCGTGTAAATAATACAACTCATGGTAGTCATGTACCCTACTTTCCTTGGCCGCGCAACTCACTACTGTGAGTCTTGGTATGTGCTTAATAGACACGTGCACTTAACAACATTTAATGCTCTAATAGAGGACTTCTAATAGAACACATATAGAATGTTCTAAAACAATCTAGAGTTTCCATTGGTAGATCTATGAAATTATGAACTTTTACTATTGAGTAAATTTAACTAGAATTTTGATTCAGTAGATTTTAGCTAGAATTTTCATTCATAAAGTACAGTAGAAATTACAGCTGTAACTGAGGTGATCGCAGTGGCTAGTAATTAAGAATTTGGGTAATCAGTATGGTGGTCCCTGGTTCAAATACTGATAAGTTTTTTCAACAATTTCATGCACTTTTTGCTCTGTAACGACTGTTCTATTAGAGTATTTTGACCCCGCGACTTACAATTATTTGGTTTTTTCCTTGTACCTTCTATGGCTATCAGTGCAATTTATTTTACAGTGTAAATCACAAAAGGTTTGAGCTATGATGGTTAACCTATATGCATACCGATTTTTAAGTTATTCCCATAAGCAGTTTATCCTGTAGGTGTGACAACAAGTCGATCTTTTTGAATGCAAATAATCATCCATAGCTCTATGACTATTAATCAGATTTGCACCAAACTTGGTATGTGATTTTGCTGCAATAAATTTTAAAGTGTACCAAAGCTCAAGAAAATGGAGCTACGAATGTGCATTTATAATGGTTTTTGTAAAGTGTGCAAAAAGAATAATCAAAGAAAGAAAAAAAGAAATAAGCGAATTTTTTAAGGCTTACATTTCACGATCATGTTAGACAATCTTTCTCAAATGTGACCCAGTCTGGGAAAAGGGGTCTTATCACCTTTTTAAAAGTATTGAGTAATGTCAGTTTCAAGTGTTTAGTGTGTTGTAGCTCGCCAATGATTGAAGCTAAGTGTACCAAATTTTCACACATTTTACACTAATTCCTTACCTTCCAAAGCATCCACTGTTCAAATAGCCAGCGGCTAAGTTTCCTGCCACTTTAGATAGTTTTAAACCAAGGTTGGCTGTATCAGGCAAGTTACATAAGGGAGAGAGGCATGGGTCTGGAAGGAGGGCAAGAGGCTGTTTTAAAAAATGAAAAAGAAGGCACAGGGATGAATTAGGCCAAGTTATAAGCTGTTCAGATCTCAAAACTGGCTTAAATGAAAGTAAAATTACAGCATAGGTCTTTATTCAACACCACAGAGCTGTACACCCACATACAGTCACCCTCAAGCTGACCAGAGCTCCACTAAGGCCCCACACCATACGTATGGATTGCCACTGGGCTTAGGAAAACCAGCCAGCAAAACCAGACTACTCAAGTCTAGCTGATTTTGTTCATGAAATTAGATACTGTAGTTTATTCATGTAGCTTAGTGTTTTTAGTGAGAAACTGAATCTGCTGACATGGGCGATAAGACCTGTTTTCCCAGACTGGGTCACAAATTTGGTATATGGCATGTTGAATATAAAAATGATTAAAATTTGAGAAGGGAACATGGAACTACGTATGTATGAGTGAAAATCACATTTGTGACTGGGCCTGTGAAAATAGGGCATGTGGGAACACGATTTTTTCAAACTTTCATCATTCATAACGTTTTGTACTATTATGCTATGGCAATGCTATTTTCAGCTCTTTGTAAGCATTTAAATTGCTTTATGATGCAAGTTACAGAATGCAAATGTTCTGTTCCAGTACTGAGATATTACCTGTAGAGTGATGAGGTGTAGTTTGTGCCCACATGCTAGGCCTGTGCCGATTATGCCAGCATAATTTGGGGCATAATAGGTAGCTAAAGGCATTGAGCATAATGCCGGCATACTGTAATAGGAACAATTTATGTACATTGGTTATCAGAGAGGCTGAAACTCTGCTTAATTTGCATGAAGCAGAATGGGATAGTTTGTAAACATGTTAAAAATCAGACTTACAGCTATGTTGTGAAGAAAAATTACTTAAAGATTGATATACTGTAATAGAACGGTCACCATGTATTGAAATATCCTAATAGAATGTTGACAGATGGATTAGATACTCTTAGACTAATAGACTAGTCAAGACAAAATTTTATATGAACATATTTGGAGCATGATGGGACACAACTTGGCATAATAATATTGGAGCATAATAGGAGAAATTTTATTGCTCAAAAGCATAATAAGCAATTTCAAAAGCTTAATATGCTCAGGCCTACTGCATGCCCTATTTTACAGGCCTGGTCTCATTTTTTTTTCCTGTAAATATACTCATAGTGTGGTGCACCGGCTTTCTTGGCTGCATGACATGCTATGTGTGTCTTGATATTGCATAATTGTTATTCCTTGCCACACCCATTCATGGGGTTTGCCCCATTTGTGGCTGTGTGTGTCCATGGATTCACACTACTTAATTATTCTTTATGTAATCATGTACATTGTATTCATCAACAGTAATAAATCTAATGATAGTTTCTGCTTCATTGCCATAATTAATATGTATTGTGACATGGTTTCAAAATGATGTCTTGCTGATGGCTTCTACGTAGCTAGCTGCTACAAACAGAACTACGGTGTAGTGTAATCAAATCATCTGGTGAAGTGCAGTGTTATGCTTGTCCTTGTCAAAGCTGTGTGATTAATTTAAAACAGTTAAATACATTAAATAATAAAATAAAATACATTAAATATAACTCCGTGGCTTTATGTCTGATTCTTCTACACCATTGGAGAGCCTTTCTAAGATGATTATTCCATCTATACAGCGATTTTCAAAGCATTACCCTAAGCGGTTTATCTGGTAGGCGTGGCAAGCAGTCATTTTTTATTAGCTAATCTAATTGTTACACACTGTTGGTTTTTTCGTTGTATCTTCCTGGTTTTTAGCTCGATTTCTTTCAAACCACTAAAGGTTTGAGGTTCAATAGTTAACCTATTCACCCCCCAATTTTCAGCTTCTTCCCATACGCGGTTTACCCTGTAGGCGTGACAACATATTGATGTTATTTTTCGTGAATAATCGCTCATAACTCTTTGCCTGTTTATCATATTCCTGCCACAAAGTTGGTACCGATATGCGCCTTTGTACTCCCTTTCTGTGTGCCAAATTTCAAGACAATCGGATATGGCGTTCGTGTTTTATAGCAGTTTTTGTAAGTGTGCGAAAAGAGGAAGAAAGATAAGAAGAAAAAAAATGAAGAAACTAAGCCAATTTGTAAGTCACATATCTCGGGAACGCTTGAAGCGATTTTGCTCAAATTTGGAAAGTGGAGTGTTGAAATTGGAGGGAGTCTCCACAGCAAAAATTGTCTTGTTTCATCAAGGAAGCACAGAGCTACGGAGGTGCAAAAAGTGTGTTTTCTTTCTTCTTGTCAATATACTCACGGGTGTTGCGCGCCGGCTTCTTGGGCCGCACGACACACTACCGTGTGTCTTGATGGTATCATTAAGTAAACTTTTGTAGGTGTAAAGATGAATTTGGGTCATACAACTAATTTACGTGGGTTTGGTATAGCTACTATAAATGAATCCATGATTTGATTGTAACATGTCACAGTGTATTGAATATGCATTAGTGTGTAACAATTTCCTTTTATTTTCAGGTGTATATACAGCTGTAAATTCTACTGCTGTAAGTCCATCAACCACAGCCTTACCAAAAACTAACTCAGGTAATTCAATCAATGTGATGATATGTAGTGTGTACATAGTATGTCTGTCATTGTTTATACAGTACAGCACTGTACAGTATATAATACATAGATCATACAGTATGTACTTTACAGAAACAGTATTGACAGATAGTGTTACAAGAACAACCATGACAACAAGCTCAATCTCATCAGGTGACCAAAATGAGAAAACCGTCATGTTTGTACTATAGCCACTGTGTGCATAATTCTGCAGCCTTTTTGACAGTAACAGGCAGCTCAACCACAACTACATTAGTTCCAACAAGCTCCAATTCATCAGGTGATACCACTAAGTATATAGTAATAGAAAACAGCATTCTTCATTACACGTATTGTAAAGATACAGTACAGCTATTTAGTGTTGATATACATGCTGTATTATGCAGCTTACAATCAAATGTTAGATTCAGCAAAATAATATTATTGACTCTTACTTTACTAAAGTGTTTCAGCCCTAATTGTAACTATTCCATACCTGGTCTTTCTTTTCTATTTGCACACTTTTTGTGAATGCAAATGCGTAATTGTTATATTACTTTGAAATTTGGTACTGGTGAAGAGCACGTTATAAAGGTGAATTTACGCACTAAGTTTACAAGAGAGCTGATAAGTATTCATGCAATTCTATGAACATTTATTTGCATAAAAAGATTAAACTTTTGTCATGGCTACTGGGAATAACTCAATTGTGGTGTTTTCACAGGCTAGCCATTATAGCAGTGCTTTTGATGGTTAGAAAACAAACAAGTAACAGTTACAGAGAAAAATCAAAATCCCAACAGCTGTAAATTGTGGGATTGAGATACTCTAATAAACCAATCACCACAGGGTTAAACAGGTGCATGAACAATGTTGAACCAAAGCATACTAGGGTTTGAACCGGGGAGCTCCATACTCTAATTGCAAGGACCTTCATATGCCACTGTCTTGCAAGCTCACAGTGTATTGATCAGATCACATATGCACTCATAATTGTAGCATAATATTATTCTGATACTGTATGTCATGCATATATTGGCTATATCACTCGGCACTTCATGACAGGGTACCAGCATTACTGTCTATAAAATGAAATCCTGGGATGCAATGTCACCGATGTTTTGTGTGGATAAAACATTAGGTCTTATAGTGACTTATTATTTACCAATTTTATTATTTACTGTATCAATACTGTACATGTAAAACTGCAGTAATGCACAGATAATTATACATAACTGCTGTATAAAGTCCATAGTATAATGCAGTGCTAGCTTGAAGGATACTACTGAAGAATGTGGCATGGCATAAAGAGTTCCGTAATCTTAATGATATCAGGAAGGAATATTTGTAGGTATCTTTATTGTTTTATTTTTTTTATTTCTTAACACTTTACAGCACAAGTGCTGAAAGTCTGTAGGACACCTGGTCCTACAGCCTGTTTAAAGTTGCTCTTAAAAGTATGTTTGAAAAGGTACAGAATGGAGAAAAAATCCATGACTTACCTGGGCAGCCTCAAACCTGTGGCCATCCGATTAATGCTTGAACGCTTACCAGAGTCTGCCAGATAGTCAAGATGTTTCTCCTCACCAATTTCATGTATAAATATGTATCCATATAGGAACTCAGAACATTTCAGCTAGCAGAACACATAGCTGTATCTATTACGATAGTGTAGCTATCCACTGGAGGTGTTAGTTAGATTTTTTCTGATGTGCAATTTGGTTTGGTTTTGTAAATCTGGTCACAAATTCAGGTGGTAGATAGGTGTCCTGTTTTAGGATATTATGAAACACAATTAAGCAAATTTATGTTCCCTATGTGATTCGAGTGATTCAAGTGATTCACATTGTAATTCGTTTAACATTCCATAACACTGGTGTCATATGTATGTATACAATCTTTTTATAATACACATCAGTCACTGAAGTTTTTCTAATGTATGGCTAAGGTACAGTGTGCTTTTACTTTCAACAAAACTAGTGTCTAGTTGGCTTTACAAGTAATAGATTGAATGTGTTAATGTGTTATTGCCATAAGCCACTCTGGATCATAATGCCCAAAATTTGACAGAAAAGACACAGCTGTGTATTCTGTATAACAAGGTTATCTAATTTTTTTCATCTACGCAGGGTGTGAAATACTGTACTCATAGCAAAACATTTAGACGCATACAATTTCACTAGCCCCTATATTTCCATTACTTTGCTGACAGACTGTAGAATAAGGAGCACTGTAGCTGCAGCAGTGAAGCATCTACTTTCCAAACGATGATATCTCCTACCCATATGCAAAGTAGCGTATTGCTTGATTAATATTAAATAAAATTTCTATGAGCTTCATTTTATGGTCACTTCAACTTATAATTATGTTCCTTGTCACATGAAATTCAGTTTCAAGATGTGCAGATTCAGCAACAATGAAGTGACTGTTCAATTGGAAAATTTTATGGGTTACTGACTGATCTATTAGAGTATATCAATCATAGTATAGTACAGTATACTGTGCAGATTTTTGCTAGTAAAATTCTAATCATGACATTGAAAAGTTAGAATTGGTATATTTGATTCAGTACAATATGTATTTTTATAATCTCACTGCCAATGTAGGTATTAATAATTTGTCATCATGGTTTTCTGAAATCTCGCATTCTCAGAAAGATGCAGGCAGTGGACCAGAAATATTACCAATTGGAGTGGCCTATCCAAGCAAATTCATGAAGTAATGAAGTCTGACCTGTACCTTGTACACAAAATCTATCTACTTTACCTAAAACTAGCGGAATCCCTTGCAAAATAGTTTGGCTGTACAAAAAGGGTACATCCACGAAAGTAAAAGTGACTGGTGAAGAATGAATTGTAATCCAACTATGTTTTACAATCTTGCATTGGTCCTTTGTATCTTGCTGCATTCTTAATTAATTCATGTTTTTTATTTGCTAGTAATTTGGTCACCTTTTCCTTTACACTAACTATTGAGAAAAGTGGCTAATATACTAACCAATTAGAGTGGAAATCAATTAATTAGGAATGCAACAAGACTGTACAAATCAATGATAAAGGATCAATCAGTTGGCCTGCATCAAATATGCCAAATATAATGAAAAGCATGATAGGCTGGAGTGCTATGCCAGCATAATGCTAGCATATTAGGTAAATAATCAAAGAATGGAATGGAAACTGTAATTGAGCACTCAAATGCATACATACATAGCTCCTTAGATCGATACTCTGTAATCTGTAATAAAACACAGTCACTTTTTAGTAAATACTCTAATAGAGCATTCAGTGATTAAAATGTTTCAAGATAATTGTAAGAAATGTTACCAACCTAGGAGCATAATGCAAGCATGTTGGGAACACTGAAGAACACAATAGGCATAAATTTTGGGAATTCGTGAAAACATTTTGGGCAAACTTTTTGAACATATTTTACCCAGACTTAGAATTGTAAAACATAATATTGCAGGATTACTATTCATTTTTGGCCACACAAGAATGTATCAGCCCTTCTATATATCATAGTAACCAGTTACTTTCATGAATGCACTCTTTTATAATTTGTGCAGCCAAGCACATGGGGATTATTATAGTAGCTATATACTTCAAGAAAGTAAAGACATAATGATAAATTTTGAGTGTTCAAAACTACAAAATACAACTTTCATACCTGTAAGTACAGTGTATGCAAAAGCTTTATTGCTGTTTCATACAGAGCACATTGCAAGAATGTTTAATTTGCAACAAATCTGTGTTCTGCCGCATTTTCAAATACCATAATTTGCTTTATCTTCATGCAAAAAAAATTTTCGTGATAAAAGTTTTCAACATATTTTCATATGATTTACATAAATGACTGCTCTATTAGAGTAGTTTGATCTTATGTAAAAATTTTCGTGTAAGAAATTTTCATACAAGGTTTGCATACGAAAATTATTTTACAATTTAAAAAAGGTTATTGTAATACGAGCATCTGCAAACTCCATTAAAAACAACTATAGTGATCATTATTATTATTACTCCTCTGGTAACAAGTAAATATTTTTATACATTTACATGTATATATACTGTTACATTATTCAATAACTGTTGTACTTTATTAGATAATGGAACTAATGGTGATAACACCAATGTAGGAGCTATTGTTGGAGGAGTTGTGGGAGGAGTAGTAGCAATGATCACTGTGTGTGTTGTTGTAGTCCTCATCTATTGCTGTTGTAAGTGCTATAAAAACCAAGTACTGTATAATTATTATGTAGCAATGTAAATGTGTGTCTGCTTTGCAAATGCATCAAGACAAATGATAGTTTGCTGTGTGGCCAATAAAAATGGCATGCCACACCGCGAGTATATTGACTGGACAAAGAATGCAACTTTCACACATAATTATGTAGCTTCATGTCTTCATTTTCCTTTTTTGTCCAGAATCTTTCTCAATTTGCACACTTTACAAAATTGGTTAGGGGTATACTAAAACAAATTTATATACCAAATTTGGTACAAATACACATGTATTTATAAACTATTACTTTTGTTTGAAAAGACCAATGTTTTGTCACACCTACAGGGTAAATGAAAATTAGTGTGTGTATAGGTTAACCATCTACAGCAGCTCAAATCTTTAATTTCTGGTTTCAAAGAAACCTCAGTGACAGGTAACTACAGGGTTACAAGGAACAAATTAGCCTACAGTATGTAAACTTGCAGGAGATTTATCATTATTCTCAAATTTAATGTGTACTTTAAATCTATATTCCAACTAATCGTCGTTCCAGTGCATATTTTTGTACATAAAAATGCAAGTTTTGACAACTAATACAGTTTTTGTATGTAAACAATTATGTACTTAAGATAACTTTTACAAATTATGAGTTATACATTGTTGTTTCTAACAGGCTGTAGATCCACTAAAAGTGATCAGAATTCAAAATCTGGTAAGTAAAGCACACACACACACACACACACACACACACACACACACACACACACACACACACACACACACACACACACACACACACACACACACACACACACACAAGTGGTATGTATACATACATGCATACATACACACTGTACATACATACACGTGTACATTGATGCATAAAAGTTAAAGTTCTGTTGTTGAATGTTGTGACTGGCTGACTGATGGGAATTTCTGTACTGAACTCAAACTGGTATAATAACATTTGTGTGTGTAATGCTTATAAAGCAGATGTTTGTAAATGCATATGCATTTATTTGTACTGGTATTGTTACAATAATACTGGGACTTTTATTTATGCATACTATTATGTAATTCAAGTGATCATGTATTATATTCGATCTGTTTTGCAGTGTGACTACATACATTCTATGTAGTACTTACTGTACAGTATATCCGCTCAAAAACAGCCAAGCTGTAAAAAATGAGTACGGCCTTCAAAAGCCTGGGTGAAAAAAGTTGAGAAATCAAAGGTGGCGGCCAAGAAATGGCTGCAATAATGTTAATGCTAAAAAATTTAATAATGGCTGTGTGCATTGTTAAAATTTATTAGCATTAAGATCATTGCGGCCATTTCTTGGCAGCCATCTTTGATTTCAGAACTTTTTTCATCCAGGCTTTTGAGGACCGCACTCTTTTTTTACAGTTTGGCTGTTTTTAAGTTGATTTCACTTCTTTTTGTATTTCAAAAACCAAATCCTGCACCTTTTTACTGGGATAGAATTTCCAGGCTGTTGTACTGTATCATAAGTTTTGCTAGCATAGCACTTATTATGATGATTATGATGATGATTGGCACAAGTTGGTCATACTAGTTTGCTCGCAGACTGCCTGGGGGCAAAACTAAGTTAATACTGCAAATGTACCACTGATTGATACGAAAATGGCTCTGATTTGATGAAATAGCTACTAGTCTAAGATTGAGCCTCAAAGTGTTGCAACAATAGAATGGTGTTAATGCTCTAATACAGTGCACATTTTGCTTTTGCTGAAATCATCTAATAGAACACACATAGAATGTTCTAGAACAATCTAGATTTTCTATTGGAAGATCAGTTAATCTAGAATTTTCATTTATAAGGTAGAAATTAAATGAAGTGACCAGCTGAGATAGCAGTGGTTCAGTGGTTAAGGATGCAGGTGTTAGGTATGGAGGTCTTTGGTGTGAACTCCAGTCATAATCAGTTCATTTTTTCAACATTGTTATGCACCTTTTTTGCCCCCCAGTGACTACTCTATTAGAGTATCTCAATTCTGCAATTTTACACTTGCTCAGTTTTTGCTTATAACCTTGTAGCTAGCTGTAAGTCTGTTGCTGTTCTAACTGCCAAAAGGCACTCCTATGATGATCAGCCTATGTACACACGGATTTTCAAGCTATTCCTTTTCTCAGTTTACCCTGTAGTCATGACAAAAGTTTCATCTTTTTTACATGAATAAATGCTCATAACTCATTGGATATTTATCAGATTCATAGCAAACTTGGTACACGAACGTACCTTTATATGCTCTTTACTTGTGCCAAATATCGATACAATGGTGTTACAAGCTCGTGTTTTATAACAATCTTTCCAAAGTGTGTGAAAAGAAATTGAAGCCCCCGTAGCCACCCTATAGCGAAAAAAAAACCCAGAAGAAATAAAAACAAAACTTTGGCCACTCATATCTCACAAATGGCTACGGAGATTTCCTTCAAATTTGGTAAGTGGTATGGCCTACCTGGCAGGCACCTCTGTAGTGAAACTAGTTCCAATCAAATCATCTTGACTATCAACTAACTGATTGACTGACAGAAAATGATTATTTGATTTGATTAAACTCCACCAATTGATCATGGCCATTCTTTACTGGCAGAGAGCACCATTATGTGACTGGATTTTTGGAAAATGATCCAAATCACACATTAGAATTTTCTAGATAAACAGCTTTGAAAAATGCAAGTCAGTATAACTTGCCAAAGATAACAAAACACTCTAATGAAATTTACACAAGAGATACATCACATAGGCATATAAGAAGCAGGGGGCATGGCCCCTCCAATAATCGGACTAACTGCTTCAAGTCATCTCTTAAGTTCTCAACTGTCTACTTACCACCAACATTTCAAATTACTCTATAATTCACCTTTCTATTCAATCAGCAATCCATGTAGAATTTATGAAACTATCAGCTTGCATAGTGACTCCTCAGCAACACTTTAGATCAATGGTTGTGGCAAGCATCTCTAAAATTAATTTTCGTTGTGTTTGTGACTGACATCAAAATAAATTAAGAAATAAAAATGTACTGCTGGAATGTTTCAAGTATGTTTTTACTGCTAAAATACACTGAAATTCAATATCAAAGTGTTAGTTTTCAAAACATTTCCTGGGGGCATGCTCCCTAATCCCCCTAGATTAGCATGCTTCACATGCTCAGCTTTTAATTTATTTTGGCCCCTTGTAACACCTACGCATCAATCTATTACCTTTCAGACCACTTCCAGTAGTTGCAACTGCTTGCAGAGTTTCTTGCCAAATAAGGTAGAAAATCTGAGCTGTTGGATGAGTGAAGTAGTATCACAGGTGCTCAGGGGGGGAGGGTGAGGAGTGGTGGGATAGGGTGGGCAAGAGACAGGCTTCAAAATGGAGACTTACCAGGCTGTGCTAGCTTCTTAGTGGCTGATAAGCAGTAAAATTAGCAGAAAAACATTTGGCCAACATTATCAGACCATCCTCCAGTAAACCACTGATTCTTACCAAGCCAGGCCATTCACAAGGTCATAAATCACCATTTGAGCTCTCCACACCGCCCAGAAAGACATCTGCTAAAACCAGCTTTGAATAGTTTGAGTAGTACTGAAGATCAGAACTAGTAGTACAGTATGATTGTGTAGCTATCCACTGGAGGTGTTAATTTGATATTGCCTGATATGCAATTTGAATAAAATCTGGTCACATACTGGGCCTACAAAAATAGGGAATGTGGGCACATGATTTTTGCCTATTTTTTCAAACGTCCATCATTTGTAACTTTTTGTATTGTTATGCTATTGCAATGTAATAATGTGCTCTTGGTGAGCATTTAATTGGCTTCATGATGTAAGTTACAGAATGCAAATATTCTGTTCCAGTACTGAAATACAACCTGTTGTGTGATGGGATGTAGTTTGTGCCCACATGCCCTGTTTTTACAGGCCAGGTCACGTATACAATGGTACACCACACAATAAAACTACGAAATCTACTTTAGCTACCTATGCTAAATGCACAGCAATACAGCACAAAACTGATAATAACTAGACATAAGCTAAGTAGCTCTGCGGGCTCACAGTTAGATTTGCATTTGTCCAGAAACATACTTTTTTGCATACCACATGCATGTGCTGTTGTACAGGTCAATGTTTATACATTTAGAATGTGGAGACAAGACTAGCTACCAAACAGCAACAAAAATAGCATACACATGTGAGTACATACTGTATATATATATAAAAGACCCACATAGAACATGATCTTTAACAGCAATGCTACACTTACACACAAGCTATCAACAAGATGCATGTGAAGCTGAAACATAGTAACCATTCAACAACAATGTAATGCTGTCAACAAGATCTGCAGGCAGCATGGTCATTAGACAATGACAAGATCACTGGAATAGGAGATACAGTATATACAACCGTTTTTAATCAACAACAGTATGGATGCAAAAAATAAGACCTGTATAGACAACTATATAGATGAGCGCCGATTTAGCATATCACAAACTTTGATGCCTTTGTCCCATCTAGATTCTTTCTGTCCTTGTAGCTGTGTGTAAGGCTTGCAAGTGTTAAACTTTTCCAGCAGTCTACGCATGTGTCATGCAGACAAGGAAAGCCAGCACGTCACATCCAGAGTTTATGGTAATTCTTTTATGTTGGACAATATAATTATGGATAATAGAACCTTCAGCTTCAATATCTATAGCTGGACAGTTATTTGCAGTAAATTAACTAGACATATTGGAAAATAAACCCCATTGTGTGCATTTGCATAATATTATAGTAGAACGTATGATCTATTATACTGATGTACTGTAATGTACATTATAGCTGTAGAATCAAGACACATGGTAGTTTCGTGTGGCCCATATAGCCAGTGCATTACACCAGTGTGGGTTATTGAATAAGTTAAATGTGATTTTCACACATATGAATATATCTCCATGCTGTCTGTACAAAATGAGGTGATATTTCTATACTGTAGAAATGCCATCTACCTTCTGATAGTCCACAAACCATATTTTGAGCAATATCGATTCAAACATTCCAAAGACAGGAGACTTCAAAATTGGCTTATTAATAATTTTCTCTTCTTCATATTTTTGCATATTTACAAAACTTGCTAGCTACAAATCACAAACCCGCTGTTCAAAATTGCCTTAAAATTTATGCAGGTGTAAAAGTGAATATTGGCACCACGTTTGGTTGGAATCAAGACAGACGGTAGTGTGTCGTGCGTCCCAAGAAGCCGGCGCGTAACACCCGTGATTATATTGACAGGAAGAAAGAAAACACAATTTTCGCACCTCCGTAGCTCTGTGCTTTCTTGATGAAACAAGACGATTTTTGCTGTGGACATGCCCTCCAAAATGCAGCACTCCACATTCCAAATTTGAGCGAAATCGCTTCGCGCATTCCCGAGATGTGCGACTTCAAAAATTGGCTCAGTTTCTTCGTTTTTTTTCTTCTTATTTTTCTTTTTCTTGTCGCACACTTACAAAAACTGCTATAAAACTCGAACGCCATATCCGATTGCCTTGAAATTTGGCACACAGAAGGGGGATATAAAGGCGCATCTCGGTACCAACTTTGGCTGGAATACCATAAACAGGCAAAGAGTTATGAGCGATTATTCACGAAAAATAACACCAATATGTTGTCACGCCTACAGGGTAAACCGCGTATGGGAAGAAGCTGAAAATCGGTGGGTGAATAGGTTAACTATTGAACCTCAACCCTTTTGTGGTTTGAAAGAAATCTAGCTAAAAAACAGGAAGATACAACGAAAAAACCAACAGTGTGTAACAATTACGCAATCGAGATTAGCTAATAATAAAAAGTGACTGCTTGCCACGCCTACCAGATAAACCGCTTGGGGTAATGCTTTGAAAATCGTTGTACAGATGGAGTAATTATCTTAGAAAGGCTCATCAATGGTGTAGAAGAATCAGACTTAAAGCCACGGAGTTATAACACGAAATCCAACTTGGTGCAGCAAGTGCGAGATCGAGATACTCTAATAGAGCAGTCATCCTAATAGAGCAGTCACCCTGAAGAGAATTCAAGAGATCAGCTAGAAATAAGAAACCTGTATAGAGATCAGCTACACACAAGTCACCCTGTAGAGAAATCAGATAGAAGAAGTTACCTTGTAGGGAGTTCATACAACTATGGAAAGAGATAGTTCAACTAGAAAAAATCACCTTGTAGAGTTCAGCTACAAAGAAACCACCAAGTAGAGAGTTCAGCTACAAACAAATCGCCCTGTGGAGAGATCAATAGAAGAAGTTACCTTGCAGAGAGTTCAGCTACAAAGAAACCATCATGTAGAGAGTTCAGCTACAAACAAATCTCCCTGTAGAGAGATCAGCTAGAAGAAGTTACCTTGTAGAGAGTTCAGCTTC
This sequence comes from Dysidea avara, assembly GCF_963678975.1. Taxonomy (NCBI): domain Eukaryota; kingdom Metazoa; phylum Porifera; class Demospongiae; order Dictyoceratida; family Dysideidae; genus Dysidea; species Dysidea avara. Next base: position 33,895,385 of record NC_089272.1, read on the forward strand.
AAACAAATCACCCTGTAGAAAGATCAGCTAGAAGAGGTCACCTTGTAGAGAGTTCAGTTACAAAGAAACCACCATGTAGAGAGCTCAGCTACAAACTAGTGACCTTGTAGAGACATCAGCTAGAAGAAGTTACCTTGTAGAGAGTTCAGCTACAAAGAAACCATTCTTTAAAGAGCTCAGCTGCAAACAAATCACCTGTACAGAATTCAGCTACAAATAAATCACCCTGTAGAAAGATGAGCTAGAAAAAGTTACCTTGTAGAGAGTTCAGTTACAAAGAAACCACCACGTAGAGAATACAGCTACAAACTAGTGACCCTGTAAAGACATCAGCTAGAAGAAGTTACCTTGAGAGAGTTCAGCTACAAAGAAACCATTATTTAAAGAGCTCAGCTGCAAATAAATCACCTATACAGAATTCAGCTACAAACAAATCACCATGCAGAGAGATCAGCTAGAAGAAGTTAACTTGTAGAGAGTTCAGCTACAAAAAAACCATCATTTAGAGAGTTCAGCTTCAAACAAATCACCTGTAGAGAGTTCAGCTACAAACAAATCTCCCTGCAGAGAGATCAGCTAGAAGAAGTTACCTTGTAGAGAGTTCAGCTACAAACAAATCACCCTGTGTTAGATCAGCTAGAAGAAGTCACCTTGTAGAAAGTTCAGTTACAAAGAAACCACCATGTAGAGAGTTCAGCTACAAACTAGTCACCTTGTAGAGACATCAGCTAGAAAAGTTACCTTGTAGAGAGTCCAGCTACAAACAAACCATTCTGTTTAGAGCTCAGCTGCAAACAAATCACCTGTACAGAATTCAGCTACAAACAAATCACCCTGTAGAGAGGTCAGCTAGAAGAAATTACCTTGTACATAGTTCAGCTACAAACAAATCACCCTGTAGAAAGATCAGTTAGAAGAAGTTACTTTGTAGAGAGTTCAGCTACAAAGAAACCATTTTGTAAAGAGCTCAGCTGCAAACAAATCACCTGTACAGAATTCAGCTACAAACAAATCACCCTGTAGAGAGATCAGCTAGAAGAAGTTACCTTGTAGATAGTTCAGCTACAAACAAATCTCCCTGTAGAGAGATCAGCTAGAAGAAGTTACCTTGTAGAGATTTCAGCTACAAAGAAACCACCAAGTAGAGAGTTCAGCAGCAAAGAAATCACCCTGTAGAAAATTCAGCCACAAACAAATTGCCCTGTAGAAAGATCAGTTAGAAGAAGTTACCTTTTAGAGAGTTCAGCTACGAAACCATTCTGTAAAGAGCTCAGCTGCAAACAAATCACCTGTACAGAATTCAACTACAAACAAATCACCCTGTAGAGAGATCAGCTAGAAGAAATTACTTTGTAGAGAGTTCAGCTACAAAGAAACCACCATGTAGAGAGTTCAGCTGCAAAGAAATCACCCTTTATAAAATTCTGCCACAAACAAATTGCCCTGTAGAAAGATCAGTTAGAAGAAGTTACCTTGTAGATAGTTTAGCTACAAACAGATCTCCCTGTAGAGAGATCAGCTAGAAGAAATTGCCTTGTAGAGAGTTCAGCTACAAAGAAACCACCATGTAGAGAATTCAGCTACAAACAGATCTCCCTGTAGAGAGATCAGCTAGAAGAAGTTACCTTGTAGATCGTTCAGCTACAAACAAATCACCCTGTAGAGAGATCAGCTAGAAGAAGTTACCTTGTAGAGAGTTCAGCTATAAAGAAACCACCCTGTAGAGAGATCAGCTAGAAGAAGTTACCTTGTAGATCGTTCAGCTACAAACAAATCACCCTGTAGAGAGATCAGCTAGAAGAAGTTACCTTGTAGAGAGTTCAGCTACAAAGAAACCACCATGTAGAGAGTTCAGCTGCAAAGAAATCACCCTGTATAAAATTCTGCCACAAACAAATTGCCCTGTAGAGAGATCAGTTAGAAGAAGTTACCTTGTAGAGAGTTCAGCTACAAAGAAACCATTCTGTAAAGAGCTCAGCTGCAAACAAATCACCTGTACAGAATTCAGCTACAAACAAATCACCCTGTAGAGAGATCAGCTAGAAGAAGTTACCTTGTAGATAGTTCAGCTACAAACAAAGCTTCCTGTAGAGAGATCAGCTAGAAGAAATTACCTTGTAGAGAGTGCAGCTGCAAAGAAATCACCACTGCCCAAATGTCAAGGCAATAGCTCTTTCCAATCTGAAGTTATCAATTGCCAAAGTTGGCAAATTGGATGTGTGTGGAAGGCCCCTTTTCGCAAATCCGGTCACATATGTATTATATATACAATTTGTACATTTACTGATAAAATATTTAAAGTACATCTACTTCATCTTTTCTTCTTCCTGTAGTAAAGAAAAAAAACATAGGTTAAAAAAGTCCCAAAGCTGGCCATAGGCCGGCTTTGGGGTATACAAATACAAAAAGAAATGAAATCTAATCCAAAACAGCCAAGCTGTAAAAAAAGTGTGCGGCCCTCAGAAAGGCTATGGTGAAAAAAGATGTGAAATCCAAGGTGGCGGCCAAGAAATGGCTGTGATGGTAGGTTAATGGTAAAAATTTTAATAACGACAATTCAGGTGAATTTTTGTGCCGCTTCACAAAATTTACCTGAATTGTCATTATTAAAATTTTTACCATTAACCTTAATTTCAAGGGGTAATATTTTCAATGTTGAGCAATGTAATAATATTTTTTTTTTGTGGATTTGCAACCAACTCTAAATGCTGTATACAGTGGTAGTTATAAATAGTTCAAGGCTAAAATCGCAATTTTACACTTGCTCAATTTTTACTAGCCAATTAGAGTGGAAATCAATTAATTAGGAATGCAATAACACTGCACAAATCAATGATAATTAAAGGATCAATCAGTAGCATCAAATATGCCAAATATAATGAAAAGCATGATAGGCTGGAGTGCTATGCCAGCATAATACTAGCATATTAGGTAAATAATCAAAGAATGGAATGGAAACTGTAATTGAGCACTCAAATGCATACATACATAGCTCCTTAGATCGATACTCTGTAATCTGTAATAAAACACAGTCACTTTTTAGTAAATACTCTACTAGAGCATTCAGTGATTAAAATGTTTCAAGATAATTGTAAGAAATGTTACCAACCTAGGAGCATAATGCAAGCACGTTGGGAACACTGAAGAGCACAATAGGCATAAATTTTGGGAATTCGTGAAAACATTTTGGGCAAACTTTTTGAACATATTTGACCCAAACTTAGAATTGTAAAACATAATATAGCAGGATTACTATTCATTTTTGGCCACACAAGAATGTATCAGCTCATAGTAACCAGTTACTTTCATGGATGCACTCTTTTTGTGCAGCCAAGCACATAAGATTATTATAGTAGCTATATACTTCAAGAAAGTAAAGACATAATGATAAATTTTGAGTGTTCAAAACTACAAAATACAACTTTCATACCTGTAAGCACAGTGTATGCAAATTAAAGCATTATTGCTGTTTCATACAGAACATATTGCAAAAATGTTTAATTTGCAACAAATCTGTGTTCAGCTGCATTTTCAAATACCATAATTTGCTTTATTTTCATGCAAAAAAAATTTCATGATAAAAGTTTTTGTAGAAAAATATTTTCATATGATTTACATAAATGACTGCTCTATTAGAGTAGTTTGATCTTATGTAAAAATTTTCGTGTAAGAAATTTTCATACAAGGTTTGCATACGAAAATTATTTTACAATTAAAAAAAAAGGTTACTGTAATACATGTACGAGCATCTGCAACTCCACTAAAAACAACTATAGTGATTGTTATTATTATTACTCCTCTGGTAACAAGTAAATATTTATATACTGTTACATTATTCAATAACTGTTGTACTTTATTAGATAATGGAACTAATGATGATAACACCAATGTAGGAGCTATTGTAGGAGCTATTGTTGGAGGAGTAGTAGTAGTAGCAGGAATGATCATTGTGCCCCTCCTCATCTGTTACTTTTGTAAGTGCTATAAAAACCAAGTACTGTATATGTAGCAATGTAAATGTGTGTCTGCTTTGCAAGTGCATCAAGACAAATGATAAACTTGCAGGAGATTTATCATTATTCTCAAATTTAATATGTACTTCAAATCTATACTCCAACTGATCATTGTTCCAGTGCATATTTTTGTACATAAAAATGCAGGTTTTGACTACTAATACAGTTTTTGCATGTAAACAATTATGTACTTAAGATAACTTTTACATGATATCAAATTATGAGTTATACATTGTTGTTTCCAACAGGCTGTAGATCCACTAAAAGTGATCAGAAATCAACATCTGGTAAGTAAAGTACACACACACACACACACACACACACACACACACACACACACACACACACACACACACACACACACACACACACACACACACACACACACACACACACACACACACACACACACACACACACACACACAAAGTAGTATGTATGTATACATACATACATACATACATACATACATACATACATACGTACATACATACATACATACATACACGTGTACATTGATGCATAAAAGTTAAAGTTCTGTTGTTGAATGTTGCGACTGGCTGACTGATGGGAATTTCTGTACTGAACTTAAACTAGTATAATAACATTTGTATGTGTAATGCTTATAAAGCAGATGTTTGTAAATGCATACGTATTTATTTGTACTGGTAATGTTACAATAATACTGGGACTTTTATTTATGCATACCATATATAATTCAAGTGATCATGTATTATATTCAATCTGTTTTGCAGTGTGACTACATACATTCTACGTACTACTTACAGTACTGTACAGTATATCCACTCAAAAACAGCCAAGCTGTAAAAAAAGAGTACGGCCCTCAAAAGCCTGGGTGAAAAAAGTTGTGAAATCAAAGGTGGCAGGCTGCAATAATGTTAATGCTAAAAAATTTTAATAATGGCTGTGTGCATTGTTAAAATTTATTAGCATTAACATCATTGTGGCCATTTCTTGGCCGCCACCTTTGATTTCAGAACTTTTTTCACCCAGGCTTTTGAGGGCCGCACTCATTTTTTACAGCTTGGCTGTTTTTAAGTGGATTTCACTTTTTGTATTTCAAAAACCAAATCCTGTACCTTTTTACTGGGATAGAATTTCCAGGCTGTTGTATCATAAGTTTTGCTAGCATAGCACTGATTATGATGATTATGATGATTATGATGATGATTGGCACGAGTTGGTCGTACTAGTCTGCTCGCAGACTGCCTGGGGGCGAAACTAAGTTAATACTGCAAATGTATCACTGATCGATACGAAAATGGCTCTGATTTGATGAAATAGCTACTAGATTGAGCCTCAAAGTGTTGTAACAATAGTATGGTGCTAATGCTCTAATACAGTGCACGTTTTGCTTTTGCTGAAATCATCTAATAGAACACACATAGAATTTTCTATAACAATCTAGATTTTCTATTGGAAGATCAGCTAAGCTAGAATTTTCATTTAAAAAGTAGAAATTAAATGAAGTGATCAGCCGAGATAGCAGTGGTTCAGTGGTTTAGGATGCAGGCGTTAGGTATGGAGGTCCTTGGTTTGAACTCCGGTCATGATCAGGTTTTTTTTCAACATTTTTATGTACCTTTTTTACCCCCAGTGACTACTCTATTAGAGTATCTCAATTCCGCAATTTTACACTTGCTCAGTTTTTGCTTATAACCTTGTAGCCAGCTGTAAGTCTGTTGCTGTTCTAACTGCCAAAAGGCACTCCTATGATGATCAGCCTATGTACACATGGATTTTCAAGCTATTCCTCTACTCGGTTTACCCTGTAGTCATGACAAAAGTTTCATCTTTTTACATGAATAAATGCTCATAACTCATTGGATATTATTCAGATTCATAGCAAACTTGGTACACAAATGTACCTTTTTTACGCTCTTTACTTGTGCCAAATATCGATACAATGGAGTTACAAGCTCATGTTTTATAGCAATTTTTGCAAAGTGTGCGAAAAGAAATTGAAGCCCCTGTAGCCACTCTATGGTGAAAAAAACCCCTGAAGAAATTAAAACGAAACTTTGGCCACTCATATCTCAGAAATGGCTAGGGAGATTTCCTTCAAATTTGGTATGTGGTATGGCCTACCTGGCGGGCACCTCTGTAGTGAAACTAGTTCCAATGGAATCATCTTGACTATCAACTAACTGATTGACTGACAGAAAATGATTATTTGATTTGATTAAACTCCACCAATTGATCATGGCCATTCTTTATTGGCAGAGAGCACCATTATGTGACTGGATTTTTGGAAAATGATCCAAATCACACATTAGAGTTTTCTAGATAAACAGCTTTGAAAAATTCAAGTCAGTATAACTTGCCAAAGATAACAAAACACTCTAATGAAATTTACACAAGAGATACATCACATAGGCATAATATTATAGGAAGCAGGGGGCATGGCCCCTCCAATAATCAGACTAACTACTTCAAGTCATCTCTTAAGTTCTCAACTGTCTACTTACCACCAACATTTCAAATTACTCTATAATTTACCCTTTCTATTCAATCAGCAATCCATGTAGAATTTATGAAACTATCAGCTTGCATAGTGACTCCTCAGCAACACTTTAGATCGATGGTTGTGGCAAGCATCTCTAAAATTAATTTTTGTTGTGTTTGTGACTGACATCAAAGTAAATTAAGAAATAAAAATGCACTGCTGGAATGTTTCAAGTATGTTTTTACTGCTGAAAATACACTGAAATTCAATATCAAAGTGTTAGTTTTCAAAACACTTCCTGGGGGGCATGCCCCCTAATCCCCCTAGATTAGCATGCTTCACATGCTCAGCTTTTAATTTATTTTGGCCTCTTGTAACACCTACGCATCAATCTATTACCTTCCAGACCACTTCCAGTAGTTACAACTGCTTGTAGAGTTTCTTACCAAACAAGGTAGAAAATCTGAGCTGTTGGATGAGTGAAGTAGTATCACAGGTGCTCAGGGGAGGAGGGTGAGGAGTGGTGGGGTGGGGTGGGGTGGGCAAGAGACAGACTTCAAAATGGAGACTGACCAGGCCGTGCTAGCTTCTTAGTGGCTGATAAGCAGTAAAATTAGCAGAAAAACATTTGGCCAACGTTATCAGGCCATCCTCCAGTAAACCACTGATTCTTACCAAGCCAGGCCATTCACAAGGTCATAAATCACCATTTGAGCTCTCCACACCGCCCAGAAAGACATCTGCTAAAACCAGCTTTGAATAGTTTGAGTAGTACTGAAGATCAGAACTAGTAGTACAGTATGATTGTGTAGCTATCCACTGGAGGTGTTAATTTGATATTGCCTGATATGCAATTTGAATAAAATCTGGTCACATACTGGGCCTGCAATAATAGGGAATGTGGGCACATGATTTTTGCCTACTTTTTCAAACTTCCATCACTTGTAACTTTTTGTACTGTTATGCTATTGCAATGTAATATTGCGCTCTTGGTGAGCATTTAATTGGCTTCATGATGTAAGTTACAGAGTGCAAATATTCTGTTCCAGTACTGAAATACAACCTGTTGTGTGATGGGATGTAGTTTGTGCCCACATTCCCTGTTTTTACAGGCCAGGTCACGTATACAATCGTACACCACACAATAAAACTACAAAATCTACTTTAGCTACCTATGCTAAATGCACAGCAATACAGCACAAAACTGATAATAACTAGACATAAGCTAAGTAGCTCTGCGGGCTCACAGTTAGATTTGCATTTGTCCAGAAACATACTTTTTTGCATACCACATGCATGTGCTGTTGTACAGGTCAATTTTTATACATTTAGAATGTGGAGGCAAGACTAGCTACCAAACAGCAACAAAAATAGCGTACACATGTGAGTACATACTGTATATATATAAAAGACCCACATGGAACATGATCTTTAACAGCAATGCTACACTTACATACAAGCTATCAACAAGATGCATGTGAAGCTGAAACATAGTAACCATTCAACAACAATGTACATGCTGACAACAAGATCTGCAGGCAGCACGGTCATTAGACAACGACAAGATCACTGGAATAGGAGATACAGTATATACAACCGTTTTTAATCAACAACAGTATGGATGCAAAAAATAAGACCTGTATAGACAACTATATAGATGAGCACCGATTTAGCATATCACAAACTTTGATGCCTTTGTCCCATCTAGATTCTTTCTGTCCTTGTAGCTGTGTGTAAGGCTTGCAAGTGTTTAAATTTTTCCAGCAGTGTATGCATGTGTCATGCAGACAAGGAAAGCCAGCACGTCACATCCAGAGTTTATGATAATTCTTTTATGTTATAATTAGCTGGACAATATAATTGATAATAGAACCTTCAGCTTCAATATCTATAGCTGGACAGTTATTTGCAGTAAATTAACTAGACATATTGGAAAATAAACCCCATTGTGTGCATTTGCATAATATTATAGTAGAACGTATGATCTATGTATTATACTGATGTACTGTAAAGTCCATTATAGCTGTAGAATCAAGACACATAATAGTTTCGTGTGGCCCATAAAGTCAGTGCATTACACCAGTGTGGGTTATTGAATAAGTTAAATGTGATTTTCACACATGTGAATATATCTCCATGCTGTCTGTACAAATTGAGGTGATATTTTTATACTGTAGAAATGCCATCTCCCTTCTGATGGTCCACAAACCATATTTTGAGCAATATCGATTCAAACATTCCAAAGACAGGAGACTTCAAAATCGGCTTATTAATAATTTTCTCTTCATATTTTTGCATATTTACAAAACTTGCTAGCTACAAATCACAAACCTGCTGTTCAATTGCCTTAAAATTTATGCAGGTGTAAAAGTGAATATTGGCACCACATTTGGTTGGAATGCTATTAAAGCTGGGTCACACTAGAAATCAACAATTATTCATGAAATCAAGACAGACGGTAGTGTGTCGTACGGCCCAAGAAGCCGGCGCGCAACCCCGTGAGTATATTGACAGGAAGAAAGAAAACGCAATTTTCGCACCTCCGTAGCTCTGTGCTTCCTTGATGAAACAAGACAAATTTTGCTGTGTACATTCCCTCCAACTTCAGTACTCCACATTCCAAATTTGAGCGAAATCGCTTCAGGAATTCCTGAGATATGCGACTTCAAAAATTGGCTTAGTTTCTTCGTTTTTTTTTTCTTCCTCTTTTCGCACACTTACAAAAACTGCTATAAAACGCGAACGCGTTATCCGATTGCCTTGCAATTTGGCATACAGAAGGGGGGTATAAAGGCGCATCTCTGTACCAACTTTGGCTGGAATACCATAAACAGGCAAAGCGTTATGAGCGATTATGCACGAAAAATAACACCAATATGTTGTCACGCCTACAGGGTAAACCGCGTATAGGAAGAAGCTGAAAATCGGTGGGTGAATAGGTTAACTATTGAACCTCAAACCTTTTGTGGTTTGAAAGAAATCGAGCTAAAAACCAGGAAGATACAGCGAAAAAATCAACAGTGTGTAACAATTACGCAATCGAGATTAGCTAATTTTTATTATTATTATTATTATTATTATGCTTGCCACGCCTACCAGATAAACCACTTGGGGTAATGCTTTGAAAATCGCTGTACAGATGGAGTTATCATCTTAGAAAGGCTCTTCAATGGTGTAGAAAAATCAGACTTAAAGCCACGGAGTTATAACACGAAATCCAACTTGGTGTAGCAAGTGCGAGATCGAGATACTCTAATAGAGCAGTCATCCTAATAGAGCAGTCACCCTGAACAGAATTCAAGAGATCAGTTAGAAATAAGTAACCTGTATAGAGATCAGCTACAAATAAATCACCCTGTAGAGAGTTCAGCTACAAACAATTCACCCTGTTCAGACATCAGTTAGAAGAAATTTTCTTGTAGAGAGTTCAGTTACAAACAAATCACCCTGTTGAAAAATCAGCTAGAAGATGTCACCTTATAGATAGTTCAGTTACAAAGAAACCACCATGTAGAGAATTCAGCTACAAACTAGTGACCTTGTAGATACATCAGCTAGAAGAAGTTACCTTGTAGAGAGTTCAGCTACAAAGAAACCATTCTGTAAAGAGCTCAGCTGCAAACAAATCACCTATACAGAATTCAGCTACAAACAAATCACCCTGTAGAGAGATCAGCTAGAAGAAGTTACCTTGTAGATAGTTCAGCTACAAAACAAATCATCCTGTAGAGAGATCAGCTAGAAGAAGTTACCTTGTAGATAGTTCAGCTACAAACAATTCACCCTGTACAGAGCTCAGTTAAAAGAGGTTTCCTTGTAGAGAGTTCAGCTACAGACAAATCACCCTGTAGAGAGATCAGTTAGAAGTAGTTACCTTGTAGATCGTTCAGCTACAAACAATTCACCCTGTAAAGAGATCAGCTAGAAGAAGTTACCTTGTAGAGAGCTCAGCTACAAAGAAACCATCATGTAGAGAATTCAGCCGCAAACAAATCATGTATAGAGAGTTCAGCTACAAACAAATCTCCCTGTAGAAAGATCAGCTAGAAGAAGTTTCCTTGTAGAGAGTTCTGCTACAAACAAATCACCCTGTAGAAAGATCAGCTAGAAGAAATCACCTTGTAGAGAGTTCAGCTTCAAAGAAGCAATCATGTGAGAGTTCAGGTACAAACAAATTGTCCTGTAGAGAGATCAGCTAGAAGAAGTTACCTTGTAGAGAGTTCAGCTACAAAGAAACCATCATGTAGATAGTTCAGGTACAAACAAATCACCCTGTAGAAAGATCAGCTATAGAAGAAATCACCTTGTAGAGAGTTCAGCTACAAAGAAACTATCATGTAGAGAGTTCAACTACAAACAAATCACCCTGTAGAAAGATCAGCTATAGAAGAAATCACCTTGTAGAGAGTTCAGCTACAAAGAAACTATCATGTAGAGAGTTCAACTACAAACAAATCACCCTGTAGAAAGATCAGCTATAGAAGAAATCACCTTGTAGAGAGTTCAGCTACAAAGAAACCATCATGTAGAGAGTTCAGCTACAAACAAATCGGCCTGTAGAGAGATCAGCTAGAAGAAATTACCTTGTAGAGAGTTCAGCTACAAAGAAACCATCATGTAGAGAGTTAAGCTACAAACAAATCTCCCTGTAGAGAGATCAGCTAGAAGAAGTCACCTTGCAGGGAGTTCAGTTACAAAGAAATAAACCATGTAGAGAGTTCAGCTGCAAACAAATCACCTGTAGAGAGTTCAGCTAGAAACAAGTCACCCTGTAGAGAGATCAGCTAGAAACAAGTCACCTTGTAGAGAGTTCAGCTAGAAGAAGTCACATTGTAGAGCTACAAAGAAACTACCATGTAGAGTTCAGCTGCAACCAAATCACCCTGTAGAGAACTCAGCTACAAACAAATCGCCCTGTAGAAAGATTAGCTAGAAGAAGTTACCTTATAGGGAGTTCAGCTATGAACAGATCACCCTGTAGAGAGTTCAGCTACAAACAAATCACCCTGTAGAGAGTTCAGCTAGAAGAAGTCGCCTTTTAGAGAGTTCAGCTACAAAGCAACCACCATGTAAAGAGATCAGCTGCAAAAAACTCAATCACCTTGTAGAAAGATCGGCTAGAAGAAGTTACCTTGTAGAGAGTTCAGCTACAAAGAAACCACCATGTAGAGAGTTCAGCTGCAAACAAATCACCTATAGAGAGTTCAGCTAGAAACAAGTCACATTGTAGAGAGTTCAGCTACAATGAAACTCCCATGTAGAGAGTTCAGCTGCAAACAAATCACCCTGTAGAGAACTCAGCTACAAACAAATATGCAGTGTAAAAAGATCAGCTAGAAGAAGTTACCTTGTAGAGAGTTCAGCTACAACGAAACCACCATGTAGAGAGTTCAGCTACAAACAAATCACCTGTAGAGAGTTCAGCTAGAAACAAGTCACCCTGTAGAGAAATCAGCTAGAAACAAGTCACGTTGTAGAGAGTTCAGCTAGAAGAAGTCACATTGTAGAGAGTTCAGCTACAAAGAAACCACCATTTAGAGAGTTCAGCTGCAAACAAATCACCCAGTAGAAAGTTCAGCTATGAACAGATCACCCTGTTGAGGGTTCAGTTAGAAACAAGGAATCCTGTAGAGAGATCACCTAGAAGTATCGCCTTGTAGAGAGTTCAGCTACAAACAAATCACCTGTAGAGAGTTCAGCTACAAACAAATCACCCTGTAGAGAGATCAGCTAGAAGAAGTCACCTTGTAGAGAGTTCAGCTATAAAGAAACCACCATGTAGAGAATTCAGCTGCAAACAAACACCCTGTAGAGAACTCAGCTACAAACAAATCGCCCTGTAGAAAGATCAGCTAGAAGAAGTTACCTTGTAGGGATTTCAGCTACAAACAAATCACCCTGTAGAGAGTTCAGCTACAAAGAAACCATTCTGTAAAGAGCTAAGCTGCAAACAAATCACTTGTACAGAATTCAGCTACAAACAAATCACCCTGTAGAGAGATCAGCTAGAAGAAATTACCTTGTAGATAGTTCAGCTACAAACAAATCACCCTGTAGAAAGATCAGTTAGAAGAAGTTACCTTGGAGAAAGTTCAGCTACAAAGAAACCATTTTGTAAAGAGCTCAGCTGCAAACAAATCACCTGTACAGAATTCAACTACGAACAAATCACCCTGTAGAGAGATCAGCTATAAGAAGTTACCTTGTAGATAGTTCAGCTACAAACAAATCTCCCTGTAGAGAGATCAGCTAGAAGAAATTACCTTGTAGAGAGTTCAGCTACAAAGAAACCACCATGTAGAGAGTTCAGCTGCAAAGAAATCACCCTGTAGAAAATTCTGCCAGAAAAAAATTGCCCTGTAGAAAGATCAGTTAGAAGAAGTTACCTTTTAGAGAGTTCAGCTACAAAGAAACCATTCTGTAAAGAGCTCAGCTGCAAACAAATCACCTATACAGAATTCAGCTACAAACACATCACCCTGTAGAGAGATCAGCTAGAAGAAGTTACCTTGTAGATCGTTCAGCTACAAACAATTCACCCTGTAGAGAGAGCAATTAGAAGAAGCCACCTTGTAGAGTGTTCAGTTACAAAGAAACCACCATTGAGATTTCTGTAATCACTATAATATTATGTGACCGGATTTGCGAAAAGGGGTCTTCCACACACATCCAATTCCGTAAACGTTGGAGACCATAACTCAGTGTTCAAGTAACATATTAACCTGAAAATTTCACCACGTAGTCAGCTATAGTGGTGCTCACCACTGTCCAAACGTCAAGGCAATAGCTCTTTCCAATCTGAAGTTATCAATTGTCAAAGTTGGCAAATTGGATGTGTGTGGAAGACCCCTTTTTTCTCAAATCCGGTCACATAATTATGTATTATACAGTATATATAATTTGTACATTTACTGATAAAATATTTAAAGTACATCTATTTCATCTTTTCTTCTTCCTGTAGTAAAGAAAAAAACATAGGTTAAAAAAGTCCCAAAGCCGGCTTGGGGTATACAAATACAAAAAGAAATGAAATCTAATCCAAAACAGCCAAGCTGTAAAAAAAGTGTGCGGCCCCCAGAAAGGCTATGGTGAAAAAAGATGTGAAATCCAAGGTGGCGGCTAAGAAATGGCTGTGATGGTAGGTTAATGGTAAAAATTTTAATAATGACAATTTAGGTAAATTTTGTGAAGCGGCACAAAAATTCACCTGAATTGTCGTTATTAAAATTTTTACCATTAACCTACCATCACAGCCATTTCTTAGCCGCCACCTTGGATTTCACATCTTTTTTCACCATAGCCTTTCTGGGGGCCGCACACTTTTTTTACAGCTTGGCTGTTTTGGATTAGATACTATATAACACTAATATGTTTTCATGCCCACAGTACAATTTATAGCAAGAAGCTGAAAATTGAATTTATTGATATGTGGGTAGTTTAACTATTGAGCCCTAAACCTTGTTTGGGTTAAAAAACCAAGTCATAATCCATGAAGATACTGCAAAAAACTAACAGTGTATAACAATTATGCAGTTGAGATTTGCTAAACACAGTGATTACTTGCCAGTTACCATGCCTACAATAATGTGATGCTCAGACCACTTTTTCCTTTGTGTGGGGGATTATTTTTGCCCTCCCCCCAAAAATAAAAAGTCTGGACATGTAACTACCTCTACCAGACAAACTGTCCATGAGTATGAGCTGAAAAATTGGTGTACAGATGAATAAATCATCTTAAAAAGACCTTTCAGTGGTTTAGAAGAAAGCCATTAGGTCAAATATGAAAACCAACCACCTGAGCTGTGGAGACCTTTAAATGCCGAAACTGTTAATCAGAAAAGCACTTTGATACAGACAAGAACAAGTGAGTACTGAAGCTTTAAAAATATCCCATACAATTAGTATGGACAATTCAGGCACGCAAACATGTTTACAACATGAAAACATGGTTGTTCCTGTACAAAACCGTTGGGAGTGAACACACGTTCACCTCTTTGATATTACTATATTTGGCGGGGGCTCGGGTGAACGCTTAATGACTACATATGCAGTGCAGCAAGTGCAAGATCAAGATACTCAAATAGTGCAGTCAGTTAAGAAGAGAGTTCAGCTAAGTTACAAATTATTCTAAAGAAGATTCAGCTACATTTAGAAGTCACCCTTTAGAGAGTTTAGATAAGTTACAAATTACCCTGTAGAAAGATCAGTGTCATTCTGGAGAAAGTTCAGCTATGCATTACAAGCCACCTTTCAACTACATTGTCACTCTGAAGAAATTTCAGCTAGGTTACAAATCACCGCTATAGTGTTCAGCTACATTACAAGTCACCCAGTAGACATGGGTGATTATACCGGTTTTTACCAGATCCAATCACATACAAATTGTGTGTTACATGGGATCATGTGACCTATCAAAGTTGTAAAATTGCTTCTCTGGCTGTTCTTAGTGGCTCTTACAGACGTGTTTCACAGCTAAAATTGTTAAGTAAGCTGTTCTGGAGTACCTTTTTATAAATATGTAGTGGTGTATGTTACCTAGTATGGGAAAATTGTCTTATCACCTGTTTGAAAGTATCAAGAAATGTTGGTTTTAAGTATTTATTGTATTGAATATATAGCTCACTAAGGTTTGAAGTTATGTGTACCACTTTTTTACATTTTTACACAAATTCCTCACCTTCCAGAGCATCCATTGCTATTGTACAAGTAGAGAACAGCTAGGTTTCCCACCATCTTAAATTAATTTGATGTTGACTGTAACAGGTAAGCTCCAATAGGAGTGGTGGGAGGGGGTGGAGAGGAGAGCAATAAGTTGTTTTTACAATAAAAGAGGAATGCATAGGAATGCATTAGGCCAAACTATGGGCCATTTGGGTCTCTTAACTGGATAAAATGAAAGGAAATTTATAGCACATGTCTGTATTCAGTACTATAGAGCTGTACAGCTGCATACAGCCATTCCCATACTGGCCAGAGCTCCACTAAGGTCCCCTGTATGACTCACCACTGTACTTGGGAAAAGTAGCCAGCAAAAGCAGCCAACTTAAGCCTGGCTAAATTTGATTCAAAAATTTGATAGTTTATTCGTGTAGCTTTGTGTTCTTGGTGAATAATTAAATCCGCTGTCTTGGGAGATAAGACTGTTTCCAGTCACAACTGACCATAGAACTGTGTCAATCAATCTTAAGTTTCTGTACGTAGGTTATAGCTATTGTGCATGCAGCAAGGCAAGAATTTCAAAAGTTGAAATTTGATCATATCTATGCCCCATATTTTAATTCTGTTTATGCACATGATTATCCTTATGTGTCTTTACCTATTTGCACAAGTTACCATCACAACTGCACCCGTAATTATGCCATAGTTTGTATACAGTGCAGCTGTGGTTTTTATATCTCTACCCATCATACCAATTGCTTACTATATAGGATATCTATGATGATAGGCATGTGCAGTTTACATAACGTAACAAGGATTGCAAATATCTGGGTCCTACTGTATACTACATTTTGCTTACAGAGTCTTCTAATAAAATAGAAACAGGACTTGGTATATCGCTAAAATTTAGAACTACTGTTTACAGAAAATATGTGATCATCTCAGCAAAAACCGGAATTGTTCGCAAAATTAATTTTTTTTATTCACTCAGCAATATTTGCAGTGCCCAAGGAATGATGGACCACCAAATTTTCAGCCTTCTGTGGTGTGTAGTTTTGGAATTATAGCGCTAGACAGTAGGAGAGTAAGATAATCGATTTGTACAGCAACTATACTGAAAATATGTGACTGGCTCTGGGAAAACTGGTCTTATCGCCCATTTAAAAGTATTGAGAAACGTTGGTTTTAAATATCCAGAGTGTTGTAGCTGGTCAGTGGTGGTAGATACGATACCAAATTTTCACATGTTTCACAACGATTTCTTACCTTCCAGATCATCCACTGATGAAGTAGCCAACAGCCAAGTTTCCTACCATTTTAGATAGTTTTTAAACCGAGATTGTCAGTATCAGGCGAGCTCCAGGAGGTGGGAGGCATGGGTCCTGGAAGGCTGGCAAGATGGTGTTAAAAAATTGCAAAGGAACATGTTGGGATGAATTAGGCCACGTTATGGGCCATTCAGGGCTCAGAACTGGCTAAAATGAAAGGAAATTTACAGCACAGATCATTGTCCAACACCACGAAGCTGTACAGCCACACACAGCCATCTCCTAGTTGGCCAGGACCCCACCAAGACTCCAGACCACTTGTATGGCTCGCCACTGTGCTTAAAAGCAGCCAGCAAAAGCAGGCCACTTTATTCTGGTCAACTGTGACAGTGAAATTTGATAGTAGCTACATTCATTAAGCTTTGTGTTTGTGTAAAAAAATCAAACTTCCTGTCTTAGTTTTCGCAGATTCAGTTACATATAATACAGGCGCTTACCATAACTTCCGGTTGGATTGGTCTGCAACATTGCAATTTAGTTTAAAATGCTCACCATGGATCAGCACATCACCCAAAGTATAGCATTAGTCCTGTAGATACTTGCGCATATGGATATGAAGGCGGTTTGGTAGTTAAGAAATGATGACAATCTTGTTTACGTTTACCGCATCATGAACAAACGCACGCGATACGCATCTTATTGGACTTATTGGAGCTAGAGAAACAAAACAAAAATTTTCGGACTCTCCATGAACAGGTGAATAAGATAGTATATAGTTGTAATCGATTTGAGTCTTCCTTCTTTGAGTACTGGCCTAATAAAAACTTGCGTAGTTTTTTTTTTTGTTTGTAGCATGTGTAATTTTACGAAATATTATAAAATTTCGCTTTTCTCAATACGCATGCTTGTGCGAACAAGTCGGGTTTTTGTTGAGACGGTCACATATTGTACATGTAAGTTCTACATACTTTATAGAGTTAGGCAATAATTTTCTAGTAGATGAAAGCTCCAACAATTTGTATATAGTACTAGATGTTTAAAACCTGGTTTTAATAGAAAAATCATCCATATTGGTAATTTCCATAGGATTTTGAAAATAAAATTAATCTAGTTTCACATACTTCAAAAAGATTAAAATCTACCCACTACTTTCTAGAAGATAATACACCAGACTGCTGTATTTTCATAGTACTGGCTTTGTAAATTTCTCTTCAGTGTTGTTTTATGATATTCTGAACTCAGAGTGTGGATATTTCAGTGAAATTTATTAAAATCACTAGCGTAAGCGATCAAATGTCAACCGGTGTCTTTTGTCGACCACAGGTGTATTTAAAGTCAAATACTGAAATTATGCGGAGCTGCCTGAATATTCACTACAGTAAGGATAGTTGGTGACAAGAGCTCTAGAAAGAATCCCAAGAAGTGAAACAGGCCCCAAGGAATACGCAAGAACTCTATCATATCTAGATAAGGAAAATGGAGATCGAGTCGCTACAACATTACAGAACAAACCTGAAATCACGCTCTGGATGCACAAACAGTGAAATGGTAGTCAGTAATGGCACTGTCATCCATTTGAGCCATGTTACAACACTAGACAAGGTCTTCTTCTTGTTTCATTTCACAAAAACTATAGAATGCTTTGTTACCACTCGGTTGTTAAAGGCAATACCATAATAGGATATTGATCTTGAGAATTGTGGAGTCTGATAGTATCCATTACTAATCTACTCCGTAAATGCAGTTACTATGGCAAAGGGAAAAACCGAGGGTGGTCAACTTAAAGTTATTGAATAATCTATTACGGTCGAGTTAAAATACACATGGTTGACTTTCGATACAGAGGGAATGAAACGAAAACCGTCTTGAATACTTTTTGCCATGCATTAACGATTAGTTAAGTATAGGCACAGATTCTACTTACACTTGCAGTGATGTTAAACTAATAAGCTTTGCCATGGGTTGAATGATATTGGCTTCATGAGTATAATTCAATAGTAGTCGACAATTGATCACTTACGCTATTTGTATCCAAATTTACATGGTAGAAAAAAATTACCTTTTTCACACACAAAAGACCTATTGTTTGACCTTTGAATGAAGCTTCATAACCTTTGTATCACTGCGTTGATTGTCGAAATTTTTCCATGAGTGCAGCAACATTCCCTGGCTGCATGTTGATACAAAGAGCAATTAAGTTATTCAGTACAAAGAGTGAAATGTTGCATCAGTTTATTTGCTTGTATGTAAAATGTGAAATAAAGTTATGTTTTTGCAAATCCAGTTACATTTTATGAAAGTGTGCTTTGGGACACTACATCGTGTGAATGAGTAAATTATAAAAATTAATGGTGATGAACAGGGCACTACACCAGTCCTGTATATATTTGAAGCAGAGTAAATGTTGCAGAACACAGCTAGTTATTATAGTAAAATGTGTGAGCGGACAAGTTTAAAACTTTTGACTTTAGATTATAGTACACAGCGTTGAAATTCCTAGTGCAATTAATTCAACAATTGTTCTGTAGTAATCTGTACTCAATATTAATTTTGTAGTGAGTCAGCAGAATGGGACAACCAACAAATCAACAGCAAGAGGTAAACAATACTATCTTGCCTGTGTATGGTCTTAGCTGGTCACACAACACACCAAAAGCAGTTTGTAGATTTTCATACCACAATTCATCTCCAAAATTAATGTACCAGCTTTAGCTGCCTCTTGTACCAGCTTTAGCTGCCTCTCAGTGCAGTTGTGAGCATGGCTTACAACACGCACTACAATCCACAGACATATGTGACCCGGTCTGCGAAAAGGAGTCTTATAGCCTTTCCAAATTGTCAAGTTTGACTAATCATAACTCCTTATGCTTTCTTCCTATCATCTTCATGGTACACCAACCCATAGTGCTATGTGAGGGGTAGAAGGGGACCAAAGTTCAGGGTGATACCACATTCACAAGTCAAGGTGTGGGTTGCCGATTACATGCAATTGAAAAGGCTGTAAGACCCTTTTTGCAGACTGGGTCACATATTACTTTTACTATCATGAAACATAGGCCCCAGCCTATTATCAAGAGTTAATAATAGTGGAGGGAGAGTGTCTAACACTGCATAGGCCTGTAAAAAATGATCCTGAGAAATTCAAAGGGATTCCTTCAGATGTGTAAAATGTTCACACAGGCAGAACAAGGTAATGTGATGATTGCACACTGAGAGAACAAAGAAATGTGATGATTGAAACAATCTTCACCTATGGAGAATACTACAAATTACAGAGTTTTACAGAAAGAATCCCTTTGAATTTCTCAGGATCATTTTTTACAGGCCTATGCAGTGTTAGACACTCTCCCTCCACTATTATTAATTCTTGCTATTATGCTGGCATAAGTTTGAGCATAATAGGTGCCTAAAACATCAATTACTGTATAATGCTATAGTATACAGTATGATATAAGCTGAACTGTAAATCCTGGCTCATAATAATAAAATTCATGGATAAATTAACATACTTGAATAATACATCAGTGAAACAGTGGGTAGGTGCAATGATAAAGGAGGACTCTTACAGACTGAGGCAATTGATACGATGTCTAGGGTGGCATTCATGTTATGTGCATGTGGCATTCGTGTTATATGCAACATTGGGATATGCATGCATATCCCAATGTTGTAAAATAAACCATACACGAATGTAGCTATGAACAATGTATAATTATTCTTACTACCTCTTAGGATATCTGATTAGGTGCCAGCTTGTTATGCTTTTAATTTACCAACTATGCTACAGCAGGAGTGCATCGAATCCTATGGATAAGGGAGCATGTAACTTCATAAAGCGGCGAAATTCAAACATGGCTGTCATGTACTGTATATATATATATAATTATACAACCAAGTACTAAGAATAGTAAGAAATGTTGTCGAGATTACATCATAAATAATGAATAGTGAAATAATGAATAAATAATAAATTATGTTGGAGAAAACTACAAGGCCTAAGGCTTCGTACTCACCTGGATGGAATCCATGTTGAATGAAGAAACAATTGTATAATGGGAGGGTGTTTTCGTTGAGGTGATAGAAACATGACAATTCTATTTAATGCCGATCAAAACACTAGCATGTGATTCCAATTAATTGACCAGACAGGTGCAGCAAAATAGACGAAGAACTACTGATTATTTGTTTTGAAGTGTTGCCAGCTGACACACTAGTCTCAAGTCGCCATGCCAGCTGCCAGTGGATTCATTCAAGTAAAGAAGATTAAACAGGTTAATTAAGGTGGTCACACCCGGCACCTCCAATACGAAGGACATGCCAGCTGCACAAGACAAGGAACTGCATGTCTGTTTGTATTGTTTACTTGTATTTTATATGTAAATGTATTGTAAAGAGCTTATATGTAAATGTATTGTAAAGAGCGTGGTATGAATTTTAATGTTTGCTTGTGTATGTTGCCAATAATGTATTACAGCGTATATACAATACTGCAATGATTTATAGTTTTCTCCTGTATGTTTTGTATCCATATACTGTTTTGTATCCATATACTGTGTACACATCACTGTGCCACTGCCACACCAATGATATACCGACACTTAGCTACTAGTGACCTCTATTTACAATGCCATTTTATTGTGTTAATATCTGCATGTCACTATTATTGTGACATATTGAGTTGATTTTGGATCATAATTTAAATCATACTTTCATGCACCACCTACTAGTTGTGTGCATAGCCTCACCAAGAGGATTGTCGCATTGGTGTATGCAATTACCAGGGAATTGTCAAGTTGATGTATGTACTTGGTTGTATGTGACCAGGTCCTAGTAATAATATTAACTTTAAAGTTTCATAATCAGGATATTATGCAGAGGTGCGTGCTCGAGTACGTCATGTTTCTGCTGTGCTAAAGCGAAGCAATGGAAACAACAATGGCATGATGGAGGAATAGTAACACAGGCTTAGCAGGACAGTATTTCTATGGTCACTAATCACACAAAATACTCTGCTTGACTATTCCAAACTTTGCCTTTGACTCGATGATCTTTCTATCAAGGTAGCTTTGCTACCTTCACACAAGACAATGGATCAGCAGCCTATTCAGTGTATCCCTGTTGTGCATAAGAATGGTATAACCAATTATGTGTAGTGGAAGCCATGTTTGAATTTCACCCGTAGTATTGGTAGTGTACAGAGTTACATGCTCCTTGTTCTTAGAATTCAATGAGTTCCCAACTACAGCATGCTGTAGTGCTCCATAATTCTACTTTGCTCAGTATTTATGGCTCGTTTGCTAATGAAATCAACTTTCTGGTTGGACAATAACTTTTAGTTGTAAGAGTCTCTTATAGTCAGTTTATGTTTAATATCTGAGCCCCCACCAAATAATTATGGTAACATCAAAGAGGTGAATGTATGTTCACTCCCAATGGTTTTGTACTGGATCAAGTGTGTTTTTATGTTGTTAACATATTTACACACCTGGATTGTATATAAAAACTGCATGGGAAATATTTGAAGCCTCATGACTTACTTGTTCTTGTCCGTATCAAAGTGTTTCTTAAATAAACAGTTTTGGCATTTAATGTGTTTCACAATGTAGATATTTTGACAGCTGTTCCAAGTAGCAAGAGTTATTAACAAAAAATGAGGGCTCAGGTGAATGCAAACTGAGCCGTACAAAATATAGCGGCACTAGTAAAATAAAAGTTATGACTAGGTAACTGGTCTTCATTCCACAGCTTTCCAATCATATCATTGTATGCAATTACAAATGTAAGAGAAATGTTCTCTTAGTTGAATTAGCATATACATGTATAGCAAAGATTTTACAACCAATTGCAATCAATAGACATAATATTTCTGCCAAAAGTTCTCCAGCATGCATAGTTGGAATGATATGGTTCAATGCAAAAGTGGAAGCATCACATGTTGTGGCTATAAAACACTTTTGTCTAGATTTATAGTCATAAAGGATAATGAGATTGAAAGACCAAGCTACTTCATAGTGAATTTCCTGATATTGATCTTTGTTACATTGTAAGGCTAAATACTATCACAGACTATGGCTATTATGTGAGTAAATTTTGGAAAAACGCTCCAATTTGCACATTAAAAGTTTTGAGATAAATGGTTTTAAAGAATTCAAGTCAGCATAACTCATCAAGGATAGCCAGCATGCTTATGAAATTTACACAAGAGATGCATCAATCTATTACCTTTCAGACCACTTCCAGTACTTGTAGCTGCTTATAGACTTTCCCACTAAACAAGATAGAAAATCTAACCAGTTGGACAAGCAAAGTAGTATCACAAGTGCTCACAAAGGGGAGAGGATGGGGGTGGCGGGATAGGCAAGAGATAGACTTCAAAATGGAAGCAGAACATGATAGAAGTCCAGACACAAGGTTACAGGGCTGTGCTGGCAGCTTCTTAGTAGTGTTCCACCGATAATCGGATCGGTATCGTATCGGAGCCGATATTGGGCTTTTCGTATCGATCGGTATCGGTTATTCAGGTATTCCGATACCGATTAATAGCCACTCGCGCCAATCGTCATAACCATAACTATCATCATAAATCCTATGCTAGCAAAACGTGAGGTATAACAAGTTGAAAATAGTGTTGAGTATTATTCTAGCATAAAAGGTGCAGGAATTGCTTTGCTAAACATCAAGCAACTGCTACTTACTATGTTTGCATGAAAAAGATCGAAATACTCTAATAGAACAGTCACTGCACAATAATATATTCTACTAGAACAGTCACACATAGCCAGCTTGAGATGATTGTAAATTGTATAGCAATTATCGGTATCGGTATCTGTATCGGTGAAAATTTGCTTCTAGGTATCGATATCGGATCGGTAGTTATTTTTCTGTATCGGTGGAACCCTACTTCTTAGTGGCTGATATGCAAAATCAACAAAAAAATCCATTTGGCTAACATCTTCAGGCCATGCATCCACCAGTAAACCGCTGATTCTTGCCAAACCAGGCCCTTCACAAGGCCTGAAACTGCCATTTGAGTTCTCCACACGACCCAGAAAAGAAGGCTGTTTAAAACTAGCCTCGAGTAGTTTTTGGGTAGTACTGAGGGTCAAAACTAATACAATAGCGTAGCTATCCACTGGTAGCGTTGGTTTGATTTTTCCTGATGTGTGGTTTGGAATGGTTTTGTAAAATCTGGTCACATACAGTATGTACTACTGTATTATACTGAATATTTATCTTATTGTTTATGCAGAAGATGATGGAGACCCTGACCATCTATAATGATAACTAAATAAATAAAACAAGTTAGCACTGCAATTATCTAGGTTTTTTTGCTTAAAAGTTGTGTGTTATTAGCTTTAGTTGTTGTAGTTTTTTTACACTTGTACAGGTGCTGCATGTACTGTATGTATGAAATGTTATATTATTAGAATGAGGTTTAGGTTATAGCTAAACTCCATCACAAGCAGGATATCACAGGTAAAACCTAGGCCGAGGTGTTGATAACAAAGGCATGTAGGTAGATGCTGTATAACTATAGCTTATATCTTTTAAAGAATACATTATTTGACAATCACTGAGTTGATAACAATCATATCACACAGTACATATTATTATGACACACCTCTTTCCTGCACTTGAAAATTTTTGGCTTCATTTAATATGTGACAACTCTGTATGGTTTCATTTTTTCCTGTTTTTGTATATAGTTTTAGAATGTAGTATGACTTTATGTTGGCTTTGATCTAACCGAATGCATAAATTGTGTTAAATAAGATGCTTACCTACTGGGGTTTACCTTTTATTCCTGGGGTTTAACTACCATAATACTTACTTGTACTTTTGATAATGAAATATACAGAATAATTGTTTCATTTACACACGGACTACTGATTTAGAAATGTACTGTTGGCTATTGTTCAAGGACTACAAACAATTAGTCCAAAACAAATTTACAATATTAAAATTTGTAGAAAAATGAGCATGCATTACTATAATTATTGAATTACACTGTAGCTACACTGCATGATTAGAATTAATATCATTAACTATGTGTAACATTTGCAGGCACTTAGTTGCTTAGACTGCTTTTAACAAAAAGACTTTAAAAGAATTCACAAACGTGCTAGCACTACTTTGGGTCCTTGGAATGCCTTTCACCAACTGGTGACATCCTTGGACATGCAGTATTCTAGATCTATCTAACAAGATAACTTTTTACTTGTTGTAATAAAGTTACTTTAATATTTGAGTCATTACAGTGACTTCATTACTTAGGTAATACATTACATTTCTGAGTAAAGCACGTAAGTAACTTGAGTTATATTACTAGCTTTTATAGTATATCATTACAGTACTGTACTTAGCTATCACAAAAGGTAATAACATTACATTATATTACTCCTCAACACTGTTATCCTTGCAAGAAAGTTACCATGCTACAGTACGTTGCACATATTTGACTGGCTTCCTATAATAACTGTACAGTATGTGGCTTACAAGACTTCCTAGCATGCCTAAAATTGACATTACCGAAATTTTGAAACTCAGGTTTAATTTAATGCCACCATTACATATGCATTATACATCAGAGTACACTCATTACTATACAGCACTACTATAATATACTCATAACATATTTACGCATGTATGCACTGAACCCAAATGTCTATAAATATGTACATGGTTGCACATTTAACACTGATTATATAGTGGAGTCTGATACTTTACCGTTATATTTATTATCGTACAATACTAGTAACAGTAATACTGTACGGTTGTAAAATATTTGCTCTTGTTATCAGTGCACTAAAATTTCATTGGCTATTATATAGTCACTGTAAAGTGTTAATAATAATAATAATAATATATAAGCTGTTTGTACAAAGAAAAAACTTGATAGGATCAATGACAGATTCTGATAAATGTAATTAGAATTACACCAATTACATTTAATCCATTGCATTATACTGTACAGACTTCAAGCGTCTATTTGTTTTGGGACTATGTACTGCATGACGTATATTAATGTACTGTGAGCACCACTTACTTCTCTCATACATATTAAATAATTATACCAGTGCTATGAATTACTGTGTAACTAGCCAAATTTTAGTAATGGAAACAGGAGACTGGTAAAACTTTAAACAACATTCTTTAAATCCTCTATGTTTTGCATCATACTCTCACTCAGCTGGTTATGAGTGGCAATACTGGTACAGTACTTTCTAAGCACATTTTTTGCCAAGTATACTAGCCAGAAAGTATAGGGTAAAAGTTATAGGCAGGATAGAAAGAGGAGTTAGGACAAAGTTCTTCTAAGAATCAATGACAGGTAGCCAAAATCATAAAGGAAGTTACTCTCTATTAAAGAGTGTTTAGTGTTATCAAGAGTTCATAATATCCGGATATATATTATGAACTCTCGGTGTTAGTTTCTGAATCATAGGCTTTAATCTTCTTGCAGATCCCTATATATGTAGTATGTTGAGATACAGTTGTATATAGCGAATTATAAAGAGCTACTGTATTGTGTATTTACAGTGTGTAGTTTGATGAGTAGAGATTACTACTAGACAATAACTTATTGTACTGTTGGTTATTGTTCTAGCACTACAAACAAATGGTCCAGAATGAGACTACTGTAACAGTAAAATGTGTAGAAAAAATGAGCATGCATTACACTGTAGCTACACTGTATGTTTAGAACTAATATCATTATGTGTAACATTTGCAGGCACTCAGTTGAATTGCTTAGACTGCTTTTACCAAGAAGGCTTTAAATAAAAGAATTCGCAAACAGCTGTACTTTGGGTCTTTGGAATGCGTTTCACCAATGACATCCTTAGACATGCAGTATTCTAGATCTATCTATGGTATTCTGTCAATTTTAGGTATGTTAGGAAGTCTTGTAAGCCACATACTGTATATTACTGATTAATGTTGGAGCCTACAGCCTGCTTCTATAGGTATACCTTAAAGGCTTTGCCCACCCCACACATGGACATGTGCCTTCACTGCAGACACAGCCATTAGCATGCTAATTGATGTGACAATACCCCAGATGGTGTGCACTTGGTGGATTTGAGCGCTTCACTCCCTGAGTGCATTACCACTTACCATGGATTTTATATGCACTCAGAAAAATGCAGCATGATTGACTATACACCCTGTATATTATTATTTATAATATTTTCTTAGTTTTACACATCCCTCTTCAGTGGAAATATAGTGTAGCTTGCTCTAATTTTGACCACATAATAGTTTCTACGAAACCATGAAATGTACATAATGACACTGAACAAAAATAATGAAAGCACTTATGCAAATAATCTGTATGCATAAATTATTTTTAAGAAGAACAACTGAGCACATTATTGGAAGCTTTCGCACAAATCAGGTAGATGAACACTGAGGATATGGCACAATACATAAATTAAGCAGTTGATAGTCAGAATCAAACAGGTCTTCCAATAAGCAGTACTAGATTGCAACATTTTACAGTATCTGTATACAAAAATAATGTGATAGTTGTAACCACTGAATGTCATAATACAATTTCCTTTGCCATATATATACAAAATAATTATTATCACTTCATCTGCCAAGTTTTCTACAATATCACCCTTACATTCAGTGATTAATGGAAACAGTCAGTGCAAATAATCCAAAACAGCATCCATTGGCCTGTGTAATACCAATTGTACAGTAGCATTCATAATACAGTAGGCATATGCAGGTGTACCAAATGCAGCATGCATTCTAACCAAATTATTCAAGGTGCAAATGCATTATAGGTATGTAATACATTATATTACTATATTACATACATACAATGTATTTGTATACTGAGTGAATGCATGGATAATTGGTTTTAGTAGGCTATACACCTGTATGCTGCTGTGTGGAATGTTAGACAGCAACTGTGATGTGGGATTAATTACGTACCCAGCTGCATTGTCACAAATGAAAATGGTGACATATTTTGTTACTGTAACAGTGATAACTAATTTTCTCAAAGTGTGATGTCTGCTTGGGAGTGGATATCATGATCTTAAACCTTCTTATGAATTATACTATGAGATGATATAGCATCCATAATTGCTTTTGCTTATCCTGCTCATATTCTAAACTTGCAATAGGCATGATAACTTCAATTCATTATGCAGTGTGTTAGCTTCATTATCTGTGGTTAAAAAGTAGGCATCAGGAAGATGTCAAATCACTTAATGGTGATACAGGTTTTACATAATCATTAGTAAAGTACAAGGGCAGATCCAGGAGTTAGCAAGGGGAGGGCAGGGGCGGATCTAGGATTCTTTGAAAGTGGGGACTAAGCTGGACAGTGGAATATGTAGCTAGCCAGACATTAGACGATACCAAGCCTTCTCACAAGGCCCTATAGGGGTAAGATTCATCTGCTGTTTGTGGTCAAATTAGCTATTTGGAATAATGACTACATTAGTGTCTACAACCTAGAGGAGTCTAGGGAAATCCCCCCCAAGGAAAGTTTTGAATATTAGACCCTCTAAAGGTGAATCTGAGAGTTTTTCAGTGTAAAATAATAGAATTTCAGTTTATATTATTACACTTTACTTTTCCATTAAAATCAGTCAAGACTGATTGCAATATGCATTGAGTAGCTATCATGCATGCATTCGTAGCTACTAAGCATTTAGATATATTAGCTAGCTATATACCATATTGCATCAGTTCCTCTTAGCCATACTCTAATCTACTAAATCTGTGAGGCAAACATGTGTAGCTAGTACGTAGCAGTGGTGTTGAATGTCACTATAGCCTAGTGACACTTTGTTAGCCTTAACACCAATAAAGTGTACTGAAAAGCAGAATGCAGTGAAGGGTACTAGTAGCTATTAGCTAGTCCACTAGCAATCTTTAGCAAAGTGCAACTATATTTACTTTATGGTAATTATGGACTTTCTGAATATGTGACCGGATTTGCGAAAAGGGGCCTTCCACACACATCCAATTCTGTACACTTGGCAGATCATAACGTAGTGCTCAAGCATCATATTAACCAGCAATTTTCACCAGCTATTCACCTATGTTAGTGCGCAGTACTGACCAAATTTCAAGTCAATAACTCCTTCCAACCTGAAGTTATGAATTGTCAAAGTTGGTAAATTGGATGTGCGTGAAGACCTCTTTTCGCAAATCCGGTCACATATGTTGTTGTGATAGTCAACTTATTTCTAGATCTGCCAGGGTATGAAGATTGATCTATAGCTAGCTACAAACACCAGCATCATAACCCACAGCATGGTATCATATCAGAAGGTAACTGATACAGATTTAACATTCATAGACAAAAGTGGGTGAATATCCTATAGCTCTTATGAGACTGTAAAATTAACAAAAAACTACAGTTTGCGAAATGGTTGAGTTGGTAGCTACATATTATACTGAAGCTGATAACTCTAACCAATTAAACCAACCAACACTTCTGTATAAAATATAAAAACCACACTAATCACCTATTATAGCCATAGTGGAAAACACTGCTAATTATCTGAATAAAACAAAGCTCACAATTAAAACTTTTGTAACTGGAGATGCAAACCTGTTTTTTTTTTTAAACTCTTGAGGAAGAGGAAGCTAATTATGCTCTAGATCTCCTGGAGAGAGTTTAACAATAGGTAAAATTACATAGATATTATTTGTGTTGGTAGTGATGCATAGTTCCTGAAATAAGTCTACTTTTGATACACGTAGAAGATTTAGGGTTTTATTGGCCAAGTACTAACTTAGAAAGGAAAAGGGGGAAGGGCTACAGCCCCCTTATCCCCCTCCCTTACTCTGTCTCTGGAGGGGCACAAGTACATTCAGATTCACACCATTAAAAAGGGAAATAGACACAGCAGTAGGCTTGCGTCGATTATGCTGGCATAATTTTTGGCATAATAGGGGATGAAAAGCATGAAGCATAATGCTGGCATAATGGAGCATAATTAAGAGCATAATGGGCAAATTTCCACCACACTAAAAAAACTTCTTCTATGACAGTCAAAAACTCAATGGCTAACTTGTTTTGGATGGTGAAGTGATTCTTGACAATGAGTAGAAAAATGCACTACAGTTTTATGTAGCTACTACAAGTTTGCACTCGATGGAATGAATGCTTTTCATTGTGGATTTGAGTTTTATAGGACGCATGTAGTGACGTGCCAACTAGTACCAAGGCATGGAAAAGCAGTTTAGGTGAGCTTTAATCATTGTATTTAAAGCATCTCATCGTCTGATTTTGAATAAAATGTGATATGATGATTATGATAATTGGAATTTCGATTGGAAGACAATACAATAGTTTCTCTGAATAACCCTCTGATGATAGTAAAGTTAGTGGTGAGTCAGTATAGCTGGTGAATATCTGGACATTGAGTCTCTGTAGGTCTGCAGTGAGACTGGGGTTAATATCAAACCAGTAAATATTTCAAAATGATCAAGATTCTCTAATAGAGCAATCAGTCAAACACTCTAATAGAACAGTCATTGCATGCAACAGAGAGAATGACAACCATTTAAGTGTTTGTCTGCAGGAAGCTTAATATGTTCTTGGCATAGTACTGCAAATGCAAGTCACATAATTATTATACTGAGCAGTTGCTGTCCTTTGAATATCAATTGTTACAACTCAGAAGATCAATCAGAAACCATGCATAATATTATATACATAATT
Organism: Dysidea avara; assembly: GCF_963678975.1. Classification (NCBI taxonomy): domain Eukaryota; kingdom Metazoa; phylum Porifera; class Demospongiae; order Dictyoceratida; family Dysideidae; genus Dysidea; species Dysidea avara. Next base: position 33,925,487 of record NC_089272.1, read on the forward strand.
ATTTGCATACAAAGCTACAAAGATATTAGACAATAAATTTATAGCTTTTGAGGGACTATAGATATGCACCCCTATGCCTACCAACTCTGTAGCACATCCCGATTTCAAGCTATTGCTATTATTTGTATGTTGCAGTTGAATTGACACTTCTTCATTTACATTATATCATATGAGAACTTCTCTGCACAAAGAAAAACACACAAAAATAAAAGCATAATGCATTTCTGAAAAGCATAAGAATAAGCATAATAGGCAAAAAAAGTGGGGAAATTCCAAAAAGCATAATACGCAAATTTTGGAGCATAATGGACTCGAGCCTACTGAGCAGTTATCTAGCTTGCTACCATTGGTGTAGCTGATGTACATATGTAGTACTGAATACTGTAATCACCTCTCATTAGTGTTTCATTGTGCCATTTATGCCATTGTGAAGTCTTAAAAGTATTACAAAAGCTATGAAGGACTTACCCCTGTATATACATGCTATATGATAATTATTTCTAGATGTGCTTAGTACACATGAAGGTGCTGGATGACAATTTGTCATGTAAATTTGTGGTAAATAACGGTGATATGTCTGCCTTTTAAGCTAAATAAAGTATGAGTAATAAACTGATATTGGTCTAATTGGCATATCAAAGTGATAACTACAATTCTTCCTAAAAGGGAAAGGTATAAGAGGGGGATGGTGCCCAAAATGTCCCAAATGCCTCATCCTGGATCCGCCATTGAACAGCGCGGATTGATACAACAATACTGTACATAAAACAGTACGCTAGTAGGGATAACAACACTGAAAATTGCTATATAATTTTATTACTAATTTCTGCCACAATACTCACTATTTTTGTGTAGTGACTTCACTACATTGTAGTGACCCTCACTACATGGTAGTGAATGTCACTAGATGGTAGTGACAGTCACCATAAATTAATTAGTAGTAGTGAATGTCATGCACAAAAATAATGAATATTTGTGGCAGACATTAGTAATGACACTCGATACATTTATTAGTGACATTCAATACATTTAGTAGTGACTTTCACTAGTTCATTTTATCCATGATACAGTAGTAAAGGTAAGAAAAGCAAGAATGTTATTTGCTCTAAAAGCCATAACTGTTTATTGCATTCTAAAATTTTAGTTTAATAACCAAATGAATATAATATATACGTAGAGCAACACTGTGACACAGGTATAGTTTAATGTATGTGTACATCCCACTATTACGGCTTTATGTGTAGATTATGCAACAAAGATCCTGATTCCTACTGCAGTAAATTTGCATACTGTATACCACATGTATAATTTTATATAGCACAATCAATTGTGCCTCTGTTACAGTATTACTACCTAATGACAAATTCCATGAATATAAGTTATAGTTATATCCCGGTAGATCTACGAGGGTGATATCATTGTTATTACACGAGTCCGAGGCGGAGCCGAGGACGAGTGTAATAACAATGATATCATCCGAGTATACGGGATATAACTGTTTTATATCCCAGTGCGCGGGAGTGCGCAGAAGTTTACGGATAGTAAATAGTAAATTAAGTTCCGGTTTGAGTTCCTGTCACTGTGCTCAAGATTTCGTCCGAATTGTGTGGAGATTCTACTTCGTAGCCACAAGAGAGACCTTACATACTGCCTACAAACTGTAGCGAAGGGCGGTGTTATGAAGCAGCCGTGGTTCCAGGTACGATTCGCCTTCGTCAGAAATTGGTATAGTGGTGTCGCGTGGTGTGCAAGAGAAAAATAAAGACCAACAAGTGGCTACCATAGTCCAGACGATGAAGCTAGAGGAAGTTAGTTCTTCACCATAGTGACCGTTGGGAGTGATTGCTGGAGCGAAAATCGTCACGTACTATTCTTGACATTTGTTAAACTATCGTATTGGTAACTTGTAGTGTTATTGTGTAAAGGATTAACAGTTTTCTTGTAAGATTTAGTTAGTTTTAATTATATAAGTGCTGTATTGGTGTGTTTTGTATCAATATTTCCTTATTTGGCTCTTTGTGCCATTGGTAAACAATGCCATTCGCGGTTATTATGATGTCACGAAAGAGGCTGAGTGGCTCCGCAACAGGGTGATAAGTTATCACTGGGTGATAACTAATATATCGTACACTGTACAGTAGCAGCGCCACTCTGTCTAGCTGTATGGTAGTTATAACCCAGCGCGGCGCTTTGATACTCCCACGCACTGGGGTTTAATATATTATACTATGATTTAAGCTATAGCACATGCAGCTTTATATCATTGCACAAAGCATAGGTAAAATTATGGGCTATTCAATTTCAGTAGTTGCATGTGTAAAGTTGTAGCATGGCAAAAATATGCTCAGTCTTAAGTAATAATATATAGCCAGGGATTTTCATAATAGTAGTCATATGTCATATGAAAGTGCTGCTATAGGGCCTGAGGATTACCAAATTATGCAGACCCCAAGAGGTCTGAGCTCTAGCATCTTTAGTCCTTAATGTAATGGTGGTACTTTGCCACAGTTGACAGCTGCTTGTAATGAAGACATTAGCTTATCACTCCAGGCCACCTGTGACTGTTAAAGATTGAAAATTAATTCTCAGAGATGATGTATTTACAGCACTACCAGTGTTTGTGAAAATGTAAAGTGTCTAAGTTACTTAGAAACCTCTGAAATTTACCACAAAAAGTTCTATATAATTAAAAGTTGTATTCCAGCTTAATGATGGAAATAACTAAAAACTTGATGAAAATAAAAGAATATTGTACATTGAATTTCCTTACTAATAGTGCTAATGCATAGAGCAATACAGTATAATAGACAAAAATAAATTTTGGCACCGTAAAATGCAATGATGTAGCTGATGATCAGAAATTATAATAAAAGCTGTGTGCATCCTTTATCCCCAAGAAAAGTGTGATATACCAGATCATTTTACAACATCTACATATGAATCATGTGTGGTGGATGGAACAATTCTAAATTCTTCCTGATCATTGGGGGCATTGCTTGAAGGTATAACAGCTTGTAGAGTTCCCACTGATATTATTCCACTTCCGTCTGATCTTGAAATAATTACTGGTTTACATTTGTTGCTTTTTGAATTACCTCTGCGTGGCCTTAAAGGAAAACATCTAATGTCACCATCCCTCACATCAGCTGAATTTGGTTCAACGTAATTTCTAGTGATTGAAAGGTAGTTTGCTGCTGGTTGATGATGGGAAGACACCTTATTGTCATCAATGTGGAAATTTAAGGTATTGTATTTATTTTCATCTTCATTAACTTCATGTATAGCATCACATCTGTACATTGGGTTAGTTACTATAGCCCTAAGCTTTGATGTTTTAACACACCTATGTACAGTGTACATAAAATAGAAACATACAATTATGACAATGTACCGTATTAAGGTTGAAAACATCATTGTAACTATATTTTAGTGTAACATACGTTGCTGAGTAACATACAGTGCACTATTAGACTGTTAATCAACTATTCACTGTTTCTGATAATGAAAGTGATTATTCATATTGCACTGGAATTATCCCCACCTAAGAAGCAAAGAACTATTATTGTTGTTATTGTTATTATGATGTGGAATGACTATTATGGGAGATGAGCTGTCAAACCTCTCAATATATACACTATTAATTATTGTAATTGGGCTGCAAAAACTGAGCATATATGCTTCTGCTTAACCGATCATACCTCACTAATGGAATAAAACTGCATTCAGTAACTTGTACTGCAAAGTTTGATACAATGAAAATAATATACAGTACAGTGCATTTGCATAAAATATATGAATAAAGAGAAGTTTGAAGGAGTAAACAAAACTTATAAGCCCTCAAACTCTTTTTTCCTGGCCTGGTCACATATAGCCAATAACACTATTGCTATGCACACATATGTATGTACAGTACGTACCTCTTATATATTATCATTATGAATATTACCAATAGTAGTAAGGTTACAGCTGTCATAATAACAATGAAAACTGTTTCCTTAAATATGTTGTCCTCATTATTGTCACCATCACCATCATTGTCATTATCATCACCATTATCACCAGCAACATTACCAGGATCCTTTGTAATGGTGGACCCTGTGCAGTTCTGTTCACATAATTTCAAAACACCAATTCCAATGTTTAATCCCTGAACACTACTGTTTATATCATATCGAAGTTGCTGCAATGTGTCATTTGCTGCAAGACCAGTGAATTGTAGTTTAAATTTTACTGTTGATACATTAATGCATTCAATCTGATTAACTGTCACTGTGGCACTTTGGTCATAATTATCTTGTACATATCTTAACAGATATTGTGTCAGATTATTCTGTAAAAGTGTTTAGGGTCTAAAGGTGATTGTGCACAGATTAGTTAATATACCTTAACACTTTGGCAAGGTGATTCAAAGATGATCAGTACAAGTCGTAAAACTCCTCCGCTTCTCCAGTCATCATAATCATTGATATTTTCTGTGCAATGAGATGGCATAAATGGCATTAAGTAGCATACATGCACTGTACTGGGGTAGATCCAGGAGTTGGCAAGGGGAGGAAAACAGACTGGCTAAGCTGTAGAGTGTTGGGAAGAGCCAGATTTTTTGTTACATGTAGTTGCATTTTTGAAGCAGAATATAATGTCACCTCTTAGTAGTGTCTCACTGTTGATTTTAGCCATTTTGGCCTTTGCAGATGGCTGTGAAGTAAAAGCTGTTGAAGAGGTTATGAATGCCTTTTAGAACAGCAACATGATAATTATTTTAGAGGCATTTAGTTAATCTGTTTGACTGATTTGCTTTAGTTTAGGTGAATCTGTATTAACTCTTGGTATTAATAAATACTAGTTAAATGTGCACATTTTCATGAGTTATAAATTGATTTTGGAAGGTTTAGTATTTTAATCAAATGAAATATGGGTACTCTACAAGGTTAGGGGAGGGGGGGGTTTGCTCCAAACGCTCCATCCTGGATCCACCATTGCTTTATGTACTCTTACATGTACTTGTAATCTCTGTGAATACAAGGAATGCTTCAAATAAGGATGTTTACAATATAGAATGTTTGGGGGAATTATGCTTTTATTAAAAGACAACTTTGGTCATAGTGGTGGTCAGCCACTGGTCAACAGGAAACCATTTGTGGCCCAATTGGAATTTGTTGAATGCCAATATTCTTATCAACACATACACAACCATGGTACCCATTCATGTGTTCATGGAATTTGTGTTCATGCATTCACGGAATTGTGTAACTAACTTTCACATACTGAATAGTAATAAATGCTGTAGAATATAGTTAGTTGGTAAGTTATTGCATTTTCCACAGAATAGAAAGATTGCACAGTGTACGTTGCTTCACATGATAAAGAAACAAACTGTCCATGTACTGTGTGTTACTAATACATGTCCTGTTTAAAACTACATACATACAACTTCTTGAAAACACATCCACATTATAGAAAGATTCATAGCTATGCAACACTTTAAGAATTGATGTTGCACACACTCAAAATACCTTCTGTTTTATTTGATACATTTAATGCAATTGTATCACTAAGGTATGATCTTGCACTCCTAGCTGTACAAGTGTAATCACCAGCATCTTCCATAGTTATGTTGGATAGTTCTATCACAATAAAAGTATTGTTGGTGAATATGTTTTCTCCATTCAGATCAATTCCATTTCTTAACCATCCGAACTGTGCAACAGGCACTCCCTTATTGATAATACTGCATGCCAAAGTTATTTGTGATCCAACTTCTGCTGTGTGGTATGAGTTAACAGATTGAATGATAGGTGGCACTAAGGAATGACATACATATTTATTTAATTGAAGGACGTATATTTATTTATTATTTAAGTAAGGTAGTATGCTTAGTTTATAGCTGTATGCAGAGTAGCTATGTAGTTGCAGAAGTTAGGTACCTGCTTTTGTAACAATAGTATCTCTACTACAGTTGTTACCATGTATACAGCAGCGATATTGTCCTTCATCTTCTGGTAATAATGGATCAAAGTTTAGTGTATGTAGTCTGGAATAAACTGACCCAGTGCTACCAATGGTGACATTAGTTCCATTATCATAATAACGATGCCATACTGCTGTGATAATATATGAGTAGAAGGTTTCACCATCATCACTTCTGCTCTGGCATCGCACTATACCCCGGCTTCCATCTGGTACATATAAATATTGTGGAGATGACATTATTATGCTCCCTCTACATCCTGTAATGAACATGTCATCCATACTCATATAGCTACATGAGTGTAAGTAAATTATACATGGTATGTATGCATGTAATAGTAATTTATATCTTCTTCTGTACATAAGTATACCAAAGTATAAAATAGATCACAAAAGAATGAAACATGCAAGTGAAATTAAAATTGTAAATATTAACATTATAACAAAATCATGACATACTGTAGCTACATAGATGAATACAAAACTAGTGAGGTAATATAACTACCTTTGTTTTTGGTGGACAATGCAAGAAAATATGTTAGCAAAATTATCTTTCCAATGAGATAAAACATTTTAACTGTTAGAAACTTTCATGCAGCTACCTAGCTAGCTATAGTAAGTTTTCCTTATCAGTTTTTGTAAAGTACGTATATACAATACTAACTACTATAGCTAAAATAGTTAAGGCACATTGAACTGTTATTTTTGGCGTGCAAGCAGCTGCTTATATAGTTGCAGTCTCGTGCGCCAAATTTGTACACTATATGGTACGTATATACCATAGATAATTAACGAGAGGGGATTGGAAACCGCAAGCCGCTTCCTTTGTGTACTGAGGATTTTCTGTCCGTTCGAACATTGCGTACTGCCTGTTTGACTTACTTCGCATGGATAATATAATGCAGTACGCAATACGGCTGTACGCGATACGCAGTACTATACACAATGCCGGTTCGAACGGACAGAAAATCCTCAGTAAAAGCCGAGGTAAAAGCGTTTAAGGAAACACTCCGCGTTGCGATCCGGCATCGTTAACATCTTCCTTTGACCTGTCAGCACATTTTGACGACCAGTTTTGTTTCCGAGCGGCAGTAGCTAGTAGAGTAACCACTGACCCGCCCAGTCCTCCCTCTGGGATGCGTATGGAAGCGTGTGAATGCAACAGGATTCGTCACGGTGAGTAAGTTTATATAATTTGTCACCAATTCATTTGTAAGATCGCATTTTTCGTTTGGAGTTCTGAGCGGACTTCTACTGCCGTACGGCATGAGGGGCGGATCCAGACTTTTAAAAGGGGGCCTTTCACTTTGAAATTGCAACTTCAGCCTAGCTGTAAGTTGAAGACCAAAGAAAAAAAAAGTCACCACCTGCTGACAATAGCTACCCCTCACCATAGATGCCCTCACCTACTACATTTCCTTATTTATAACTGTATACATAGCTTGCTACACTGCTCCTCAAAAGACTACTGTGACTGCTCTATTAGAGTATCTCGCGATTTGACTGCTCTATTAGAGCGTCTCGAGTAAGAGAGGCTCTTTCAAAAAGGGGGTTCCATGAAACCCTTTGACCCCCCCCCCCCCCCCCCCCCCCCCTGGATCCGCCCCTGGGTAAATGGATTTCGTCATTTCCAACGGTTTGTATCAAGTTTTACGCTTATAGTGGTAGCACATTGGCTTTTAACAGTGATTGAATACTGGCAATTAAAGGTGGTATAATGGTGTAAAGTTTGGGATTTACAATGGCTCGTGTAAATTTAAATATGGCATTTCTTTCAAAATCAAACCATTCTTTGTGACAGCAGAAGGTGTTTGTGTGGGTTTAAAACTTCTGTTGTAGTGGTTTTTCCATCAGTATGTGGCTATTATAGTGGAAACCTAAAATTTGTGCAAATATAATTATTTTGCTTGCTATAACTAGGGTAGTGCTATGGTATATATGTAAAGTTGTAAAATTAACTTTTTTATGTCTCTTGTAACAGATGAATGACAGAAGAGAGCACAGAAGGCTTAGGCTAACTAGTCATAAACACTTTAAGCCTAAGCCAAAGTTACGAAAAGTTTATGTGTCTCTATTTCAAAGCAACACATGTCTGTGTTGAAGGTGTCACTTCCCATTGATCTGTTAGACTTCAGTGTGTCTGTACCAGCAACAGCATTCTAAATGCTCCAGTTTAACTCTGTGTGAACTCCACAGAAGATTGCAGTCATGGGATAAGATTCCGCAAGGTAATTGTTATTAAATTTTTATCAGGGTAATAGTGCGTTTATTGTTTTGTTAGGATGGAGTAGCAGTGTTGAAGTTGACTCCTCACACTTTATGAGGTGTCATCTTCTAATGCTTCTGGGCCAGTGGTGTGTAAAGCTATCAAAGTAAACAGTGGGCTGTTATGTACCGAGGACATGTGGTACCTAGAGAATGTACTCATAGGAGGCAGAAGGATGCTAAAGTTGGGGGTGCCCAAATTTATGGCAGTATAGTAGTAGGTTGCAAAGCACACCAAGCATGTGAAGCATGCTAATTCTAGGGGGGTGCCCCCCAGGAAAATTTTGAAAATTAGGAGATTGAATTTGGAGGCATTTTTGGTGGTTTTAGCTGTTAATCAAATACAAGCACTATTACTTTTGTTTTAATACATGCTTGACTGTTGTTTTAGGGTGACTGCTCTATTGGGGTGACTGCTCTATTAGAGTATTTCGATCGTGATTGACAAGTTTCTGGAAGTTCACGTGACGACTGTTGCGCAATACAGCTTTGAGTTGGGGGTGCTCAGCACCCTCAGTAAAATAGTTGGGGTGCTGGAGCACCCCCTTTTCCGCCACCTATGGTACTTCGCTACAAAAGTTTCCAGCTTTGATTAATACTGGTAAGACTCATATTATTGTATCACTGAACTGATGTTATCATTAATGCTTACTATATAGTGGATGGGCTGATGAATCTAATTGAGGCTGTTCACCAGAGTGAGATATGCAAGGGAAATTATGAGGATAAATACACATCCTTACCAACTATCCATGGTGAAGTTTTAATGAACCAATCCAGTAAGTTGATGTATTTATGCAAAGATATATCAGTAATATGTTATTCTAAGCAGAAACTGAAGTTGTTGGCACCTTAGACTCCGGCAGAACTGGCACTCCATCAGTTTACCACATACAATGTGAAGTACTAGTTAGCTGTGATCAAGAACAGTGTAGCTATTGTGGTAAACACTACAAATCTCTAACAGCCATGACATCCCGTGCATCCTGTGCATTACAAACTGATGATCATGCTAATCCATCCAGCCACACCAATTATCTCACTTAACTAGTGAGGAAAAGGATGAACGTCTATCCCGTATGCACCATGAAACAAGGATGTGCAAGCAACAGATAAGGAGACTGCAAAAAGCTATAGCTGATTCAACTGCTACAGATGGGGTTAATCTGGATGAAGAGCTGCAGAATGATTTTTCACAACTAGTTAAAAGTCATACCAATGATGTGCATTCTTCTCACAAGGAAGGAACTTTCCAAAGACTCTTGGACTCAACAACAGACAGCTAATTCTTTCAAGAACTGTAAATCAATACGCTGGCACCCACTTATCATCAAATGGTGTTTGTATTTAAGACATCTATCCAGCAAAGCTTATGAACTGCTACGCAACTCAGAGTGCATCAAGCTACCATCTCAAAGAACCCTGTGGGATTGTACCCACTACGTTAAAAGCCAGATTGGCTTTTCTAGTGATGTGGACCGAGCCCTAAGTATGTGGCTTTAGTCATGCATGGATGAGATCTTTATCAAAAGTGATTTGGTCTATGATAACCATGACAGAAGTCTCATTGGCTTTGTTAATATTAGCAATGTCAACAATCAGCTTTTGGAATTTGAAGCTATGATTGAGAAAGGGGATCCATGTCCTTCTCTTGCATCATCTATGATGGTTTTCATGGTCAAGGGATTACTGCAAAAGTTTGACTGTCCATATGCACAATTTGCCTGCAGAAGTTTGTCAGGAGATTTAATATTTGATCCCAAGCAGTAGCAAGATTGGATGGAGTGAATGGGATTTTTGTGCAGGCATTGTGTTGCAATGGTGCTTCTTCAAATCGAAAGCTTTGGAAACTGCACAGTGAAAGGAATGAACTGCTACACAAAATACCTAATGTTTATGCTGTTGATGGAGAGAGTTTTCTGTACTTTATCTCAGACCCCCCTCATCTCCTCAAAATGATAAGGAACAGTTGGTATAATCCAAAAAGGAAGCTATGGGTTAGTTATACTTCTGTGTAGTGACAATAGTGGTCTGTGTGTACAGGTGAATTGTGTTTAAATGTGTTTATTTTCTGCCCTCAAAACCACTAAATCAGCAAAAAATTTTCCCCCTAAAAATATTTAGGCTATACGGTACCTTAGCTATCTAGTTTACAAAATTGATCTATGACAAAATTGATTCGAAAGAAATCTTGAAAGCTACGTACCATTAGCTGCAGCTAAATGTTTTATCACATTGGAAAGTTAATATTGTATACATATTTCCTTGCATTGTACACCAACAACAAACGTAAAATTGGCTTGCTATGAAACGCCAGTTTTGTAATAGTGGTTACTTGTAGTTTATGTACTAGTAGATGATTATAAATATATTATGTAATCTTGCATCTGGTGTTGTAAAGCAATAATAAATAAAATAAAGTAGCTAATTGGCTATATATATATCTAATCCAAAACAGCCAAGCTGTAAAAAAAGGGTGCAGCCCTCAGAAAGGCTATGGTGAAAAAAGATGTGAAATCCAAGGTGGCGGCCAAGAAATGGCTGTGATGGTAGGTTAATGGTGAAAATTTTAATAATGACAATTTAGGTAAATTTTGTGAAGCGGCACAAAATTCACCTGAATTGTCGTTATTAAAATTTTTACCATTAACCTACCATCACAGCCATTTCTTGGCCGCCACCTTGGATTTCACATCTTTTTTCACCATAGCCTTTCTGAGGGCTGCACCCTTTTTTACAGCTTGGCTGTTTTGGATTAGATTTCATTTCTTTTTGTATTTGTATACCCCAAAGCCGGCCTATGGCCAGCTTTGGGACTTTTTTAACCTATGTTTTTTTCTTTACTACAGGAAGAAGAAAAGATGAAGTAGATATACTTTAAATATTTTATCAGTAAATGTACAAATTATATATACTGTATAATACATATGTGACCGGATTTGCGAAAAAGGGTCTTCCACACACATCCAATTTTCCAACTTTGACAATTGATAACTTCAGATTGGAAAGAGCTATTGCCTTGAAATTTGGAAAGTGGTGAGCACGACTATAGCTGAATGCATGGTGAAATTTTCAGGTTAATATGTTACTTGAACACTGAGTTATGGTCTCCAACGTTTACGGAATTGGATGTGTGTGGAAGACCCATTTTCGCAAATCCGGTCACATATATTGATTACAGAAATCTCCATGGTGGTTTCTTTGTAACTGAACACTCTACAAGGTGACTTCTTCTAATTGCTCTCTCTACAGGGTGAATTGTTTGTAGCTGAACGATCTACAAGGTAACTTTTTCTAGCTGATCTCTCTACAGGGTGATGTGTTTGTAGCTGAATTCTGTATAGGTGATTTGTTTGCAGCTGAGCTCTTTACAGGATGGTTTCTTTGTAGCTGAACTCTCTAAACGGTAACTTCTTCTAACTGATCTTTCTACAGGGCAATTTGTTTCTGGCAGAATTTTCTACAGGGTGATTTCTTTGCAGCTGAACTCTCTACGTGGTGGTTTCTTTGTAGCTGAACTCTCTACAAGGTAATTTCTTCCAGCTGATCTCTCTACAGGGAGATTTGTTTGTAGCTGAACTATCTACAAGGTGACTTCTTATAGCTGATCTCTCTACAGGGTGATTTGTTCGTAGTTGAATGCTGTACAGGTGATTTGTTTGCAGCTGAGCTCTTTACAAAATCGTTTCTTTGTAGCTGAACTTTCTCCAACGTAACTTCTTCTAACTGATCTTTCTACAGGGTGATTTGTTTGTAGCTGAACTATCTACAAGGAAATTTCTTCTAGCTGATCTCTCTACAGGGTGATTTGTTTGTAGCTGAATTCTGTACAAGTGATTTGTTTGTAGCTGAGCTCTTTACAGAATGGTTTCTTTGTAGCTGAACTCTCTACAGGGTGATTTGTTTGTAGCTGAAATCCCTACAAGGTAACTTCTTCTAGCTGATCTTTCTACAGGGTGATTTGTTTGTAGCTGAGTTCTCTACAAGGTGTTTGTTTGCAGCTGAATTCTCTACATGGTAGTTTCTTTATAGCTGAACTCTCTACAAGGTGACTTCTTCTAGCTGATCTCTCTACAGGGTGATTTGTTTGTAGCTGAACTCTCTACAGGTGATTTGTTTGTAGCTGAACTCTCTACAAGGCGATACTTCCAGGTGATCTCTCTACAGGATTCCTTGTTTCTAACTGAACTCTCAACAGGGTGATCTGTTCATAGCTGAACTTTCTACTGGGTGATTTGTTTGCAGCTGAACTCGCTAAATGGTGGTTTCTTTGTAGCTGAACTCTCTACAATGTGACTTCTTCTAGCTGAACTCTCTACAAGGTGAATTGTTTCTAGCTGATCTCTCTACAGGGTGACTTGTTTCTAACTGAACTCTCTACAGGTGATTTGTTTGTAGCTGAACTCTCTACATGATGGTTTCGTTGTAGCTGAACTCTCTACAAGGTAACTTATTCTACCTGATCTTTTTACACTGCATATTTGTTTGTAGCTGAGTTTTCTACAGGGTGATTTGTTTGCAGCTGAACTCTCTACATGGGAGTTTCATTGTCGCTGAACTCTCTACAATGTGACTTCTTCTAGCTGAACTCTCTACAGGGTGACTTGTTTCTAGCTGAACTCTCTACAGGTGATTTGTTTGCAGCTGAACTCTCTACATGGTGGTTTCTTTGTAGCTGAACTCTCTACAAGGTAACTTCTTCTAGCCGATCTTTCTACAAGGTGATTGAGTTTTTTGCAGCTGAACTCTTTACATGGTGGTTGCTTTGTAGCTGAACTCTCTAAAAGGTGACTTCTTCTAGCTGAACTCTCTACAGGATGATTTGTTTGCAGCTGAACTCTCTACGTGGTAGTTTCTTTGTAGCTGAACTCTCTACAATGTGACTTCTTCTAGCTGAACTCTCTACAGGGTGACTTGTTTTTAGCTGATCTCTCTACAGGGTGACTTGTTTCTAGTTGAACTCTCTACAGGTGATTTGTTTGCAGCTGAACTCTCTACAGGGTGATTTGTTTGCAGCTGAATTCTCTACAGGGTGATTTATTTGCAGCTTAACTCTCTACAAGGTGACTTCTTCTAGCTGAACTCTCTACAGAGTGATTGATTTTTTTTGCAGCTGAACTCTCTACATGGTGGTTTCTTTGTAACTTAACTCTCTACAGGGTGATTTGTTTGTAGCTGAACTCTCTACAGGGTGATCTGTTCATAGCTGAACTCCCTATAAGGTAGCTTCTTCTAGCTAATCTTTCTACAGGGCGATTTGTTTGTAGCTGAGTTCTCTACAGGGTGATTTGTTTGCAGCTGAACTCTACATGGTAGTTTCTTTGTAGCTCTACAATGTGACTTCTTCTAGCTGAACACTCTACAAGGTGACTTGTTTCTAGCTGATCTCTCTACAGGGTGACTTGTTTCTAGCTGAACTCTCTACAGGTGATTTGTTTGCAGCTGAACTCTCTACAAGGTAACTTCTTCTAGCCGATCTTTCTACAAGGTGATTGAGTTTTTTGCAGCTGAACTCTTTACATGGTGGTTGCTTTGTAGCTGAACTCTCTGAAAGGTGACTTCTTCTAGCTGAACTTTCTACAGGATGATTTGTTTGCAGCTGAACTCTCTACGTGGTAGTTTCTTTGTAGCTGAACTCTCTACAATGTGACTTCTTCTAGCTGAACTCTCTACAGGGTGACTTGTTTTTAGCTGATCTCTCTACAGGGTGACTTGTGTCTAGCTGAACTCTCTACAGGTGATTTGTTTGCAGCTGAACTCTCTACAGGGTGATTTGTTTGCTGCTGAATTCTCTACAGGGTGATTTATTTGCAGCTTAACTCTTTACAAGGTGACTTCTTCTAGCTGAACTCTCTACAGAGTTATTGATTTTTTTTGCAGCTGAACTCTCTACATGGTGGTTTCTTTGTAACTGAACTCTCTACAGGGAGATTTGTTTGTAGCTGAACTCTCTACAGGGTGATCTGTTCATAGCTGAACTCCCTATGAGGTAGCTTCTTCTAGCTGATGTATCTACAGGGTCACTAGTTTGTAGCTGAATTCTCTACATGGTGGTTTCTTTGTAACTGAACTATCTACAAGATGACATCTTCTAGCTGATCTTTCAACTATCTACAAGGTAACTTCTTATAGCTGATCTTTCAACAGGGTGATTTGTTTGTAACTGAACTCTCTACAAGAAAACTTCTTCTAACTGATGTCTGAACAGAGTGAATTGTTTGTAGCTGAACTCTCTACAGGGTGATTTGTTTGTAGCTGATCTCTATACAGGTTACTTATTTCTAACTGATCTCTTGAATTCTGTTCAGGGTGACTGCTCTATTAGGATGACTGCTGTATTAGAGTATCTCGATCTCGCACTTGCTACACCAAGTTGGATTTCGTGTTATAACTCCGTGGCTTTAAGTCTGATTCTTCTACACCATTGAAGAGCCTTTCTAAGATGATAACTCCATCTGTACAGCGATTTTCAAAGCATTACCCCAAGTGGTTTATCTGGTAGGCGTGGCAAGCATAATAATAATAATAAAAAAATTAGCTAATCTCGATTGCGTAATTGTTACACACTGTTGATTTTTTCGCTGTAACTTCCTGGTTTTTAGCTCGATTTCTTTCAAACCACAGAAGGTTTGAGGTTCAATAGTTAACCTATTCACCCACCGATTTTCAGCTTCTTCCCATACGCGGTTTACCCTGTAAGCGTGACAACATATTGGTGTTATTTTTCGTGCATAATCGCTCATAACTCTTTGCCTGTTTATGGTATTCCAGCCAAAGTTGGTACCGAGATGCGCCTTTATACCCCCCTTCTGTGTGCCAAATTTCAAGGCAATCGGATAACGCGTTCGCGTTTTATAGCAGTTTTTGTAAGTGTGCGAAAAGAGGAAGAAAAATAAGAAGAAAAAGAAAAAAAACGAAGAAACTACAGTAAGCCAATTTTTGAAGTCGCATATCTCAGGAATGCCTGAAGCGATTTCGCTCAAATTTAGAATGTGGAGTACTGAAGTTGGAGGAAATGTACACAGCAAAAGTTGTCTTGTTTCATCAAGGCAGCACAGAGCTACGGAGGTGCGGAAATTGCGTTTTCTTTCTTCCTGTCAATATTTTCACGGGGTTGCGCGCCGGCTTCTTGGGCCGCACGACACACTACCGTGTGTCTTGATATATATATATATATATATATATATATATATATATATATATATATATATACCTTGATGTTATTATAACACATAGTGTGTCTTCATAATTTCAGCTATACAACACACACCAACTTAACTACGTAGTCTACCTAGTTCATGTGTATGCACTCGCAACATTAATATCTAATCCAAAACAGCCAAGCTGTAAAAAAAGTGTGCGGCCCTCAGAAAGGCTATGGTGAAAAAAGATGTGAAATCCAAGGTGGCGGCCAAGAAATGGCTGTGATGGTAGGTTAATGGTGAAAATTTTAATAACAACAATTCAGGTGAATTTGGTGCCGCTTGGTCTTGGCACAAAAATTCACCTGAATTGTCGTTATTAAAATTTTTACCATTAACCTACCATCACAGCCATTTCTTGGCCGTCACCTTGGATTTCACATCTTTTTTCACCATAGCCTTTCTGAGGGCCGCACACTTTTTTTACAGCTTGGCTGTTTTGGATTAGATTTCATTTCTTTTTGTATTTGTATACCCCAAAGCCGGCCTATGGCCAGCTTTGGGATTTTTTTAACCTATGTTTTTCTCTTTAC
This sequence comes from Dysidea avara, assembly GCF_963678975.1. NCBI lineage: Eukaryota > Metazoa > Porifera > Demospongiae > Dictyoceratida > Dysideidae > Dysidea > Dysidea avara. The sequence goes on from NC_089272.1 coordinate 33,941,454, forward strand.
TACAGGAAGAAGAAAAGATGAAGTAGATGTACTTTAAATATTTTATCAGTAAATGTACAAATTATATATACTGTATAATACATATGTGACCGGATTTGCAAAAAGGGGTCTTCCACACACATCCAATTTGCCAATTTTGACAATTGATAACTTCAGATTGGAAAGAGCTATTGCCTGGAAATTTGGGCAGTCGTGAGCACCACTATAGCTGAATACATGGTGAAATTTTCAGGTTAATATGTTACTTGAACACTGAGTTATGGTCTCCAACGTTTACGGAATTGGATGTGTGTGGAAGACCCCTTTTCGCAAATCCGGTCACATATATTGATTACAGAAATCTCCATGGTGGTTTCTTTGTAACTGAACACTCTACAAGGTGACTTCTTCTAATTGCTCTCTCTACAGGGTGATTTGTTTGTAGCTGAACTATCTACATGGTGGTTTCTTTGTAGCTGAACTCTCTACAAGGTAATTTCTTCTAGCTGATCTCTCTACAGGGAGATTTGTTTGTAGCTGAACTATCTACAAGGTAACTTCTTATAGCTGATCTCTCTACAGGGTGATTTGTTCGTAGTTGAATTCTGTACAGGTGATTTGTTTGCAGCTGAGCTCTTTACAAAATGGTTTCTTTGTAGCTGAACTTTCTCCAAGGTAACTTCTTCTAACTGATCTTTCTACAGGGTGATTTGTTTGTAGCTGAACTATCTACAAGGTAATTTCTTCTAGCTGATCTCTCTACAGGGTGATTTGTTTGTAGCTGAATTCTGTACAAGTGATTTGTTTGCAACTGAGCTCTTTACAGAATGGTTTCTTTGTAGCTGAACTCTCTACAGGGTGATTTGTTTGTAGCTGAAATCCCTACAAGGTAACTTCTTCTAGCTGATCTCTCTACAGGGTGATTTGTTTGTAACTGAACTCTCTACAGGTGATTTGTTTGTAGCTGAACTCTCTACAAGGTGATACTTCTAGGTGATCTCTCTACAGGATTCCTTGTTTCTAACTGAACTCTCAACAGGGTGATCTGTTCATAGCTGAACTTTCTACTGGGTGATTTGTTTGCAGCTGAACTCTCTAAATGGTGGTTTCTTTGTAGCTGAACTCTCTACAATGTGACTTCTTCTAGCTGAACTCTCTACAAGGTGACTTGTTTCTAGCTGATCTCTCTACAGGGTGACTTGTTTCTAGCTGAACTCTCTACAGGATGATTTGTTTGCAGCTGAACTCTCTACGTGGTAGTTTCTTTGTAGCTGAACTCTCTACAATGTGACTTCTTCTAGCTGAACTCTCTACAAGGTGACTTCTTCTAGCTGAACTCTCTACAGAGTGATTGATTTTTTTGCAGCTGAACTCTCTACATGGTGGTTTCTTTGTAACTTAACTCTCTACAGGGTGATTTGTTTGTAGCTGAACTCTCTACAGGGTGATCTGTTCATAGCTGAACTCCCTATAAGGTAGCTTCTTCTAGCTAATCTTTCTACAGGGCGATTTGTTTGTAGCTGAGTTCTCTACAGGGTGATTTGTTTGCAGCTGAACTCTACATGGTAGTTTCTTTGTAACTCTACAATGTGACTTCTTCTAGCTGAACTCTCTACAAGGTGACTTGTTTCTAGCTGATCTCTCTACATGGTGACTTGTTTCTAGCTGAACTCTCTACAGGTGATTTGTTTGCAGCTGAACTCTCTACATGATTTATTTCTTTGTAACTGAACTCCCTGCAAGGTGACTTCTTCTAGCTGATCTCTGAACAAGGAGATTTGTTTGTAGATTAACTCTCTACAGGTGATTTGTTTGCAGCTGAACTCTCTACATGATGGTTTCTTTGTAGCTGAACTCTCTACAAGGTAATTTCTTCTAGCTGATCTCTCTAAAGGCCGATTTGTTTGTAGCTGAACTCTCTACATGATGGTTTCTTTGTAGCTGAACTCTCTACAAGGTGATTTCTTCTATAGCTGATCTTTCTACAGGGTGATTTGTTTGTAGTTGAACTCTGTACATGATAGATTCTTTGTAGCTGAACTCTCTACAAGGTGATTTCTTCTATAGCTGATCTTTCTACAGGGTGATTTGTTTGTAGCTGAACTATCTACATGATGGTTTCTTTGTAGCTGAACTCTCTACAAGGTAGCTTCTTCTAGCTGATCTCTCTACAGGATAATTTGTTTGTACCTGAACTCTCACATGATTGTTTCTTTGAAGCTGAACTCTCTACAAGGTGATTTCTTCTAGCTGATCTTTCTACAGGGTGATTTGTTTGTAGCAGAACTCTCTACAAGGAAACTTCTTCTAGCTGATCTCTCTACAGGGAGATTTGTTTGTAGCTGAACTCTCTATACATGATTTGTTTGTGGCTGAATTCTCTACATGATGGTTTCTTTGTAGCTGAACTCTCTACAAGGTAACTTCTTCTAGCTGATCTCTTTACAGGGTGAATTGTTTGTAGCTGAACGATCTACAAGGTAACTTCTTCTTACTTATCTCTCTACAGGGTGATTTGTTTGTAGCTGAACTTTCTACAAGGAAACCTCTTTTAACTGAGCTCTGTACAGGGTGAATTGTTTGTAGCTGAACTATCTACAAGGTAACTTCTTCTAGCTGATCTCTCTACAGGGTGATTTGTTTGTAGCTGAATTCTGTATAGGTGATTTGTTTGCAGCTGAGCTCTTTACAGAATGGTTTCTTTGTAGCTGAACTCTCTACAAGGTAACTTCTTCTAGCTGATGTATCTACAGGGTCACTAGTTTCTAGCTGAATTCTCTACATGGTGGTTTCTTTGTAACTGAACTATCTACAAGGTGACATCTTCTAGCTGATCTTTCAACAGGGTGATTTGTTTGTAACTGAACTCTCTACAAGAAAACTTCTTCTAACTGATGTCTGAACAGAGTGAATTGTTTGTAGCTGAACTCTCTACAGGGTGATTTGTTTATAGCTGATCTCTATACAGGTTACGTATTTCTAACTGATCTCTTGAATTCTGTTCAGGGTGACTGCTCTATTAGGATGACTGCTGTATTAGAGTATCTCGATCTCGCACTTGCTACACCAAGTTGGATTTCGTGTTATAACTCCGTGGCTTTAAGTCTGATTCTTCTACACCATTGAAGAGCCTTTCTAAGATGATAACTCCATCTGTACAGCGATTTTCAAAGCATTACCTCAAGTGGTTTATCTGGTAGGCGTGGCAAGCATAATAATAATAATAATAATAAAATATAAAAAAATTAAAAATTAGCTAATCTCGATTGCATAATTGTTACACACTGTTGATTTTTTCGCTGTATCTTCCTGGTTTTTAGCTCGATTTCTTTCAAACCACAAAAGGTTTGAGGTTCAATAGTTAACCTATTCACCCACCGATTTTCAGCTTCTTCCCATACGCGGTTTACCCTGTAGGCGTGACAACATATTGGTGTTATTTTTCGTGCATACTCGCTCATAACTCTTTGCCTGTTTATGGTATTCCAGCCAAAGTTGGTACCTAGATGCGCCTTTATACCCCCCTTCTGTGTGCCAAATTGCAAGGCAATCGGATAACGCGTTCGCATTTTATAGCAGTTTTTGTAAGTGTGCGAAAAGAGGAAGAAAAATAAGAAGAAAAAAAAAACGAAGAAACTAAGCCAATTTTTGAAGTCGCATATCTCAGGAATGCCTGAAGCGATTTCGCTCAAATTTGGAATGTGTAGTACTGAAGTTGGAGGGAATGTACACAGCAAAATTTGTCTGGTTTCATCAAGGCAGCACAGAGCTACGGAGGTGCGAAAATTGCGTTTTCTTTCTTCCTGTCAATATACTCACGGGGTTGCGCGCCGGCTTCTTGGGCCGCACGACACACTACCGTGTGTCTTGATATTGCTACAATATGTATTGTTACCAGAAATGATTAACACCACATAGAGTTATTATAGTAGGCTCTGCACTATTAAATTTTTTGTAATGATATATATTACTTTCATTTCACTTGTATGTTTTATCCTTTTGTAATTAATTGAGGTAGCTGTTACTGTAGCTACAGAAGTGGCTACATACAAAATAAATTACTACAGTATTAGCTACAGACATACCATAGCAACATATATTGTTTAATGTACTCAGGGGTGGATCCAGGACCTGGCAAGGGGAGGAGCACAAACAGGCCAAGTTGTAGGTATTTGGGGAGACCCAGATTCTCTTGTTGGTTGCTGTACTTTTGAAGCAGCAAATAATACACCTCTTAGTAGTATCTCACTGTTGATTTTTACTATTTTGGCTTTTGCAGATGGTTGTGAAATCGTAAAGGTTGTTTAAAAGGCTCTTAATGTCTTAAACAACAGCAACACAATAACTATTTTTAGAGGTGCTTAGTACGCACGAAGTTCTGGGTGACAATTTCATAGTTAGTTTGACCTTGATTCGCTTTGCTTTCAGGTGAATTTGTAATAGATGTTAGTAAAATGTAACTGTATATATTTCCGTGAATTTATAAGCTGATCTTGGCCTGACATAAAACTTAGTATTTTAATCAGAAGTATGGTTCTTCCATGAAGTGAGGGGGGAGGGGCTTTTGCCCCAAATGCCCCATCCTGAATCCGCCATTGGTACTAGCTATGTACTTACACTTATGTATATGATGAGTGTGGATGACATGATCATTACAGGATATAAAGGGAGTATAATAACATTATCTCCACAATATTTATATATACCAGATGGAAGCCAGGATATAGTGCGATGCCAGAACAGAAGTGATGATGGTGAAACCTTCTACTCATATATTATCACAGCAGTGTGGTATCGTTATATGATGATGGAACGAATGTCTTCATTAATAGCACTGGGTCAGTTTATTCCAGACTACACACACTAAGTTTTGATCCATTATTACCAAAAGATGAAGGACAATATTGCTGCTGTACACATGGTGACTACTGTAGTAGAGCAACTAATGTAACAAAATCAAGTAAGTTTTGCAACTAGCTACATATCTACTGTACAAACGCATTTAAACTAAGCATCCATGCCACCTTATCTACTGGTTTGATTGAATTATGTCATTTTTAGTACCACCTATCATTCGACCTGTTAATTCATACCACACAGCGGAAGGTGGATCACAAGCAACTTTGGCATGCAGTATTATCAACCAGGGAGTGCCCATTGCACAGTTCAGATGGTTAAGAAATGGAATTGATCTGAATGGAGAAAACATATTTACCAACAACACATTTACTTAAATAGGACTATCCAGTATAACTATGGAAGACATTGGTGACTACACTTGTACAGCTAGGAGTGCGGGATGGCATCATAGTGATACAATTATATTAAATGTATCACCAAAATTAGCAGGTACTGTACTTTGAGTGTGTCACTGTGTGTGCAACATTGCAACATTCATAAAGTGTTGCATAGCTATGTATCTTACTGTAAATTACAAGAACTTGTGTGTCTACAGTTGTAAAGAAGACATGTAATTATACACTACAGTTTGTTTCGTATCCTGTGTACCAAATATACATGTATTCATGTGCATATTTTCAATTCTATTGCATGGAAATGCAATAATTTACCAACTATATAATAGCCACAAATACACTGTACAGTATTTTTTTGAAAATCCAGTACACAAAAGTTTCAGTATAGTTGCACAATTCCATGATGGTACACAAATTCTATGAATGTATCAGTGCATGTTGACAGTAGTTATGTATGTATTAATTAATTAATGATTCAGCAAATTCCAATGAGAGCCACAAATGGTTTCCTGTTGACCAGTGATGGACCACCACTGTCACCAATGTTGTCATTTTAACGAAAACATAATTTCCCCAACAAAACCACTACATCCTATATTGTAAACACCCTTAAGTTTAGTTTTGAAGCTTTCCTTGTATTCTCAGAATTTGCCATTATGTAGAAGTAAAAAAAACTGTACAGTATCTATATTTAAAAGTACAGACATGTACTGTATGGCTACAGTACATGTACAGTACTTAACTCCATCATGTCATCTTAGGCACTGAAAATGTTGATGATGATTGGACAAGTGGAGGAGTGGTACGACTTATCTTTGAATCACCTTACCAAAGTGTTAAGTTATACTGCTTAATATAGCTACCTACATACCGTGTGTTCATTTTACAGAATTATCTGACACAATATCTGTTAAGATATGTGCAAGATAATTATGACCAAAGTGCCACAGTGACAGCTAATCAGATTGAATGTATTAACATATCAACAGCAATATTTAAACTACAATTCACTGGTCTTGTAGCAAATGACACATTGCAGCAACTCCAAAATGATATAAGCAGTAGTGTTCAAGGATTAAACATTGGAATTGGTGTTTTGAAATTATGTGAACAGAACTGCACATGGCAAACCATTACAAAGGATCCTGGTAATGATGTTGATGGTGACAAATACAACATATTTAAGGAAACAGTTTTCATTGTTGTAACAGCTGTAATCTTGCTTCTATTGGTGATATTATTCATATGTGGTCTATTGGTACTATACAAGGGGTATGTACAGTATGTATGCAGTGCAGTAGCTATTAATCTTTGATATTGCTGATAACTACTTATATTTATTAATCACTAAAAGTGACCAGATCAGCAAAAATAGAGCTGGTGGACATATAAAGTTTGCTTACTTTTCCAAACTTTTCTGATTTATATGTGATAACTGACTGTGCCAGCAAATATAAGGCATGTTCAGTTGGCAGATAAAATTTTCCTGCTTTCATGACTAATAACTTCATGTTATGGCCATGCAATTGTTAGCTTTGCAATACAGGCTACAGAATATACGTTGTTATATTCCAATATTGAGATATGACTGGTTATGTGATGGAGTATAGCTATATAGTTTGTGTCCACATGCCCTCTTTTTGCTGGCCCAATCAAACTAGTTTTTGCGGAAATACAGTATGCCTTTTCCATTCAAAGTTTTAGTGCTTATAAAACTTAACATTTTTATTGGATGTAAATTTCAAATTGCAGATTTTCTATCCAATATTGTATGACCAGTTGTGTGATAACATGTACTGTAAACTGTGTCCATGCACATGCCTACTTTTTGCAGCCCATTTACTGTATATAGTGTAGTTGTTATTATGCTTAGTTTATTAAGTTTGCAATAGTACACTACTAACAGTACCTATGTCACAGTGCAGTAGCAGCAACAACTTAAATTTAATACATTGCTGTAGTATTACACTATACGTATGTATATTTTTTGTTGCATATAATAATAACAATAATATATAGTATGTTAAAAAGCCAAAGCAAATGGGAATATACAAATGTAATGCAATATGTGATATTGATGAAGGTCACAGTAAATTAAATTTCCACAATGAGGACAAATTGCCCTCCCATCATCAACCAGTAGTCAACTGCCTTTCAATCACTAAACGTTATGTTGAACCAAATTCAGCTGATGTGAGGGATGGTGAGCTGATGTGAGGGATGGTGACATTAATAAACGCAAAGATGGAAGTGGTAAAATCAGAATAGGAACTCTACATGCTGTAATTCCTTCAAACAACACCTCCAATGATCAGGAAGAATTTCCATCAACCACACATGAATCATAATTATGTCAATGTTGTGAAATGATCTGGCATCATGTGATGTACATTATTTTCCGGGGGGATTAAGTTCACTCATAGTCTTTATTATCGTTTTCTGATCATGAGCTGTATGCATTGCATTTTATGGTGGCAGAACTACAGTGTATAACATGCAGTTATGTCTCTTATTCATGTTACAGTACGTATTAATCTGCCATTTAATAGTAGTTGAATTCCAGTGTACAATGCTAATGTATGCTCATCAAGTGCCATGTTACAACTTCATTAAATGTAGCTAGAATTAAATATATGAAGTCTGCCAAACATGTTACATCTTTTGTCATTCATTTTAAGTATGCTTCATGTTGTCATTCACTTTAAGCATGCAGGTGTGGTTCTTGCACATATGTGACCTGGTCTGCGAAAAGGGCTCTTATAGCCTTTCCAATTGCATATATATGGTAACCCATAACTTGACTGGTGAATATGGTACAAGCCTACAATTTGGTCACTCAACAACCCTAACCTGGCAGTAGCTGTGGGTGTAATTACATGGTGATAGCTTTAGTAGATTAGGAGTTATGATTAGCCAAACATGGATAATTGGAAAGGCTATAAGAGCCCTTTTCGCAGACCGGGTCACATATTGCTAATCCTGCCACACTAATGTCTACTGTATTTCCATGTTTTCTAACAGATTTGTATTATACTCTGTAGCTTGTTATCAAAAGTAAAGATGTGGTTGGTGTGCGCAGTTTTAAAAATCCAATGCTTTTATGAAATACTGTTCCTTTAGCAGTTTTATAAATCCAAGCTTTAACATGATGAAATGATTGCAGTATGTAAAATGGTTGCTGGCTGTTCTATTAGAGTAGGTCAATCTTTTTTCACATATATCCAAGTAATTTTGTACTACAACAGATATTTTATACCTAGTTTTATGGTAGTTAGCTAATTTTACTTTCATGATACAAAAATTTCTGAAAGCTTAGAAATTTGTGATTGTAATTGCTAATGCATGAATGACATGCATGATCAATTAGCCCAACGCAATATCATGTAATGATCCCATGGAACTTTTGAAAGTAATTTTGAAGACAATTAACATGAATGTAATAATTTATTAAAACAATTCTATACTGAATGCTCTATTAGAGTACCGTGATGACTGTTCTATTAGAGTATAATTATTATTGCCATGACTGCTCTATTAGAGTATTTCGATATTCACCCAGCTAGGTACGTGCGCCCCTCTCTTGAACTATAGGCATAGGGCAGCAACTGAAATCGATCAGATTACAGCTAATAATATTAAGTTACATTTCACAAGTAACTTAATATGTAATATTATTAAGTTACATTTTATTTTAAATAATATGTAACTAATATATTTCATTGTGTAGAAAGTATATTACTTTGAAAAGGTAACTTCCCCAACTCTGGTTTTAAGTATATATTATACTTTCTGGTGTTTAGTGTAGATTGAGGTTAAGAATGACCATGCACCTCTGGTTTTAAAACATGAATATAAACTATAGCAATCAGCGGCGGAGGAAGTAGTTGATATGAGGGGGGGCTGGGCTGACTCAGGCTTATTTCTATAGTTTGGTAAGGTGAGACCAAAAAAAAAAAAAAAAAAAAAAGGTCGCAACCAACTGACAAGAGCTTTCCACCTCACCAGCTACCATTTCTAGCTGATAAACTACATAAAAATCCTTTCATAGCTCGCTATACACTGACTACTTTATTAGAGTGACTGCTCTATTAGAGTATCTCGATCTTTATCACGGTTTTCAGCCCCACTCCAAGAAAGATAATTTCGGTGTGATATCATTCTGAGGGGGGCTAAGCCCCCCCTCAGCAGACCGAGGGGGGGCTTTAGCCCCCTAGCCCCCCCCCCTTTCCGCCGCCTATGATAGCAATTACATTAATAAAATTAAAATTATTTGTACAGTGAATTGCATTCTAAAGTGACTTGAATACTCCTTGTGTGTTTAATTTAAGATACTAACTACTATTTAACCCTCAAAACCACGTAGTCAAGAAAACTTGAATAAACATTCAATACGCTGTGGACTCTCAAACATTTATATAGAAATTTTATTGAAGTGCAGGGTTGTGCCTAGCTAGCTAAATATACTGCCACACTGCTGTTTCTGCAGCTAATTGACACTACAACCTACGCTATTGCTCGATCAGCATGCAATTTTACCTAATTTCTTCTTCCACAGCTCTCACGGATTAACTCTTGATCAACCCTTTAATCGGCTAGCAACATATCACACGTCAGCACTGCAGTGTTGGAGATCCGCTAAACCATAGCGAGCATTAAAAGGAATGCGTAGTAGCAAGTGCCTCGTCACCTCGACAATCTCCTTTGTATCATAGGTCCTATCTCCTATCACTATTAGTAGGCATTCCAGTATTCGAGATTTTTTAATAAAAAAAATTCTCCGTATATTCCCCAATAGAACCCTGGCACAAAATAACAACTCGTGTTTAACTTGGGATTGCTCCGTCGTCCGAGCTCCAATGAGGATGAAAATCGCTGTGGGGTTTCTCCACACGATGATCATCATGAAAATCGTAGTTTTATAGTGCGCGTTACATATAAGTAAGTTTTGTGTTGTTTTGTAATCTTTTCAAACCATGCAATGTATGTATAATACTTTAAAACTTTTAAAAACGTACTGTTGGGTGGAAGGTAGTCACTGGTGCTTACTTTAAAGTGCGTAGTTACTTCGCTCGGGTTAGCGATTTTCAGCTCCAGAGCAATTTTCTGATGGCTGTGTCATCAGCTCAAACGTATGAACCACTTCAAAATCGGCATAACAATGCCATGATTGAAACCACAACTCCATCTTAAGTATTGTTTTTTTTTGTTTTTTTTCCTCCGGCCCTAATGGCACTCCCTTCCTCCCACACATCTCTATAGAATGCTAACAAAATATTTGAAAAATTAATTATAACCTACAGAAAAGAACCTACACAGAACCTACAGCATGCCCAGGGTTCAATGGGCAGGCAGGTGCCCCTCAGCGACAGCAAGATCAACTGCTGGAGGCACACACGGAAACTTGGATCTTGAGCGTGATCCTCTGATGCACATAACTGAAGAACGGAGCAAGGAAAACCCCAAACTACAACGGAACCAGCCCATCTATGGCGCGTATTGTGGGCAAAAATTCAATGCGAAAAATCGATCGAATTTTTTAATCGATCAAAAATTTCAGTCGATCGAATTTTATCATCTATCAGCAAAATCGATCGAATTGTACAATCAATCAGCACTGAAAAGCGATCGAATTCTGCTCGCTAGCTACTGTTGATCAATGAAATATTAAACGCACAGGCGAGGTTTGTAGTCAGGTACATCGCAGACCCTATCCGTAGGGGCCTTTCCAGCGGACGCTTATAATCTCTAATCGATAAGCTCCAGCGGATAGGGTCTTCGATATACCAGACTACGAGGTTTGATCATAAAAGTTGCAATTAGTAAAGTGCAGAAGTATGTCATAAAGTATCAATCTCAGTTTCGATTTAGTGAGGTAATTCGGTTAGCTATAGCCGAGGCTATAGCTAGCTATCACGTGCGGTATATACTTGTGGACTTTACATTTATTAAAATGGCGGAGTCGTGGGATCGTCTGTTTGGTGATTTGGCATCATTTGTTTTGTTGTGCGGTATAAGAGAGGATGGAGCAACTACAGCTGTAGCAGAATCGACGCTACTGAAACTAGAAAACTACATTTATGTAGTTAACACACTGATTAACACCCTGAGCAGAGAGGAATCACTTAGAAGCGGTACGTATTGTAGTTGAATAGATCAAGTTCGATTCCTGGGGTTGGAGGGATTTTTTTCCTTACTTTGGCCCCTTTTCTGTTACACCTTTCCAGCTACTGTATAAGTCATTAAGTCTAAGTCCTTGAAACTAGGTTAGGTAATCCTAAGGCTGCAGCACATGTTGTTGTAGACCTTCAGTGCTGGTCACTGTAAAGTGTCAATAATAATAATAAAAAATAAAAAGTAGTAGTATGGGCACTATCACAGCACAATTAGGACGCAAATAAATTACTGTCGACCTGGTTTATCAGTCTGGTTGGTGTGTTCATGTACTTCTGTATCATTCATAATATCCCAAATTGTGAAGATTTAGTCTTAGCACCCTCCACCCAGCATAGATAATACACAGAGGAGGGCAGACACAATTTAACTGCTGCTAAAATGTATTATTAAATGCTATTGACCTGTGAGAAGGCTACTGACATACAAATAGCTTGTTTATAATCGGCTATGATGTTGTGACACGAGTTACCAAGCATTGTTTATTGCTGCTTCGTATGGCATACAAAGTACTAAGGTAATTATGCACAACAAATGCGACATTGATAAAATCACCAGTTTTTGAAAAACTAAATGTACTGTTGTAAAGATTACATAAAACTTATCTGCTAAAACCCATCTAATTTGGTGTTACAGCTATTTAATACCCAGTGAAAATTAAAAGCAATAATTTTGTGTAGCGCTTAAAATTTGTCCGCCCTCCTCTGGATAATACCATAGATGATTATATGGATTGGAAAGGCCTGCCAAAATATTTATGCATCCTGGTTACCATGTGCAAAGTTCAAAGAATTTTTTTCTGTGAATTGAAAAGCCCTTTGGGGATTTCTCTAAGGCATAGACGTTCCTTTTATATTGTACTGTTTACTGTGTTGTGTTTTGTATTGAACAAGAACACAACATCTTTGTGGAAATTATAGAGAATATTATTGGCTACTAGTGGATACTGGCAGGTGCGCATCAGCAAATATTTCAGCAGCATTGCTGTTTGCCGACTTAATGTAGTGCCCATTTTCTGTCATTTTATTGAAACCTGAATATACAGTGTAACACCAGCTACAAGTGGAGTAAATCACAGCAGACTAATGATGCTGCATTCATAAAATTTGTACATCCATTATGACACATCATATTTCATCTTTAAACCTGAATGTTATTTAGCTGTTGTACACTACTTGCCAATATCACTAACCAGTCCAGCCACCATTTTTTTGGTCAGATGGCAATTAACCCAACAAACATCAATTTGTAGCTTGCCTGTAGTGACCATAAACTTTGTAGCACCGTAATGAGGACGGTCTATAATGTCAGTACGTAAATAATACTGGTGTTTCCAATCCATATGAACATGCAGCATCCCAACAAAAGGATTTGCATTGTAGAGGATTCTCAAAATTCCCACACTCTGCTTATACTGGGTAGAACTAGCTCTGTCAGACAATTGTAATAAATAAATCAAGTCACAAAATTTGTTAGTGACAGCTTTCATTAAAATAGTATAATACTAGTTAATTTATGGATACTGTGAGTACAGGAAGCCAATCTGAAAAGAGGTAACAAGCAGTAGGCCAGGAATACAGTTATTGTCTGGCTTTGTACTATCCCTGCTACCAGATTTATTTAAAATCTTAAAACTTGAATAGCCAAGATTCTAGTATGGTCAACACTTTATGTACTAACCAAGCGTGGACAGAAGGCTAAATTTACTGTACTTTATTACTTTCTATGGTAGGTTTACGTAGTGAAGCTACAGAAGAAGAAAATGGAATCGATGAATTGGTAACTGATCTTGAAGAATTAATGGAGCTACTACATGCAATCCAAGATAGATGGCGAGATGTTGAAGCAGGCATCAGTGTTTTTTCGCCACGCAGTTGTTTAAGAGCTGAAAAGCAGTATACTGGAATGTGTGGAAGACCAAAGTATGCCATTAAACAAGAACAACTAATGTTTCTCCATGAGTTACGACTTACATGGACTACAATTGCTGCAATGTTCGGTATAAGTCGTCGTACAATGTACAATATTCGAGCAGAATTTGGTCTTGTTGGAACAGAATACACTGCATTTAGTGACATTTCAGATGAGGATTTGAAGACAGCTGTGTCTGACATCAAACAAATAATGCCTGACATTGGACAGAGTATGCTTAAAGGAGTTCTCAGTTCAAGAGGAATTGAAATTCCTACTGTAAGGTTACGTGAATGCTTGGCTGAGTTGGATCCAATTAATACAGCATTGCGGTGGGCAGGACCTATTAGTAGGAGGGCATATTCTGTTCCACATCCAAATGCCTTGTGGCATATGGATGGGAATCATAAACTTATAAGGTACATTACTAGTATGCCACTTGCCATGAGTATTTTATTATGGGTACATTGGATACTGCTATATAGGTTTCTAACACTACTAAGCTGGACCTTTTGATCTCAAACAAAAAATGTGACTGCTCTATTAGAGTATTTTGTCAATAAGTGTATGTTCTATTAGAGTACTTCATTTTTTACCATTTGCTTAAATGTCTTTGTAATTGAACTGGAGGTCCTGTGATATACAATTGTACATAATTCTTTTTTGTTTTTGCATATGGTGTGTCATAGATTTCATACTAAACTTACTCAAAATGTGACCCGCTAAGCAAAAACCCAACTAGTTTGCATAATTCTGCTTTTGAGATAAATCACATTGAAATGAAATACATTGGGTGAAAATGTGTACAGCAAAATAGTTTTACACATGTTTTAATCACTTCAATAATCAGGGAAGGAAGACTCTAATTGAGCTAACTAAGTGACCAGTGTTAATGTAAGAATATCTTTGTTTCATAACAGTGCCATAAAGCAAACATAAGTTTTGGGAATTAGTTTACGTTGTGGTAAAATGTTACTGTGTTGCTGTAAAAATCAATCATTTGCTCTTCCTGCTGTCAATCGCTATAACTCCACAACTATTCACCAGATAAGGCTGAACTTTGATAACCCATTGTTTTTCCCTCTGGATAGAAATTATAAAAGGAAACATGAGAAAAGTGTAAATTAGTAGGGTTTTTACTGTTACAATTTTTTTTTCCAAGGTGGAGACTTGTCATTCATGGAGCCATTGATGGATTTACACGTTTTATAGTGTACCTACACTGTTCCGATAACAACAGAAGTGAAACTGTATTTCAAGCATTTTATGAAGCTGTGAGAAACCTTGGTTTACCAGATAGGGTTAGAAGCGACAAGGGTGGTGAGAATGTTAAGGTACATTTCAAGTCAATAATTATGTAATTATAACTATTTGTACTATGTAGTTCATAAGCTTTTAAAAGTATAGTGGATTCTCACTTCTCCAAACACCTTGATTATCTGAACACAAGGGCTAACCGTTCAATTTGAGAATTTTGCTGTTATAGCATGTTTTCTATTACAGTAAATGACTGTTTTATTAGAGTATTTGAGCAGAGAGCTGTATATATAAATCAATGGGCATCTGAACAACTTCAGTTCTATGAATGACCACTTTTGCCTAACTCTAGGAACAAAGGTGTTCAGATAATTGAAGATCCACTGTATACGACATTTTAAATATGTGGCCTGGTCTGAGAAAACTGGACTTATCGCCTGTTTACAGTATGAAGATATGCCAGTTTTAAATATTCAGTGGTATAGCTCATAATCACCAATGGTTGCAAATACGTGTACAATATTTTCCCCATTCCTTACATTTAATGCTAACCCTTGAACAAGCAGCAAACAGTAAAGGTTCCAATATTTTAGACAGCTGACCAGCTGTATTAGGCGAGCTTTATAATGGGGTCGCAGAGATGGGTAAGGGGTTAATGAAATAAAATTGTAGGGATGAATTAGGCTAAATTATGGCTTAATACTGGCTAAACTGAAAGGAAATGGTCTCGAACCAACTTCATCGAGCTGTGAAGCCATACAGTCATATTCTTACTGGCCAGCACTCCATCAAAGTGTGAGACTGCTTTCCACTGGGCTTGAAAAAAGCAGACCACCTAACATAGGCTACCAGTGACAGTAAAATCTGATAGTGTATTAATGTAGCTTTGTGTTTGTATTAGAAAAAAACTCAAACTTGCTATTGTGGGCAATAACCCTGATTTAGTCAGACCCTAAAGAGGTTGATCATGCATCATAGCCTTATGACATATTAATACCTGTAATTGGACAACCAAACATGGCACTCATAATTGGCATTTTCTATTGCCATCTTAGGAGACATAATGTCATGTTTATTAGCCAGAAAAGCCACACACATTAAGTGGCTGAAAGAAGGGTTCTGGGAGTAGTGATTGATCGATATCAATTTGCACATAAGAATGCATTTATCAATATGGAGGTGTTGAACCATTCTTTAAGATCACAAGATGTTTGATGACATATGACCTACCTCCTTTGGTCGGACCCAGTCACATAGAAGTGCGCATAACCACCTATACTATTTGGTCAACCATATTTGAGTTTGTCACTGTATTGTATGTACAGCGGTTCTAAGAGACCTTGCACACAACAAGACGTCACATGCAGTAATTGTTTGAACTTCAAAAATGAATTGATTTGATTGGATGAAATCACGTGCATGTGATTTTCGCTTTAGTCGTTGTGCAAGGTTTCTTAGAACCGCAGTACACAAGTGATGTCTTTGCATTGTAATATTGTTACTGCAGGTTGCAGAGTACATGCTAATGCACGGACATAAACAAAACCCTTTCATAACAGGGTCATCCGTGCATAACCAGCGAATAGAAAGATTATGGCGTGACACATTTAGGTGCACCGTTTCACTGTTCTACCAGGTTTTTTATCATTTGGAAGATATTGGTGTTCTTGACCCTAACTGTGAATTTGATTTATTTTCACTTCACTATGTTTACATACGAAAAATCAATCATGCCCTTCAGCTATTTATGGATGGATGGAATAGTCATGCTATTACTACTGAAAACCACAGGACTCCAGCACAATTATTTACCACTGGTACACTTGTGAGGAATGTACCATTTCATCCTGTTACTGATACTTCTGGTGAACACACAAATGGTGTTGGTGAATTAACCCCTGGAGTAGTTGTTCCAGAAACACGAAATCCACTAAACTCACAGCAAGCCACTACATTATCTGCTTTGTTTGCTAGGATTCCATTAGATGATTTAATGGAAGACTATGGCATTGACGCTTACCATCAAGTCAGACAGTATGTACATGATAACTGTTCATCTTAGTTTTGTCATTTAAAGTATTTCATTAAAACATTTTATACATGAAATAATCAATGTTATAATCAGTAACACAGTATGTTGAGTACATTTCTGCAGCCACACCTGTTACACTTCGCCATAGTCACGACATAACTCTAAAGCTTTGGAAAAAGCATTGAAAAATGATTCTTTACTCTTGTGGACAATGGGTAAAGCTAGCTTACAAAAGCAAGTAAATGCTTTAGGAAAAATTTTACTTGGAGCATCTTCCAAATACGATAACTGTATCCGCATCTGAAATCCCAATGGTGGAACTGTTGATGAGCCTGTTACAAATCTCAGAAGTGATGGTAGTGAAACATATCCTGTATTATCCATTTCTGAAAAATATATCGTGCAAGCTGTCATAGTATCACTAAATATAAAATATGCTAATTGTTATCTGCACTCCTATCTATGATCACATACCATAAACATTTGCAGATTTTTATTAAGCCACAAATATTTTCCACCCAATTTAACGTTAAATATCAAACACAACAGTTGTCCTATCGCTGGCCTAAAAATATCTACAAGACAATAAACCCCACCCTTAAAATGTGTTCACCCAAAAAAATAGTCCAGTCCAATGAACAGGCACTAGCTACCTGGAACACGACAAGTTAATCTTTCAATTGCTTTTTCATTTCCTACTACTGCACTTGGTGTCATCCCGGCTCTTCACAGCCATTAATTTAGTACAATAAATTGATGTCTTGTCTAAAGCTGCATGCTATTTTACTTGAGGTAGTGATTTAACTAATAAACAACAATGGCCACTATACGCCTAAGGCTCAGGCATATATTATTATAATCATGACATGCATCCTAGAAATTTTACACCCCTTGTATACATGTTTCTACTCAGAATAAAGAAAATTTAGTACATTTACTGTTTAATCACATCTTATTCTGAAATCATAAAAATTAATGTATATAACACACAAGAAAAGGGTTATCATACAGTATGATAGTACTGTATAGTAGGAACGATGAAGGTGTGGGCATGGCCCACAAACAAAAATCTACCAAAAATCATCTGCAGAAATCCTTCACGGCCACTTGACAATATTGTTCAGGCATAAACAAGTCCAAATGTGTCTTCAAAACAACTCCAAGTATTTTTGATGAGGTGCTATGAAATTAAAAAATTTTTTTTTGGAAATTTTCTACTGCCTGATGCGTTCATAACTGGCTACAGCTACAGCCTTACTTCTTTGGCAGAAATGTTTCAAATTTAGTGGCAAAAAAAAACATTGGTACAGCGTCCATCAGCACACCACGCAATTATTGCCCCAACATATTGGAATACATGTGTACAGTATAATTGTAGCACCCACATGATTTAAAAATTTGGGATTATGCTGCTGCCTGTTCAACATCGTCAAGAAATTTACACATGTAAGTGTTAGATTCTATGTTTCTGGTTGTTTCTAGCAGTGGGCTGAACAAGTGTGCCTTAAAATAATAGAATACAAGTCCATTTCCGTAGCCCAGTCAACATATACACTGATTAGTTGTGTTAAAAATTTCTTTCATATGACTTCTAAGTGTTCCGCATGGGCACAAAACTCAATTTTCCTGGGTGGCACCCATAGGATATGTATATCCCACCAGCAGCACATCAAAATTATTATTATATAATTCAGATGAATACATGTATGTTTACAAAATAGTACACAAACAACCATAAGAAAAAAATTAGGAATTTTGTCTAAAGTAGGGATAAAATGCATGTACTCAGCTGTGTTTGTCTTTGCAGCAGCTTGTAGTCCCTACTCATACAGAAAATTCCTATTTTTTCTTACACTTGTACTTTACACATTTATGTACCTTCAAGATAAATCACATACTCTTTAAAGTAATCAAAAGCCTTGGCCCAATCTTCAACCACTGGCTTTTGTGACGACACCAACTTAAAGAAAACTTCAGAAGTGAAAGTGGGGTCTGCTGGGGCAACAAACAAGGCACTTGTCAGGCTTGAATGTCCTTTGATCAAATCACCAATATTCAGGCAATTTAAGCCCTTCAAAAATGCTTTTAAATTATGTTCTCGCTTTTCAATTACTTCTTCATACAAAAGCTGTTGCAGGAAAAGACTTTTGTTTTCTTTCATGATGGTCTTTGTCATACCCCATCTACAAGCCTTTAGTATGTAATCGTAGGCTGGGTTATCTAAGATAGCATCAATCTCATCTTCATCAGTTGCATTGTTGAGCTATATAAGATGTAAAACATATAAGAGTTAAACAGTATAGCCATCTACAAAACGGCATTGTTTTAATATAGAAATGTGATTAAATTTAGAATTTTCACATTAGAGTAGAGATCGATGATAGGAATAAAAATAGGGGAGGTGGTCTACACCTGCACCTATACTATTATTGGACATTTAATTTGCATTTCAGTCAGATGTACAGCCTGTACAGTATACATAATGATGACCAAATGTCCACTAGTATAACTGTGCGCAGGTATAGATCACCTCCCTTGTTCATTGCTTTTTGTATCTATCATCCCTACTCTAATGTGAATTTTTTTTGTAACAACATAATATTGTCTATGTGGACCATTGCTATAACACATCAAAGGATAGATTAACACTTAGCAAATGCATGCCCTACTAATGATTACTGGAATATAGAATGGTCGTGTGCTGCACATGAGTAGTTGACACATGTGTGTTTTAAATGGTAGGGTCACAAGGTCATTCAGTTACAGAATGGCCTCCATACATGTTCTTTAACATGAACGATGAAAAACAGTACAAGAAGCATCTTTGCCGACCAGTCTACCCATTATGGATATGAATAAATGTGTGCCCCAACTAGCAATCACTGCAATACAAGATAGGCGATTCCGCTTCAGTTTCAGCTATATCCAATTATCCACTGGTTATACAGTGTTACTGAGTGCCAGCATTTCTGCAATCTATCAAAGCTAGCATGCACCCATTGCACAAATCAACACCTACGTAGAAGTAAAGAAAGAGATGGGATATAGGTGGTGGAGACAGGGGTCCAGGTCACCCCCCCCCCCCCCCCTCCCTCCACACACACACTTTTTTGGCTGATGCGTGTAATAGAAGATGGAGATACTCCAATAAAACAGTCACTTACTCTAATAAAAGTCATTATTTTATGACTGCAAGTATCAGGGGCTGATCTTGAGAGGAGCGCAGGGGGAATGTGCCCCCCCCCCCATTTCTTTTCTCACACACACAATCACACAGCATAACTATATGCTGGATGCACATGAGCTTTATTCAGTTTGCATAGCTATATAACCTTGAAATCATCCTCAATCAACAGCGGAAAGAAAGACTTTTTTGCTTGTTACTCTAATTAATGCCCACCGACAAATAATATGGAATTTGAATTGCTGAAGGTCCAAAGCCAAAACAAAAAAAAGATTCTTTGAATAGTTTGAAAGGTATTTGCTGCAAATAGGTCTTGAAATATGTAATAGCTATATATAATATTATTACCTAATGGTTTTTGCTTAATATTAAATTTTTATAGGTTGAGCACTACTTAGTTAAACTACCCCAAAATTTATTCTTACAACTGTTAAATTTCAAAAAAAAAAATTTTTTTTGGGAAGGGGGCCCCCAAATTTTAGTGTGTTTTGCATGCATGACAATTGTATTTACTATGTCTAGTTAGGCCATACCTATTTGAAAAGTTGTTGCTCGGATCCAACTAACTCAATTTTTGCAGGCAAAATAAGTAAAGAGAAAAAATCACGTGATTCTTACTTCATGGTTTTGCAGCAGACACATGTTTATCTGCATTAGCAAAGTGAAGACAACTATAGTTAGTGTACTGATACATTTCCAATAGTGATAAATATAGGATTGCAGCTAAGATATGGAACAACTGCCATGAGAAATTTTAGCTATGCCATAATTATTGTAGGATTGAGCTCACATGTAAAATGCACTCATTCATCTGCTGATGTGATGTTTAAGCTATAATTCAATACATGGCTATGATAAGATAGCATAACTTTTTGTTTTCTTTTTTTTTTTGGCTACCAACCGACCATTTCACTCTAGAAAAATCTGAGCAACAGCTTTTCAAATAGGTATAGCCTTCGACCATTTCACTCTAGAAAAATCTGAGCAACAGCTTTTCAAATAGGTATAGCCTTATCATGTATGTATTTCTAATTGTGCCTCCCCCTTTCTGAAACTCTGGATCCACCCCTGTGTATAGCTGGGGACATTGTCCAAGGAATGTTTTGAATTTTAGAAGCTTTCTAGATTGTATTTTAGGCTATTTCACTGTGCTACTACAGATAAAATTGAGTAGACCCCTAAAATGGCATGCATTGTTGTTTTGTGCTTTCAACTTTCATTACCAAAGTTGCTCCCCCCCTTCACTAACTCACTAACTTGCCTGCTCCGCTGCCCTTGAGATGGGACACAAAACTTAGGACAAAGGTAAGCCTGTAATGAATGTGCTGTAGCTGCTGCAGTTAGCGAAAAAGCATGTATTGGGACAAAGTGACATTGAACAGTGCAAAAGTGAAGTCTGTATCCCTTGAGTTATGCTTGGCTGAAGGCATTGGTCAGTTAGAATTTTTTAGGAAGGAAGGGTTTAGGGGTGATCTGAAGACATATTTGGGCTTGTCTATGCCTAACCAATACTGCCAAGCAGGTTACGTAGAAAATGTGAGGCTGGTGTTTGGGCAAGAAAACATACATCTCCATCATCCCTACTGTACTGTACTACCCGTACTGGAGTTGTAACGATAGTGTGTAGATGAATTGATGTATTGCCTCTGCTGTATCACGATAGTGATATATTGCACGATACAAAATGGAGTCTAAACAATGGTGCAAGAGAAATAAGTGACTTCTTGTTTTTAAAGAGAAATAAGTGACTTCTAGAAGCACAATATACCATTCAGTTTAACCACAATGTAAATAATTTGATTGTCAGCCATGTTAACAAACCACAATATGTTGATATATCATGATACATGATATATCAATACAGAATGACTTAGTATCGATACAGCAAAATTTTCTTCAGGGTGCTCTGTACAGTTTGCATAAGGCTTCCCAAGTCACATTGCAAAACAGGTTATCTTTTACACTGATAGAAATATTATGGTTGTTAATTAGTCTGTGGCTTATTACTAAATTTTTAGCACCTGTGTGTTAGGCAACAGGCACGCCCCTTGCTATTCTACACTCTTATGTTTAAAATAGAACTATATAGTCTGTCATTTTTCACCCAAAAGGCATTACAATTTTGGATGAGTTACTGTAGTAATTTTGCTAAAAAAAAGTGCTTGCAGTTTGTTGATAGTAACTTCAGGTGACAAATAGCATGGAAGTGAAAAGAAAGATTGGTGGCAGTGTCAAACCGGAAGTTAACCAGAAGTTGAGTATCTGACGAATGAGAATCTAATAGACAAAAATAAAAACGTACAATAGTTTGTACTGTTTTGTATAGTGTATCATGAAAGTAACAAGGCTCTCGTGTGTAAACTGTAAGACTAGTTCTAGTTTAAAGGGAAAACTATAACTTGCATTCTACAGCAAATTAGCAGTTGGGTTTGGAATAAAGTGTGCTCTAGTGTTAGCTTATATCCAGTAAGAAAGTACAGTATAGTTGCCCAAACCATTTGTGAGTTATGGTAATTTCATAGGAGCCGTACATGACCTATACAGAGCACCCTTAAACCGATACGATACGCGATATATCGATATATTGTTGCATCTATAACCTGTACTGTATGATATATTGTAGCCACTGATATAAGTACGAAAACAATGTATATATAGAGAAACTATAACTATTTCTTTTACCTTTTCAATGTAAGTTATCAATACATGTGTGGTCACATTCAATGGTATATCCTCCAGCTCTGGGTAGCAATCATCATTGGAAATATATTGGAACATGCATTGGCTCAAACATGCAAAAGCTGGTCCTTCCTGCATGATTGAATGAGCTACAAGCATTCCTCCAATTTCGCACATGAATTCTAGGCCATAATCTTTTTTTATTATTCTCCTGTTTTCATCCCCTTCAAATAACCTGTTGTTGGCCTCAACTAAAGCATCTTCAAAAAACTCTCTCTTTAAAGCACCAGAATCTGCCCCAACTTCACCTGTGGATATAAACTGCACTACTAGTTCTTGATGCAATTTGTACGGTTTTAACATTGCACTCTTGTAAAATCCTAGTACACCTTGCCAGAGTTTGTCAGGTGTTGATCTGTCTATATGCAGCATGTGTTCTGCTGTCTGATCAATAACTTTCGACTGATGTAGAGTCAATAATGAATACAGCGAGGCTGGGCCTTGTACAGTAGAAGATTCTTGGTGGTCCTTCTCCACTATGATTGGGTTCAAAACAGAACTGCCTCTAACTTGAAGATCACCACTGTAAGTGCTTTGTGCAGCCACATTGCAAGTGAAAGATTCACGTCTCTAAAGGAGACAAAATAACTGAATAAAGCATGCTGGTACAATTATTGCAACAATCAGTCAAGTATATATATATACAACCAAGACAACAAACAGCTATAGTATACAGTCATACCATGGTCTTATTATCAGTTCTTCGAGCTACGGACAGTGGTGTACCAGAACCTATTAGCAGCAAGCTATCAATAGCTTCATTGATATCATGATCTTTAAGCGCTGTCATGAGGACTTCTTCTGATACTGAAGAAAACATTTCTTTCAGCACTTGCAGATTAGAAAGCATCTATGCACAAAAAATTTGCATCTAAAAACCTAGTACACATTTAGATAACAGCATTAATTGTCTGGGTGCTTCAAATATACAACTTAATATCAAAAGCTATATTAATTTTTGTGAAAATTGATATCATTTAGTAAAGTAGTACTACATACATAGTATGGATCGCAAGGACAGGAATAAACAGTGGACTCAGGAACGAAGGACCAAATGATAATTATGTAGCTTAGACATCTTTTACCTTGATTGTGATGCACGGATAACTGGTGAATTAATCCGAAATTAGTTAATCGGCAAAATTTCTGCAGTATACAGCAATTATTAACCGATACTTGACCAATTAATTTTTTTAACAGAAGTCTATAAGCACTAAAAACATTTTAAGCTCCTGAATTTATTGACCCTGCTGAGATCAAACAGTTCGGTACTGTTTAGTAGGGATCACCCCTAAAGTGACGCACGCTCCCCCAAAATGGCCACCCTTAAAAAGCATCTTCCAAACATCTTAAGCATTGAAAAGTGCCTTTACAGAATAGTCTTACTGTAACCAAAGCCAGAGATAGCATTTGAAACAATTAAACAGTTACAAAAGGCCAAATATAGAATTTTTTAAAAATTACCAAAACCCTTAATTTGATCTGCCTCACTGGCTCACTCACTAACTGCTGACCACAGTTGCAAGGCTAGAGACTAAACGACGCAGTGAACAGCAACCAAATTTTGCCATAATAATGAACTTACCGGTGGGATGTGCCTTTTGGGGTTCTGATACAAGTGACATAGCTATAATGGTATTACAACGTAGCCCTGTGGGAAAATCTCTACATTGGTATTGAACCTACAGTATACTGGTATTACAACATAGCCCTATTGGAAAATTCCTACATTGGCATATAGGTTCAATGCCAATGTAGGGATTTTCCCACAGGGCTATGTTGTAATACCAGTATAGTTATCAGTCACTTGTTTCACTACTTGCTTAGATCCCTACTTTCTTTAATAATTTTTAAATACACTAGTTTTTTGTAATAAAAAATTAGACCAATTTAATAGTTTAAAAAATGAGAATTTTATATTTACCAAGTGGAACATAAACATCGGATTAGTTATTGGTATTGGCAAGAGTATAATGGGGAAGGGGAGTATCGGACTGCACTATAGGCTGTGAAAAATGAGCCCGTAAAATAACTCGCATACCTCCGGTTCTTCTTATAAACCTGACCACTGTTGATTGCCCAAATTTAACATGTTACTATAAGTGGTCCAAACGGGATCACAATGGTTGAACCTCTATCTAGACATGTCACTTTTGCTAGCAGGTAGTGGTGTGCGATATCAGGATTTCCATTTCGATACGATATCAATACGATAATAAGGTAATTTCGGTTTGATTTCCGATAATTTTTAATTGTGTGGGCAGCCGATATTTATAAATATGCTTCATCAGGTTAGCTGCCTATATCTTTCTGTTTGTGCCGAGTTCCTTCTGTGTGATGTGTCTAGTACACTATTCCTTTCACTCAGCAGTGTCGCACCCACCACATTTATAATTAGCTAGCTACTTACTGATCAACACAAATCACCACGTTGTTTGAACAATGCCATAGGACCTACAGGCTCATTTTTCACATGGTATAGTGTAGTTCGAACTCTCCCTCCCCATTATATACTCTTGGCATTGGTTAGTATATAAACTTCAATATTAGCCAATCAGATATTGGCAAAATCCCATATCAGTGCTTCACTACTAGCTAACTCTGCAGGTTACATTCACGTGGGTATATCACTTTTAAGTAAGAGTACTCATCATCATCATACCGTTCTGTATTATAGTACTAATCATGTTGTTTAGCACCTCGATTAGTTCTATTAACCAGAAACCAGTTTTCACGGTGCTTTGGCAGAATTGTAGGTAGGATCAAGCTAAAACTGTTTTCAATAGGTTACTCCAAAAATAATTTTTTCCTTTCAATGGAAATTTCTATTGATTAACTAGCTGCCCAACATAACTCAACTAGAGTTGCACCGATAATCGGTTGAATTATCGGTAACAACCGATATTAGCTAATTTTACAAGTATCGGTATCGGCTACGAAGCGGAATAACTTGCCGGTTAACCGAAACCCACAATCAATCGTTAAGTTGACGACAATGAACAGGTGAAAGTAAAGAAGGTGGTGAATGTAGCAGTAAGTGGTTTGTTGTAACTGTTTTGTAACTATTTGAGTTTGTTTGTTTGCACAAATGTGGTTGCAAGGCTATAGTAGGCTGTGTATATTTATCGGCCGCCCACGCAATTAGTTGATCACTCTTCACAAAGAGTCTGTAGTCCCACTAAAACACTGTTTGATTAGCTGTTTTATAACTACTTGGCTTCCTTTTCCATGAAAGGAGATAGTAGCAAAACTGTGTAAAACATTGTAAAAGTCGGCCGCCCACGTAATTAATTACATTGATTACATTATCATTACAAATGCAGTTTATACGCATAAACTTTAGGTGATTTTCTGCTCCTCCTCCTCTGTTCTGAAGAAATGAAGAATATCGGTAAATATCGGCATATCGGTTACAGGAATAGGCAAATAATCGGTATCGGCAAATGTGAAAAAATGCATATCGGTGCAACTCTAAACTCAACAACCACTAACACTACAGATTCAAAGTTTGATTTCACTTTAATGATCTGTGAACAACAATACACCTAGTGGACATTCCCTAATTCAGTCTATAGGCAGGGATACAGACCAAATTAGGGATTAAATATCCACTAGTATATCTGCAGGTGTATGCGACCACCCTTGTTTCTTTACTTCTTATTACTATGATCCCTAATAGATTGTAAAATTACTAATTTTTCCTTATTCTTGTTTGTTTACTTTTTTTTAAACATAATAATTGGTGAACCCGCACATACCGTTTTTAAAAACATATTTAGTCTGATTGCGCACCCCAATCATTAACTAGTGGAAAGTTGATAAGCCAGTATGCTTCGTATTCAGCTATGTTCAGCCCATTGTACAGCATAATGAATTGAGTAAAAAGCACCTCTGCAATCAATCCAGCCACTACAGAAAATACAGAAAAGTCGCTCATTTAAATGCACACCCCTATATGCTATCAAGATTGAAAAGCGAATTTGCCAATGCGCTTCATTTTCAGTGATATAGAACATGTTACATAGCATTCCAAGCAAAGAATAGTGTGAGAAGTGCCTCTGTAATCAAGGCAGTCACTAAAGTCTTGCACTGAAGCCATGATGGACATACCGCAAATTGGTGCCTACACGAGAAAGGAACAGGACACAAAAGAGGGAAAGGTAGCACAATGATGCATGCATTGTAACTGCTGTGGTTGGTGAAAAGGCACATCTAGGGACAAAGCGACGCTGAACAGTGAAGAAAGCAAGCCTGTAGCCTTATTCAAAGCCGAATTATGCTTGGTCGTAGTGCTGAGCTGTATAATAGTATTTTAATTAAACCGTGGTGTAAACAAATAAGCTTGCCAATACCAGTGGTTTGTACCACGGTATTTATGCTTTTATGTAGTAAGCAGTTCTGTAAGCGGCAAAGAACAATAAAACAGCTTGTAACAGCTGCAAAAACAAGTGGCAAAAGTGCAAGAAAACATCATGTAGCAGCTACTGTACTATACGCCGGGTCCTAAATAAAGGCCCTGGTGGGGGGGCTACTTAACTGGATACAAGGGGTGGTAGAGATTACAATATTGCAATTTGTAGAATAAGGCTAACTACAACAAATGACTTTCCAAAGAGATGTCAAGAGCAGCTGCTACAAGGAGCAACAAGATTTTTCAGCTGGTTCAAGAATGGATTTTAAGAAATAAATGCCTAGATGTCTATTTGGTCATTTACCTACTTTGTTGACTGGCTGCTGGATATAGCTTGCTGGCTATTATGTGATTCATGGAAACCAGTAACCTATAGAGCAACTGCATTACAGTTGTATCTACTCTTATTACAGAATCACAAATTTCAGCCATTTTCAGACCTATAATCTAATTGTTCTCATAGATAAACCAGACCAGCGATGATATAGCTGTAAACATGCATAAAATCAATGTTGTTCAACATCAGTTAATACCATCAAAAACCGTGAAACCATGGTATTTTAAGCAAATATCGTACCGTCTATCAAAAATTAATACCGCTTGGCCGAAGGAATCAATTAGTTAGTTAGTAGAAAATTCTGTTTAATAAGAAATGTTTAAAATTTCATGTATAGCAACTTGAGTTGGTTAGAGTTGATCTAAAGACATTTTTGGGCTTGGCTATACCTAACCAATACTGCCAATCTATCATTAAGTTAATATTAGGCTGGTTTTTGGGTGACATTTTAGGGCAAGAAACCCCATGATCCCTATTATACAGTACTACCGTGCTGTACTGTATGATACAAATATTATGTATCGTAATACAATCTGTGGTACAATATCGATACTAGCTAGAGTTCATAATATTATGAAATCTTGATACTACGCAGGTGATTTATTCAATAAAATTATGTGCATAAAACAAATCGTTTGCAAGCCACAAGGAAAGTACTGATAGTAGCAATGTAACCAAAGAAACATGGTTTGCAATATAATTTACCAACCTAAAAATTACATCTTTTATGTCTTAATACTACTACACTTAGATTGCATACCATACAGTACCGCTCAATATTAAGTTCACAGCGCACGCGTTACGCGTGATTTCCACACGCGTGAACTGCTGTACATACACGCGGCTTGACTTCGTGTACACGCAACTACATGCGTGACTTGCTACACGCATTACGCGTGTAGCTAAAGTGCACTACGCGTGTAGCTGAAGCGCACTACGCGTGTAGCCGAAGCGCACTACGCGTTTAGCCAAAACGAGTGTAGCTAAAACACGTGACACAAACTCTAATTAACGCGACACCTACACTGGGGTACTGAGTTCAACCATAAATAGTATATTCTACTGTAGAATATACTATCTGTGGTTCAGCCTGGTAAGCCGTATATTAGTGCATGAAGTTATGTCGCGTGAACCCACGTAGCTATAGCTTGTGTATTCCATACAATATATACTGCTTGTACTGTAAAATGTAAATATAGCTAGTTTATACGAGCCTGCAATTAATGCTATGTGTGTTTTCTTCTCTAGATCTGGGCTAGACACTAACCTTAAGAAGTTGAGCTGTAACTGCCCTAGTTGGTAAACACCATGGATCGGATCTTGTCCAGTCGATCTGAAGACATTCAGAGACGAGTCATCTATATAAAGATATACAAAGTATTATCATAATTATTATGTTTACTGTATTAAAAATGATAACACATCACATGACTATTTTAGTGAATTGTCACGTGAGTACTGCATGACGGCCACGTGTACGATTAGTGTCAAGGGTGAAGACGAAACGCTGTGGAAGGTGTGGTAATTGTAATACCTTTTTGCTGGTATTATCAATCGTTTGTTACAGACCCTTCGTCCAGTGATGAATCCAGAGTTACTGCGACCCGAGCGCTGGTCAGTCTTCTTTGAATGTCATGGGACAGCCTACGCCGCTACGGCTACCATCTCCGGAATGACCCGCGACAAGTATGAGGATCATGGATAAAACGCGATCAAACATACAGTGTAGTATGTGATAAGAAAGCTAGAAACGTAAAGCACAGTCTTTGAAGGTAAAAATTGTATCTAAGATTATAGCGAGACTTCAGTATTGATGGCTCATGCATGCAGATAAACTGGCAATCTTTTAAACAAGGTGCGTGCCCACAGCTCTACAGCCATAATACCTCCTGTGGGCAGTGCCAGGTCCAAGAATAGAGGGTTTGCACGCGAAAAGTATTGTGGCGCGAATTATAAAAATGCTTAATTGTTGCTAGTCTGATATTTGTGAGGTTTACTTTTCAATGGAGCGAATGCACTTACTTGGTCACCACGCTTTAGCAAATAAGAGAATCTGTCAAAACCTACAGTGTGTAGGATAAGGAACAAACATTTAACTTCATACAATTTTAATGATAGTTTATAGAAGTGACTAACCTAGTGAACTTATTCCATTCTACACTAAACCATTGAGAATGGTTGTAGCCTTCACTCGCGTACTTCACAAATGTCTGACAAGCAATGGTTGTTAAGCATTTTACAAAAATACATCTCTACACATGCATTCCCTCTATTGTTTTCTGAAAGTATTGTGTGAGTATGTCTGTGTTTGTTTCTTTGTTTGTCCACACCCACACTAGTACTTGTATAGCAAAACAGCTTTCTCAGCCTTTCTGGTACATGACAATGTTTATGAGCATTCCATAGGTCTTTTACTAAACTTACAGATATTTGTAGGTACACAATGTCATTCTAATTTGTAAAACTAGTTTCTGGGCAACTCTGTAATTGGAATGCAGCTTTTGTAGGAGGGAATACTTTGATTGACTGATTTCATTGTAATTCATTTATTGTTTTATAGTTCAAAAATTGCTATGCACTGCGATGGAAGCACTATTCTAACAGAATGCTTTGCAACGTATGGTGCCCAGGTAGAACTACATAAATGTCTGGCTTTTATGAGTGCGTATCTCAACATCAACTCTGTAATTACATACGATTAAGTCTGATGTAAAGTAAAGCTCTCATTATTTAAAACGAATGGTGACAAAGATGACTACAGGGTGTATCAACTGTAAACACTTTTTATTCACTAGTAAACGAATTTCTTAATGGTAAATTTACTATATAAAATATCCTTTTATAAATTAATATTTGTTACACCACTTGTTTGTTTTTTTTCTGTTTGAGATCAGCTACTTGCTTGCCCACTCTTATTCCTGGCGCTTTGATATTATGTTGAATGCTTCCAATTAGAAGATAATGAGTCTGTACAATTATATGATGCAATTGCTAAGCTTGCATTGTGTGAAAATTACAAAGGTAGATACCAGGCATTATGCGTAAGTCTCTGTATTAACAGTATTGCTAAAACACAATGGAATACAATATAATTACAATGCTCAATTCTATTTGTAAGGGAAAGGTAATGTGTTGCAACCATACCTGTTGGCATGTAACTCCATTTTTTTCTCAGTTAATGACCTAACAAAAAAAATTCTCCGTAGGCATCTGTACTCGAAAATAAAGTCCCCATGGCTATTTTATGTTTGTGACTTCATTTCCAGTAGAGGTCATTAAAATAGGTCTCAAACTTTTAACACTGAGGTGCTGATTTTCTTATAGGGCTTTGCTTTATTCTGACCCTGCTGTAATGAAATACCTATATGTAAACTAAACAGCTAGGAACCTGTTAATTAATCAGGACACTTGAAAATAAGGGCACCTTTGTAACCTGGACACTTGGTAACGCTTCCAAAGTATCCCTTAGCATGTAAATTGACCTGGAAAATCAGGGCACTTCAATAAAGGACACTTTTGGTTGGTCCCAAGGTGTCCTTAATATACAAGTTCCACTGTACACTTAAGATGCTTTTCAATACATTGTTATACAGATAAACAGGTGCTATACAGTAATTATTATACAGTACGGTAATGCTGTAAATTAGAAATTATGAAGATCAATTTTCCTACCAAAAATATCACCAGCCTTCATGAAAGATTGGGTTGGTTGGGCAAGCCCAAAAATGTCTTCTGACTCATACCCTTCCACTATGAAATTTTATAAGCCTTCTATTTGTGACCATCTCAGCAAAAATCCAACTTGTTAGCACAAGCATGCGTATTGAGAAAAACGAAATTTAAAAATATTTCGTAAAATTACACATGCTACAAAGAAAAATATGCAAGTTTTTATTGGGCCAGTATTCAAAGAAGGAAGACTCAAATCGATTAAAACTATATACCATCTTATTCGCCTGCTCATGGAGGGTTCAAAAATTTTGTTTTATTTCTGTATCTTCAATGGTATGCGTGTCACATGCATTTGTTTACGATGCAGTGAACGTAAACAAGATCGTCATTGTTTCTTCTACCAAACCGCTTTCATATCCATGTGTGCAAGTGTCTACAGGGCTAACACTATACCTTGGCTGATGTACTGATACATGGTGAACATTTTAAGCCAAATTGCAACACTGTAGACTAATCCAAATGGAAGTTATGGCTGCGAATGTAAGCGCCTGTAGTTTATTTTCAGTATAGTCACTGTACAAATCGATTGTGTTACTCTTCCTACTGGATAGTGCTATAATTTCAAAACTACACACCACAGAAGGCTGAAACTTGGTGATCCATTCCTTGGACACTGCTAATAATGCTGAGTGAATAAATAAAAAAAAATTATTATGTGAACAAGTCGGGTTTTTGCTGAGACGGTCACATTTAACAGATTATGGACTTGCTCCTTTGTGTTCCAGTTGATTTTGCTGGCAACACATGGTGTTTTGATTTGAAATAGCACCCTGTGAATGTGTTGGCTATTATGCTGATTGCCCAATTTCCGTAGTGACTGTATGATTGCAGAGACGCTTCTCGTACTTTGTAACTGTGTAATCGGTACAGCCAAAACAAAGGGATATAATGTAGGACTCTCACAATAATATCAAAGATGGGATAAAAATGTAATCGATTTTTATTTTGTAATCGATTAATTGTGTAGTATGCACATCATCAATATAAAATTTTAAATGAAAAGCCTCTTTACTCACTACAACAAAGGCTGTCTATGCTATTCCATAAAGGACTAAGTTATGATAAGCCATACAACTGTGCGAAATACTAAGTGGTGTTAAAATATACCCAAATCTATTGAAAACAGTAGTGATCTCTCTATAGCAGCCATCTTGATAATTAATCAAAACATGGAGTAATCTAGGAAGGGAGAATGTGTTAAATATATATGGCGCCCAATTCATTGTCTGGGTAGTGTTATAGAGGCCACACCACCATAGGTAACCAGGTATTG
This sequence comes from Dysidea avara, assembly GCF_963678975.1. Lineage (NCBI taxonomy): Eukaryota > Metazoa > Porifera > Demospongiae > Dictyoceratida > Dysideidae > Dysidea > Dysidea avara. The sequence goes on from NC_089272.1 coordinate 33,973,735, forward strand.
TTGTGCTTTATACCAAAAGTTATACCTGTATATACATAGATTCTGATTTCTTAATACTACAAATTATATACTAGTACACCTCTATAGCTGGCTCCAGTGGTGTATCCATGCCTTAAGAGATGGCTGGCTACACTCACCTACACATTTCACCCCAACTAGTGTAAAATGCAAACCCATTCTTAGTGGACTCTATGTACATTTTGTTAAAAGCTGTTTCAAAAATGCATAATTGTATCTAGCTAGATAATAATATGCTACAGTGCTGTTCCTGCAGCTTATTTCTCTACTCTAATGTTACTGCATGAATAATATAGAAGCTAGAAATGAAAACCAACTTATTACACCTTCTTGTCTTGTTCTCATCTGCACTTGCACATAACTCATTCTATTCCAGCCTGACTCTTATTAATAATAAAATAGTAGTATGGCTTAATTCAGTCACCACTAATATTTCATCGCCAACCAACTTGTCTGGCATAGTAACATCAAATAATTTACCAGAGAGTTTGATTATTATTTGTCACTTTATAACCTCACCAACAACAGAATCTGTGCTGCTCCTTATTCCAGAAATGTGCCATACGTGACCATTTCAGCGAAAACCTGTCTAGTTCACACAACCTCTAAATTTTTTTTCTCAGTATTATCTGCATTGTCCAAAGAGTGGTTCACCAAAGTTTCAGTCTTCTGTGGTGAGTAGCTTTGGAATTACAGGGCTAGAAAGTAGGAAAAACAAGGAAATTGATTTGTACAGTGACTATACTAAAAATAAACTACAGGTGCTTACATTCGCAGCCATAACTTACATTTGGATTAGTCTACAAAGTTAGGATTTGGCTTACAATGTTCACCATGGATTGGCAGATCAACCAAAGTATAGTTTTAGCCCTGCTGTTGCTTGTGCATAGGTGTATGAAGGCAGTTTTGTCGAAGAAAAGGCGACTATTTTGTTTGCGTCAACCACATTGTAAACAAACGCACATGACACGCAAACCATTGGGACTACAGAAATGAAACAAAGATTTTTGATCTCCGTAAGTAGGTGAATAAGATAGTGTATAGTTTTAATTGATTTGAATCTTCCTTCTTAGAGTACTGGCCTGATAAAAACTTGCATATCTTTCTTGTAGTATATGTTATTTTAAGTATTATTTTTAAATTTGATTTTATCAATATGCACATGTACTTGTGAGTTTTCACTGAGACGGTCACATATTGCAGCCTGTAAGTGCTGACAAAGATTGCTAGTGTTGCCAGCTAAACCACTAATTGTAACTACCTATCAACTGCTATCATTCCTTCAAGTATGGTGTTCAATTCATACAGGTTAATCAATTAATTGAGTTAGTAATCGATGATTAATAAATTAATCAAAACTGAGCGCCCTAATTTAATGTCCACTAGTATATCTACAGGTATAGGCAACCTTCCTTATCCACATTTTAGTTATTCCCTTTTGATACACTACTTATTTTCTTCGATTCTTAAATTTCCAAATTTATTTAGTGAATTTCAGGGTAGTTTATTAAGCATTACATAATACGTATACGATGGTCTGATATTTGTCAATTTTGTACTATAAAAAAAACCAGTGTAGCAAGCCATTTAGTGCATACTATACCTCCATATCAGGTTGCTATAGTAACATATTTTAAGTTCTTCAACGATTGTTGACAAGTAGAGCCGGCCAAATAGTTGAAAAATATCTACTATTGCAATATTAACTTTCAAATTGTATCGTGACATTTAGCCTCTACACTATCATGATGGGTGCGACACTTCGAAATGACCAATAATTTGTTCCATTCACAAACCATATTCTTATCTTTTCACAAGAAAGGAGCAATGATTAGGTGTAAACAATAAATTAGCAACTTTGTTCACCAATTGTACAAGCAGCTAACTACTGATCTGTCATTTATACTGTATTACCAATTACATTTTTCATTACTATTAATTGTCTTTGAAACTTTTGCTATTGTCCAGCCCTATTGATGGTGTCACCAGATGATCAAGTAAATTTTCAAATGTTACTTGTTTAACCTTCGCTGAAGGCTAGTTTATGCTTTTGACAAGGACACACAAAATTTGGAATTTTCAACTAGGACCATAGCATCGATAAAAAAATACTGAAACAAGCTGGAGTAGTGTACGGTATTAAATCACAGTAAAACAATAAGAAGCGTTACTGTACATGTCCCTACTGTGCATTTCTATTATGATACGTATCTTGAGCACAGTAGGGATCACTTATAAGTCCATGAAGAATGCATTGTATGTAGTGCGCTATGCAAAAGGAAACTGTCGGTCTAAAGCGACACAAAAGATTGAAAAATCAAGCCAACTGTTATTGAATAAGGCCTGTCTAAACGCATTAGTTAGTCAGGCAGGCACAGGTAATAGAAAATTCCACTATTTTAAATTTCACAGCAACTTTTTGGAAACGTTTAAGTTATGCCAAACTGTAATCATGTAAAGCCGCATTCATAATATACAGTACTATTGTACTAATGATTATGCACGCATTGTAGCTACAATCAACAAAATACATAATTATGAAGATTCTTGAAGAGGTTTGGCTAATATATAATATGCTGCACTTTATACAGCATAGTACTTTTTTCTTCTTAAAATATTACTGGATACCTCCTTTGATAAGCTTGGGATCTCTACAAAGATCCAAAGTTCCAGAATTATTTGTTTATACTTTCCCAGATGCTTTTTCTATTGGTTGTATTTGTGGAATTATTTGCACGTGATACATTATATGTAACCAAATCTGCAAAAGGGGAAACTTGTAGCCTTTTCTATATTTTCCAAGTTTGACGATTCATATTTCATCAAGTGTTCAACCTATTGTCTTAAACTTACATCCAGAAATAGCACAATGTTAGGGTGTAAAGTGACCAAATTTTCAGGCTGGCATCATACTTACACATGAAAATATGGATTGTCAAGTACATATACAATTAGAAAGGCTATAAAACTCCTTTTTCGCAGATCCAGTCAAATATGTGACCCACTTAGCAAAAGCCAGCTGTTTTTGCACATTGCTTGAATTACTTTTACACTATATGTTATCTATAGTAACAAAGGAGTGGACAGCCAAAGTTTCAGTCTTTTATGATGAATAGTCTTGGAGTTATAGTGCCAGACAGGTGGAACAGGAATAAATTCAATTTGTACAGCAACAATACGGAAAATAAATTACAGGTGTTTGTTTAACCGATCATGACTCACAACTGAGCAAGCTCCAAAGATGGTGTTTGGCTCAGTCTGTTCGCCATTAAGTGGCACATCAGTCAGTTATAGTGTTTTCCGTGTACGTCTCTGTGTGGATAAAGAAGGCCATTTCAACAACTAGATGATACGGTAAACTTTATTTCTACTGCATTGTAAATAAGCACCATACTGTGATATCCCAATGAACAGGAGATTCTGGTGGTGTATAAGTTTTATTGATTTGAGCTGTGTTTCAGTACACATAACAAAGCAATTGAAACATGCATAAAATTTTTATGTAGCATGAGTATTTTTACCCAGTTTATTTCAATATGTTTTAAAGTGAAATAGAATTTTGCAAAACAAATGGCTGGTTTCCCCTCAATGGGTCACATATATACATATGAATTTTAATGACACCCTAACATGGTGCTGTATGAAAGCAAAAGTACAAAGTTTGATACTTTCATGAAAATGTACTATTTTTTTTCAATACTATAAAGCAACACTGTATTATCATCATATTTCTGTTTGCAGCTTTTATCATCTGAGACTCTGGTTCCTTATAAAACCTGGCTGTTGCAATGACAAATTTATTGTTTGACAAGTAAAGGCAAGGATATGCCTGCATTGGAGGTGGTGTGGTAGTTGTACAGTAGAAACAGAAAGTGTTGCAAACATGTCAGAAAGAAATGGTATGATGTCATAAAGCGACAAATAACTAATGAAGAGACAAGGTTGTGTTAAGGCTATAGATACTGCAGCTGATACCAGAGGACTAAAACGACTAGAGAAAAATAATGTGTGTACGTATATCTATACATGATTCCTTTTTTGCTGTCTGTATTCCTTGCTACATGTGTTTGAATGCCATACCATTAAATATCTGAGGTTTAGTAGTGGATTTGCAAGCGATTCCATATGTATGTCTAAATCCTCTATTTTTAGAATAAAATTAGAACTAAACCTTGGGGAAAGCTATAATTCTCTACCTCCAAGTATCTAGGCTACAGATTTGAAAATGTAATTAAATTATAAATGTACTTGGTTTGTTTAATTGATTTTAATTTCTTTAAATAACTAAATTTACAGCATTACATTTAGGCTATGTGCTATTGTACCTGTGATTTGAAAATGCAATTAAATTATGTTTGTACTTGGTTTGTTGGCAAATAACTCAATTACAGCATCATGTTAAGTGAGGTGTTTGATAAGGCACAACTGGACATTGAAATTGCTTTACTACAAAAATTTAACTGTTCAATGCTTGTGGTGTTTTTGAAGTGACTCAGATGAGGGAAGCAATTGATGTAGGAATTCCACTGGTGTTCTGATCCGGTTTATAGATAAAGCCACAAAAGAATTATACCTGTACCAGTTACATAAAATATGGCTTACAGCTACGGCTTATATAATTCATGTATCACTGGAACAACTTTCAAAAGTAGCCACTTCCACGTGCACTTTGTATGAATGTGTTTTGATACCTTTTATTGCCTATCACTAAAATAAACTCATTCACTGCAAGATAACATGTACCTACAGTATTCAGGAGATCTAGGGCATCATGTGGGCAATGGAGGTGTGAGCCTGAATTGCATGAGTATCAAGCAATGGATCAGAGCTGGTTTGCTCAGCCTTTGCAATGACCCAGGGTGAACCATGGTTTGTGCAGAATAGAGTGTTCATGGCCAATGAGGCCTGTAACTAAGTCTACATGGATTGACAGATGAGTTACTCTACTGGAACTGTGTTGTGATTGTTGACATCTTTAGAACTTCCATGGCAGTTGTAATAGTTCATCAATGATAATTCAGTCTTGATTCATTGAGATTCCATGCATGTAGGACTATCCAAGACAGCCATTTATTGCTTACTATAAAAGGGTACTGGTCTAACCCACTGCTGTTAGTATCTGTAGTTTAGAGATTGAATGTACCTTCCTATTGTATTTAAATTCTTGCAATTACTTCCAATACTTTTACCAAAATAAGCATATGAATCTTCGGTCATAAGTAATGTCATTTGAGAAGCAGGAGTATAGTCAGAGCCCTCAACCAAGAAAGTGACATTTTCCAATGATTTGGTAGGTGAGACAGCATCCATTATTGCTTGCAGTCCAGTACAATCACCTCGATGGCCTAAGAAAATTAATTTCACTGTCAACATGCTTACCACAGGAGAAGGTTCCAATTAAATTCTGGTAACTATGGCTACAGTAAAACGACATTATGTGTGTAAATTAAAAGACAACATGCATACAGTTGTAGATAATAACAATTAAGTAGTTGAGTCACTTGGAAAATCAAACCATTTAACTGTAAATGTGACCGGGCCTGCGAAAATAGGGTATGTGGGCACATGAGTTTTGCCTACTCTTTCAAACTTTCATAACTTATTGTACCAGTATGTTATGGCAATGCAATTTTGAGCATCTAGTAAGAATTTAATTGGCTTTATGATGCAAGTTACTAAATACAAACATTCTGTTCCAGCATGGCGATATAACCTGTAGAGTGACGCACTGTAGCTTGTGCCCACATGCCCTGTTTTCACAGGCCTGGTCACAAATACTTTGAAAAGTGTTTATATTTAAAATACTGTACTGACAAGTAAATGTAATTGTATTTATATTTAGAAAATGCCTAGTGTAATTAAATACTATGCACGTATTTTACTCCAATTCCGTTAATAGCTAGCTTTGAATAGAGGATGCACAATAGGTAGTGAATATAGTGACACATCACCACATACAGGTAGTGGATATAGTGACACATCACCACACACAGGTAGTGGATATAGTGACACATCACCACATACAGGTAGTGGATATAGTTACACATCACCACACACAGGTAGTGGATATAGTTACACACCACCACACACAGGTAGTGGATATAGTTACACATCACCACACACAGGTAGTGGATATAGTTACACATCACCACACACAGGTAGTGGATATAGTGACACATCACCACACACAGGTAGTGGATATAGTTACACATCACCACACACAGGTAGTGGATATAGTTACACATCACCACACACAGGTAGTGGATATAGTTACACATCACCACACACAGGTAGTGGATATAGTTACACATCACCACACACAGGTAGTGGACATAGTTACACATCACCACACACAGGTAGTGGATATAGTGACACATCACCACACACAGGTAGTGGATATAGTGACACATCACCACACACAGGTAGTGGATATAGTGACACATCACCACACACAGGTAGTGGATATAGTTACACATCACCACACACAGGTAGTGGATATAGTTACACATCACCACACACAGGTAGTGGATATAGTTACACATCACCACACACAGGTAGTGGATATAGTTACACATCACCACACACAGGTAGTGGATATAGTTACACATCACCACACACAGGTAGTGGATATAGTTACACATCACCACACACAGGTAGTGGCCCATGACACATCACCTGTAGCTACCATGAATTACTACTGACAATACCACCTCTGGCCCTGATAAAGAATTATTCATGCAATTTATCAAATACGTATGCCTTGTTGTGTTTGGGACCTACTGTACAAGAAGCGGCCTCAGGGTTGGAAGTTTCACAGTGAAATAAATTATACTGAATACACCAAAAAGCTACTTAGTAGCATGAAATTATTCCACATCATATAGTACTGTAGTACAGTGTATTATATTTAAAATGAATTTGACATACAGTAACCATACTGTACTTCATCACAAGCAAATTATTATAACACTAGAAGACATTAGATGAAAACAGTAATTGCAGTCACACACACACACACATACAAAATATCACACAGATAAAGACATAACCACAAAATTAAACAAAGTTAATGAGCACAGCAGGGATCAGTTACACTATAAAAGACAAAACGAAAGAAAGTCACCATGAGTGATAGTTATTGATAAACATTTTACGTACCTAAATTTTGGCTCACCACCAACTTCCATAATATTGCAGATGTTCATTGTAGTGCCGGCAAACTGCTGGAGTTAGCCAGCACCAAACATTTTGAATTTCTGCTTTGAGTTGCTCTAGATTTCTTGGTTTCCACCACGTATTCCTAAGGTAGCTCATCATGGAACCCCATACCCCTCTCTATGGGGTTTAATTAAATCAGGGGATTCTGGTGGAGTGTACCACCAATTCCAGCATCACTGTGGATTCATCAGTAAAGATACAATTAGCAAGGTCTCTTTGGTTCTTTCACCCAAATAAGGCGTTTTGTTTTGTTGAACTACAATGATAAAATAATGTTTCTACACTAGTATGCCCACAATATACAATATGCCATATTTAAATCAACCACACAGTGCACTGTAAAACCTACCCACCCCAGTATGGGGAGAGTAAGGAAATACAGTGAAAGAAAGTCAAATTCCCAAACCTGGGAATAATAGTTAGGTCAAATTCCCACATAAAAGGGTATAATATCCCTTCCTATAACATGAGAATAATAAGGAATTTGGTACGATGGTGAAATTTTATTAGACACTGTAGTAGTACTACTCTGTACAATCTGCGATCATGGTCAAAGTGATAGGGACATTGAGTATGAGTCGTCCATAGATCAATCGATTGATCCATAGACGACTTGGATCAATCATCCTTCTTGGACTTGCTTGCCATGGTTGAAGGATAGTGGTGAGTGTTTTCACAAATTTCCATGTTGTAATTGTTAGGATTGTTACAAAATTTAATGGTGAAAAACCATAAAAGCCAATAGGAAATTTCTTGGGAGAGTTATTTTAGAGAATGGCTTGTAATTTCAGAGTTACATAGTTGCAAAGTGAAAGCTGATATCAGATAAATATAACAGTTGGCCACCATACATTTGCTGTCCAAACTCTGTGTTTGACAATAACTCGGTTTGCTCAGACATACTGTAATGCTCCAGCTATAAAAGAGGATGGACCCTAAAGGAAACAGTTTATCTGTTTGGTTCATGGCTTAATCGTATTGCTAATCATCATAACTACCACTTGGTTGCTAGGAGACACTACATTCTCACAAGGCCCATTCAATTAACAATGTTACAGCAATTCAGACAAGTTATAAGAGCAATGAATGATGTGAATATATAGTTGATACAAGAATTAATTACCATGTACAATCTAATTCCTCATTCTCTATAGATCGGACATTAACCGGGTGGACTCCGTGATATAGAAAGCAGAGCTGCTGCTGATGCTGTAAAATGGATCCCGTCCAGATCTGAGGGCTTCCCAGCGCTGAAACAGTGGTCTGGCTGCGCGAGACTAAGACGAGTCCGAGGACGAGTCAACTACAACTTTTATAAATAACACATCACGTGACTGTTTAGTGACTTATCACGTGAACACCGCATTGGTGGCCACGTGTCCCTAATCACTGCTGATGGAGATGGAGTTGGAGTCAGTTGCTCCCCCAAGAAGAAGCGGCAGACACAACACTGTGGAAGGTATGTGATTCATATTTTTTTAAACTGGCCTATATGTGTTATTTGTTATAGACTCTCCGTCCAGTGACCAATCTAACGGTGCTACTCATGCGGTAGTACTTTTTGATTGCGATGGCACTATTGCCTTAATACCCAGAAGTCGTATGTTGTCCCGTGACCAGGAGACCTGCGTGGTGAAATGGCCTTACGGGAAACTGAAAGGCAACATTGTTTTTGAAGGTAAAAATTATTATTTTTAATGTAGCATTGTGAGCTTTCTTGAAATTTTTCTCTGAAATGTGTGTGCATCTTTGTTTTATTATTATTTTTTTGTTTGTCTATACCCAACAAATCATCTTTTGGTTACAAAAGTGCTGATTAAAGTACTTCATTGGCCCTTTACTAAATTTACAAATACATGTAGGTTAGCTTTATACAAGGTGTTCTAATTTGTGAATACTAGTTCCTGGATGATATGTAAATACCTATGCCATGGCTGTACATGTGTTGTAGCTCTTAAAAATGATGAGCTGGCAGAGAGTGCAAAGATCACATTGAGTCTATAGCTTGAGACTTTTTCAAAAAAAAAAAAAATCTTGGGAAATAACACCATTTAACCAGGTAAGCGCTGGCCAAACTTAAAGGTTTTAGATATCGAAGATTTCATAACAAATGTGTTAAATCAAATTTTGTGAATATCAAAGTAATGGTGGTCACTTTGGCCAGAACTGTTCACCAGTTACAGTATTCTTGAGAAAGTACAATGAAAATATGAGCTTGTGAGCATGTGAGCTTGTGTAAGATTTGTCTACCTTTTCAAATTTTCATAACTCAAAAGCTTTTAACAATATCACCTTATCCTTATTTAATTGGCTTTATTATACAAGACACAAAATGGAAATACCCTAGACCTAGAATTTACCTCTTGGGTATAGTTCCGTGTTCACACCCTGTTTTTGAGGGCCATAATTTTAATATCGATTCTACTCAAGGCCCGATACAGATATACTATTGAAGACATGACAATAAAACAAGTACATAAATATAGTTTTACAACAGTAGGAATGAAAGCCTTTTTGTTATGTGTTGATTACATAAAATGCAGGCCTGGTCGGTTGTTTGATACATATCTGTATATTCATGCAGACTCACATGTATTATTTAATGTTAATAACTTCAAAGAAACAGCAAGGAAAAGAATCATAACCCAAGCCTAATTGGCATTCATTTTCCAATTGTGTTTAATACCCCTCAGCTTATCATTGAAATGGGGGTTTATTAGAATGCTGATTTCATAATTCATTATTGACTTATACACTCCATTCACACTAGCCCAGTAGCATGTTCAGAATGGTACAGCTCGGTGAAAAGTGCAATGTAAATGGTGTCTGTACCATGCCCAATCGAACCAAGCCAGCTCACTTGATTTCACCAGGCCACTAGTTTTTTCATAAGGCACATTAAATTATAATTCAAATCACTCGACGTTACACAGAGAATCAAGAATCACAGAAACCCTGTTTTGGCAGGAAAGAAAGCCATGCAAATGTTTGCTGTTGTTGGCAGTTGCTCTACTTGATTACTTCGATCCGTGTTGCCATTTCTACAGTCCTTTGCTGCTATCTATCCATTGTTGCTCTTGTAGGGATTCAAGATTTCTAGCAGTAACTAAGCTTGGAAAACAAAAGCTGCTATGATTTTAGCAAACTCAGTAATTTAATTGTGTGCTTATACAAGCCAGGTGATTTAGTGTGTGAGCGAGACTGTGTAGTGTGAGCAGCAGCCACTCTGGGCTGGACTGAACTGAGTCAAACTAAACCGTGGTATGCATGTTATTCTGTAGTTCTCAAATTACACTGGTAATTAAGGAAGCACTTGCAGTGTGATCAGGGGTGTCTAGGTAGAGCTGCATATAGTGCCTGGTTTTTAGAAGTAGCTCAAAATCATCTTGTTATTGCATACAGCAGCTATGTTTGAGTAAAGAGTATGAAGTAAAGCTGATTTCTTTCTAAGGGACGAAAGAGGAATGCAAACTTAAGGAGACCAACATGAATGATGATGAAGGCACGAATGACGTGAATAATGTAGAAGATGCCACTGATCCATTGTCACAGGTTATTTTTAATTTGCATTATGTACATTAAAGACACTATGCACAGGTAAATGATCATGAGAATGTTGAGGGGGTGAAAAGGAAACAATGTGATGGCAGAAAGCCAAAGAAGAAGAGGAGACTGGTAAGTATATATATATATATATAGTATATTTTTTTTACGGTACAGATTTAACGCAACGTCGCACTCTCGAGTGACCCACTCTGGAGAGCAATCCGTTATGAACTAGAGTCTCGAGTAGTCATTATCGAATACGAGGTCGAGCGCTCGCACCTGAACTTGCAGTTGCGAGTACGAACGTAAGAAAAACACTCGAAGCGAACAAGGCGCTTACTTATTAAATAATTTGAATATGCGCCAGACAAAAAATCTATTTCGAGCTGTCAAGGGCAAGCAGAATGACCTGAGGTTAGTTGATCAGATACGTACTGTAAAACTTATGCTACATACGTACATATACATAATTTATACAATGTAATGTTTTTAAAATCACTCGCGGGTAAAGTCAGTTTACTCTCGAGTGGACTCGACAGTTCAGAATGTCGACACTCTGACAAAATGCCAAGGCTCGCCCTGAGTGTAAGAAGAAGTGCTCTTAGCTTGTCTAATGCAGGATATTCTGTGGCAGATATAGAACAAATATTGAAGAAACAAAAAGTTGCTACTACGAAGCGAAGCCTATATCGTCTGATTAAAAAATTTAAGGAACATGGAGTGTACACGGATTTGCAACGAAGAGCTCGTGATAGGAAGATTACACCAGAGATGTTGAAAATGATTAACGATGAACTAAAGCAGAATGATGAAGCCACAGCAAGGCATTTGAGAGCAATGTTAATAGAAAAATATCCAGACTTGGAGGTGACTTTATCTACCATTAAACGCCAACGCCAGGCGTTAGGGTGGGTGTGCACTAGACCCCACTATTGCCAGCTTATTAGAAATCTGAACAAAACCAAAAGGCTGGTATGGTGCAAGGAACAGCGCCGGGTTAATGAAGATTTTAACAATGTAATTTTTTCAGATGAGTGTACGATACAATTGGAACACCATGGCCGGTTGTGCTTCAGGAAACGGAAAGAGCCTAGAAAGCTTAAGCCGAGAGCGAAACATCCCGCAAAGCTGCACATTTGGGGAGCCATATCTGCACGTGGAGCAGCCCGTGTTGTTATGTTCACTGGCATAATGGATGCTGTCCGCTATGCAGACATTTTGAGTGCCTCTCTTGTGCCATTTATAGCTGACCGATTTTCTGATTCTGGAGGGCATAGGTTTCAAATGGATAACGACCCTAAACATCGCAGTAATCACATAGAAGATTACTTCGAAGAGAAGAACATCAATTGGTGGCCAACTCCACCAGAAAGTCCCGATCTGAACCCCATAGAAAATTTATGGGGTTCATTGAAACAGTATTTGCGAACTAAGCACAAACCAAGGGATCTCAACCAGCTCAAGGAAGGTGTAATAAGCTTTTGGCAAACACTAACACCAGCCGTATGCAGAAAATACATTGGTCACCTACGCAAGGTTATCCCAAAAGTCATAGAATTACATGGTGAACCTAGTGGTTACTAGTGCAACTGAAACATTCAACATGCTACTTTTGTACTACGTACCTTGAACATTTATCATGATTAATTTTCAAATAATGAAAGTGTGGATATAAGAACATGATTGGATATAAAAACATGAAAAGTTTTTAACTGTTTCCTAATAAATCAAAAAGCTCAGTTCCAGTTTCAGGTCAAAAAAAAAAAACCAAATCCAGTTTCCAGGGAAGTAGTATGACAATCAATTAAGTCCTTGCAGTTGTTTTTTAGTGGGCTTGTTACGAAGACGTCGGCAACTCTCATCAATTGAGATTATACAATCTGCCCACTCTTTGGAAATGTCGGTGTTTTGTGACGGAAAATACTTGAAAGAAGTACTCTTAATGTATTTGATAATTCTTGGATCTAACTGTTGTTTATTGCGTCCAGAGACATTCGATGTCTTTCTAACTTGTTCCGTAAACAATCTTCTGGTCAAATGTACGCTCATATTCCTGCGTGAGCAGCTTTTCATAAAGATCAAAGTAAGTTCACTTTCAGGCAATAGTCCAGTTGGTCCTCGTGAAGTTGGTGGTGGTGGTGTAGGTAGTAAATTTGCTCCACTCCCATGTGCAAGCTCTAAAATTGAAAATATAATTTACCATAATGTTTGTTGGACGTAAATAGCTACACACACTTTAATAAACAAACACAGTACAGTGTATCTTTTACAGTGTCACTTATATTATAGTCCATGCATGAATAACAGTTAACATGCCCTCTTAAAGCAGTGCAAGTTCTGGTAATTTGCATTTAACAGTGTCTGGATATCCTTTCACAAAGACATTGGCACTTAGTTTGTGGGTGACCACAAGCCAAAGGTATTTGTTTTAACCACACCTCGAGTTAGTACCAGTCCCCTAGTACTTGTCAGCTCAGATAGTATAAAATGCATTTATAGCCTGTTTACTAGTGTCATCTTTAGATTGTGGGTTGCATCAAACCCTTTGTAGTACTTTAAAACTCTTGCATTACTCCGTTAATTAGTTGTGTCCAGACACAATATTGACACACTGTTTCAAGCACTGCTGTTTTACGTGACACACTGTTTCAAGTAGTGCTGGGCGGTATGGCATTTTTTGATTACGGTACGGTATTGAAGAAAATACCCCGGTATTCGGTATTTCACGGTATTCAGCTTGGTAAGGAACTAATAATATGTTTTTACAGTAATTGTTAACTGTAACTACTCACAATTGAAAGTTACCCATGGCCAGCAGTAGGGACCAGTCTATTTTGCTTTTTTTCTACCTATTTTTCTTTCCAGCAATTCTTTTATTTTTCCCCTATTATGCTCCATATTTTGCTCAAGAATTATAAATTTTGCTCAGTACTTATCTTTGTTAATTGAATATTTCCAAGTGCAAAGCTACAGTTTCGCCTTAAAGTGACTGTTCTATTAGAGCTCGATCAGAAATTACTTCTAACATGTAAAGCAAGAAGCCAGCTAATATTGCTTAACATGTGTGGCTGTTTTATTAGGGTATATCGATTGTCACTTGTTGTTCCTGTAACAATTAGCTATGCATTGTAGATATTTTAGCGTGTCTGACTGTTTGATTAGAGTATCTCGATCTTTTGTGCAATTTTTATGTCCACTTCACAAAAGTTGCACCTATTATGCCAGCATTTTGCTCATTGCTTTTACCCAACCATTATGCTAAAAATTTTGCTGGCGAAATCGACGGGTCCCTAGCCAGCAGGTTATAAAAATATTTTACTAACTACATGACAGTAGGCAGGTGCTACAATGTAACCTGAAACCTAACAGTTGCTGTTAGGAGAGGCTTGTGGTCACCACCAAACCACCAACACATAACCCAACCACCTTGTCTCTGGCTTCCTGCACACTAGTCACATTCATGCTGGTATTTTCAGAAACAAATACCTTTGAAACGGTTTAATGAAAATACCGCGGTATACGGTATTTTCGGTATACCGCCCAGCACTAGTTTCAAGCACTGCTGTTTTACACAGACTTTGCGACAGATCAGTTTTAATAAACTGTTTACAGCACTGCTTCATAAATTTTTTTCCTAAAATTTGGTGGTCAATTGTGAAGTAGTGAAAGCCCTTATTGATTCATTTCCAGTTTCCAGCACTTACACTTTCTCCACAAGCTGCCACCATCTAAATCTGGTAATGAGCAAGAAGGTATTTCCTTAAACTCAAGCATTACCACAACTTTGGAGCCATTTTAGTAGTGTTGTGCGATACAGCTAAAATGGTGTATCTCAAACCTTGTGTAGTCATGATATGATACCAATATGGAATATAGTGAACTTCAGCCAAAAAGCAAAGTAATTAACTGTGTGGGTGGCCGTCAAATTTTCATAGTTTAGTTCCAGACATTACAGACCGTGTAACAAGCTTCAAGTCTGAGAAACAGGCGAACAGCTCTGCTACACTGTACGTTGTACAAAACCAGACCTTAGCATTTCCATGTGCGAATAAAACATTGATAAATGTATTGCAATATCGATATTGTGATATTGTATATGTGTATCGATAATATTCGATATGTATCGCACATCACTACATTTCAAGACATAATGTAAATTTGAATAACATAAATGCGCACCTCTATGCAAGGAGTATGACATATAACACTTGTGTGCTACACGCAATCTGAGCTTTCAAATTTACTGACCAGAATTGTTAGATTCTAAGGGTTGTGCGCCGGGCCCTTGTGAAGTTGGTGGCGGTGAACAGTTAGGTAGTACATTTACTCCACTTCCATGTGCAAGCTCTAAAATTGAAAAAAACTTTGCCGTAATGTTTATAGGATGGAAATGGCTACACACACTTTAATAAACACGAGTACAGTGTATCCTTTACAGTGTCACTTATAGTTCATGAATAACAGTTACATTCATAGTTTTAATTATAGTTATTTTCAACTACTACGAAGAAGGTGATTCTAAAACTCTAGTATCACGGCAGTGGTGGAGCCAAGAAACATTAAATTTGAATACACAAATGCACCTCTATACACAAATGCACCTCTATACAAGGAGTATAACATAACACTTGTAGCACACGTAATCTCTGAGCTTACTTACCAGAAAAGCTAGATTCTATGGGTTGTACAATTGGGATTTGCTCTTGTCGAACATATACAGGTCCTGCAAGCTCACTAGGTCCTACACAGTACATTACAGAATTAAAAATAGAGACGAAAATGAGAAACTTTAGAAGAGCTGAAACAAATATTTGATTCGGTTAGTACAGAAAGTATTCTAATACTTAAACATTATTAAACAATGCCACGGTATACATAAGCGTGGAAAATTTTAGGGAATCACACTTGTAATTAAGTAAATTTCGTGTAATAGTTCAAGTTTCCTTTCCGATGAAAAGTGATTCTAGCGTGTTCAAAGTCTATCCACGGAAATGAAAACAGCGAATTACTTTTGCGACTGTTTCAGTAAAAACTTGCATTTTTCGTACAAGCATGCATATTGGAAAAAATGGAATTTACAAAATCTGATATTTGTTTCAGCCGTACTTTAGAAATAGAGTTCGGAAAATACACTGATGAAAGCAAACAAACACCCACTAGTAATATTTGCTTTACTACCAAACATACCTGAGTGGGTAGGTGGTTGCTGCATTGCTCCAAACGAATCCAATTTTGACGACACCATTACTAACCCTCTGGACATTACTTGAATAGATTCCTGCAAAGACGACACTGTCTTATTCAGATCTTCATACTTCTGATCCTAAACAAACAAGCAAAAGGTATTGAATAACACCTATTGTGGCAAAATAGTGTACACACAAATCAAAACCAATACCAATAAACGTGTTGCTCCAAAATGATGACCACTATTTTGTTAACAAAGCCACTTTAGTGGAGTTTGGTGCCAAAGGGCTATTAAGCATAAAATGCTTACATGCCACATAATAAAGTGTACCACTATGTAAGTCAAAACAAACCTTAACATCAGCTGAACTGGGTAGAGAAGGATGCAATTCTGCGCTCATGTCATCATCATACTAGTATATTAAAACTATACTAAATTTTAACACAGCTAATATAGCATGCATACCCTATTGTACAAGAAGTCATCAAAATCCATATAGAATGGATCCTCTCGATACATTTCAATCACCTAAAAGTATCCAGAGCATTTTTTGATAATCAGACTGTTATTCTTACTGGTATATCAATTTCTTGGGTGTTCACATCACTAACGATTTCTTTGCTCATAGCATCCGTACCAGTTTCATTGCTCATCGCATCCCTATCAGTTTCATTGCTCATCGCATCCCTATCAGTTTCATTGCTCATCGCATCCCTATCAGTTTCATTGCTCATCGCATCCCTATCAGTTTCATTGCTCATCGCATCCCTATCAGTTTCATCGCTTGCCATCTTCCCTTTGTCTACCTAGAGATAAAAACATTAAGCATTCCCTTAATTCTATTTAAATGGCCCTTCGGATCTATAAGACACTTTGTCGAATTTATAACACTTACTTTAGTGATGTCAACATCTTTAGGGGTGTCAGGACCAACCTCCAACACCGGCTTTTCCTAGATCAAAGTAAAGTATTATGTATACATTAATTGAGGTTACAATTCTGTATGCAGTACTAAATAAGACAGCACGAATGCAAGTAACTCAGTATAATAGCATTGGCCAGTGGTTTAAACGTGTAGAGAACAATCAAGGAAACCCAAAACGTGTAAATCACAATGGGATTTGTGGTACTTTTGATGATATCATAAGCCTAAAGCTTAAGAAATTTATGCAGCAGTGTGGTGTTTTGCATGCCGTGATGCCACATTTAAAGACTGATTGCACTTGCTGTCTATCCTAGTGAGTTATCTCAAATAGACCCGTCAGCCTTGGTGAGTGGTAAAAGTTGTCTCTTTTCATGACTTTCATTGTGCACCCCAACTTGCTAATATCCAGCTGGAAGATCTAAGCTAGTAAAATAACAAAGCTTTCCAAACTGGTCCAAGTTGTAGATTTTTGGTTAAGATAATTCCCAAACTGCTAACCAGAATTACCTGAAATTTTGAGTATCAACTCCATATACACTGTAGATAATGTCAAGAATAATAGTAAAAAAAACAAATGTGCGAACAATATGGGTTTCGGTTGAGACGGTCACATACATATAGACACAACACACTTACCACCTCTTTTTTCTTAGTCCTTCTTTTCTTTGCTACAGTATCACCTTTCAATTTATCACCCTCACTCTTGGTCTTGACTTTTTGGACAGGGACTCTCCTTGTCTGCTTGCTACCTGTCTGCTTTTGCTTCTTAACAGCAGTATCAGATTTACACTTCTGGGATAAAAGTAAAAGAAATAAAATATACAACACAACCTGTTGAAATAGAGCATGCCAGTCAGGTGATTATAATTTTAATAGCATGCCTACGATAACCACAACATTCCAACAATGGCTTATAGTGGCCCCACCTGGTTAGTTGATCACCTAGTAACAGGGCATTGTATGAAAAACAAGCTGACAGGTCAGACTATTAACCCTCTTACCGCCACATACAAGTGTTAGTGTATGATGCCGTAAAAAAAAAGTGACCATAAAAGAAAACAACAAAAACTTCCACCTGTCTAGCATTGTGATTCCATGAGCACTTATCTGATAAAATTTGAACAATCCATTTATTTTCCATTCTAAATTATGAAGCAGTCATAAAAATGTTTGAAAAAATGCAAACTGGTTGGGTTTTTTGTTCAGTGGGTCATCACATATGATTAGTGATCAGAAAAGTTAGCAACCAATTCAACATACCTGCTTTCTTTTGTTTTGCCTGGGTTCAACATTCTCTTTTCCATCACGGCTATCTTTGCACTTATCTTCTATCTGATCACTGCATGTATTATCCTGTGTATCTTTACTACCATCCATTTCAATCTGACTGTAGTCATCCATGAAATTCTCTCTGTCCTCTTCACTACCATTATTTGACTGGCTGTCTTCATCATCCTCATCATACTTTTCCTGGTCCTGCTTACATTCTTTTTGTGTTCCTGCAGTTGTGCTAAAATAGACAAACAACAGAAACACACCTTTCTTACCTAAAGACAATATTTTTACTTCATAAATGGCTTTTCCCTCCGTGATTTGAGCTATACCATCAATAAACAGGGATGTTCCTTTAAGCATACGAGTGGGAACAACTGCAGTGTAGATCTCATCGACGTATTCAATGAAGGCATAAGGAGCTACACCTGTAAAAATTTATGTGCATAACTTTCCAATAAACTTAAACTAGGCTGTGCAACAAAACATAATATATTTGCACTTCTAAAATAATGAATACACATTTTAGCTAACTGTTACAAGCACTTCTGTCAAGTGTGGGATCCAACTGCTCAGGCTCAATCATGCTGCAAAGGCACTTCTAATACTACTCTAACACATTACA
Organism: Dysidea avara; assembly: GCF_963678975.1. Taxonomy (NCBI): domain Eukaryota; kingdom Metazoa; phylum Porifera; class Demospongiae; order Dictyoceratida; family Dysideidae; genus Dysidea; species Dysidea avara. Next base: position 33,992,527 of record NC_089272.1, read on the forward strand.
TAACAGTGTCTTTTAAATTTACTGTTTATCTAAGCTTGCAACACCATGTGACTGCTTTCTCTTTATAAAGCCCAGTATGGAATCCATCTGCTCAAGCTCAATCATTCCACTAAATAACTTCTAATACTACTCTAACACATAACCTAACAGTGTCTTTTAAATTCTTACTGTTTACCTTAGCATTTACTGTGCCATGTGACTGCTTTCTCCATTTAACGCTCATTCTATCAAGTTTGCTTAAGCTCGATCATGCACCTAATCCATCTGCTAAACCACAATCATGCTAGTAAATCACTTCACTCTAACACATCAAAGCCGACTATTAACGGAGTTTTAGTTTTTTGTTGTTGTTGCATGCCGTGAAATTGGTTAGCTGCAAACACTCTATAACAACTAGCTATACACAAACAAAATAGAAGTTTACTTTTCTTTGCCTTTGTTGACCTTTTCGCCACTCTTTCTGATGCCATCACAATCGCTCCTCGTCACAATCACACACGACACAATCACACAACACTCTCCTTTGCACATGCGCACACTATTGCGTGAAATATTTAGAATTGTGCTTTTATTTAAAGTGATAAATTGAAGGCATTGAAGATCATACAACATTGCTGACAGGATCTCACTAATGATTGCTCCAAACTTCACTAGAGCGTAAGTCATTGGTTTTAATCTAATAAGCGCTTGTACGTATCTAGTATTAAACTAATAAGCGCTTATGATATGTATTAGCATTAGGCACCACTTGCTCGAGCGAGTGTAGCAACCCCTCGAGCAAACTCTCATTCGAGTGAGTACCCCCTTCGAGCAAGAGCACTCGATAAGGAACGCTCGATCGAGTGCGGGTGCTTAGCGAGTGGTATCCTATGACTCGCGCGCGAGTGCGACGTTGCGTTAAATCTGTACCGTATGAGGTACTGTGCCATGTATATATGGGCCTAACTTTTTATACTGTACAAGCTGCCTATTTAAGAAAAAGGGTAATTTGAACAGTTACATAGTGCAGTGGTACTACATTTTGTATTTTTTTTAAATGTATAGTGTTTAAATTCTCCCATACCCTTTTTCTGATGAAAGGATATTTCATTGCTTTAGTCAGGAGCTCATAAGTACTGCGTCTTTGGCACCTATAAGCTCCTGTTTAGTTTTGGTATGCTTTTGTGTGTATATGTATATCATAACTGCTTTGTAATGTGGAACTGACTTTTGAAATGAAATGACCACTAAGCCAATCAATAGATGTATTAATTGTCTCAACTTTGCATATTGTTTGATACACTTTGTATGTTCTAGATTAAATCAGGTATAATAACTAAGGACCAGGAGAAGAATAAAGAAGTATGCACTGTGATAACATGCAAAGTGTTCATGTTGTTAAGTGTATGCATTGCTACAGAATAAGATGAAGAAGACAAAAGAGAAAAAGAAAAAGAAAGTGAAAAAGGTAAAGTCATGTGTAAGGGAAAGTAGGCAACTGCCAGTGTAGCATTTCTCAAAGGTCATTAGGAACTGTTGATAACTATTAAAATATGTCACACTTTAAAACTGAAGTGCTGATTTTCTTAAAAGCTTTGCTTTATTCTAACTCTACTGCCTATGATTACAGAACAATCAGATACTACTAATCACTAATCGAAGTAGTCCATAAAGCATGATTGTTCATTGTATAGAAAACTGCAGCCATCTACGTAGTGCATGCCTTAGTATCACTTCCCAAGAAGGCTGTTGCAGTCCAAGTTCTTCTAAATAGATCTCACTATACTACTCTGCTGAGCTTATAAAAATGCACAGTAAGATTTCTAAGGTGTTTATGTATATGTCAAAGCATAGCCGCGAGTGCTATATGAAAAATAAAGCATCGATACCGAGCGCCGAGTGCTTTATTTTTCATATAGCACAAACAAGGCTATGCTTTAAATGATTTATGGAACTTTCTAGTCATGTGGTTTCACTATATGCTAGGACTTGTAATTAACTCATGTTGCATGAACTATTAGCAGCCTGAACACACATAAACTAGTTTAACAGAATAACTCGCGCATATTTCACCCTAGTTTGGCATGGTAGATGTTCATTGCATCTTTTGCTCGCAACCCACAATCGATTCTATTGTGAGTCACATCGTGAAATATTTCTGTGATATCTCCAGGACTTGTCCGTTTACATTAACAAACGTAACGGCAACGTTACCTTCTCCCACCCATCATCGAAGCATTTGGGTATGTCTATAAAAGCAATCCAGTGGTAGAACTTGTATTGGCTAGGGTGATAATTAAGTTCTGCTATGTAGTTGGATCACTAAATTTTAAGCATACTTACAGATGTCAAATCTAATAAACATTTTGTATCTTTAGCTTTTTGTACATATTGACTGTATTTTTATTGTAGGATGATTTTGTGATCCACGTAGGAGCTACGCCACCATCATCACCTGGTTCTATGCCTCAACGACTGCTACAGGTTAGATGTGTAAATTTTAAACCTAGGATTGTACTTGTTTCCATTTGGATACTTGTATTGAGGGTGAAGAGTTACAGGAGCATGAAGACACAAAAGTTTGTATAATAAAACAACCACTAATGTAATTACCACAGCAATTTGCGGAAATAAATTCTTTGAGGTAAAAATGCACTATGGATGAAAAGTGTGTGATGATTCAAAAGAGTACAGTGGGCTGTTATGCAACCCTCTCAAAATCATTAAAAGGCTTCATAATAATGGCAACTTATTAAGGTGTATATAGATCAGAAAGACATTATTTTAAGACACTTCCATGTATTTCTGTTATGTATGAAGTGTGCTTGCCATGAACCTGAGAATTAAGAAATAGAGCAGAAGCCATGGGGTATGTAGGATCACACTGGGCCATTGGGATGCCATATTGACTGATCAAATATCATGCGACACATGCCCCCTACTATTGATATTTTGAAAAGTGAATTGGGAATTCAGCTCTTTTACACATTCCACTCAAACTATAGCTTTGCGAATGTAGAAAATGCAGTGTCATTGCTACACAAAAAGAAATGGGCTAAGTCTTATGATCACATTGTCAGGAAAAAGGTCCAGAGTGATGTTAATCATGTAACCTTCTCCATGCATGTTCCTGTCTGAAGGCATCATTTACAGTATTTTTGTTAATAGAATTTATAGATTGTAGAAGAGGATTTGTGGTTGCTCTAAATGTGTTTATTTACTGACCTATGTCTAGTTAATACTGCCAAGCTGTTATAAAGAAAAGTTAGGCTGGTTTTGGGTGACATTTTTGGGCAAGAATACCTAATGTTGCTGTTGTTGACCATTGATATTCTTTTAGTACATCTACACAGTACAGCTCTAGGCAGTCCAAAGTAGTTAGCAAAACCTGGCCTTACTGTGTGGTATATTGGGAAAAAAACAACAACTTTGTAATAGAGGCTTCTTCCACAAAGATAGTATTTTAAAGCATCATACTGTTAGAAAGTCTAAAATGGTGTGCAGTGGTAGTAGGTGCACAAAATTACTCAATGAGAAAACACTGCCATAGTGTAAGGGTACCCTATATATATATATAATGTGGGAGTGTTTATGTAAATGGTATAATCTTGGACATATCCGTTCACCAAATAAGGGACAGTGTAACAGTAAGAATGACTATGGTTCATGACTTATGCAATAATTATGAATGTGTTACAGAGTACTATTGAGCCTGTGGCATTTTATGATGGCCCCAATCCTTTGGAGGATCGATACAATACTGATGAAGAAGGAGAGACCCCAAGAACCACAGTGGAAGCTAGTTCTTTGTCTGGCAATCATGAGCAGGTATCTTGTCTTTTTTGTATTCAGTAATATGTAAAAATTACTTTTAATTCATCTATCATCTGAGCTCTATAGAGTATAATAACTGTTTGATTGTTTAAATGCCACTGAAATGATTGAATTGCATTGAGTTTATGCCTGGACAATTCAACTGTGAAGCTACAGTAAGATCTCACTTAGTGGCCACCTCATTATAGTACTAGTGGCTACTTTAGTAGGCTCCAAGCACAAATCTGATGTACTTTCTAAGGCCACCTCATTATTGAGACCAATTTTTGTTTGGTCCCACAGGTGGCTCTGTTAATGAGGTTTCACTGTATATTATCTTAGTAGTTTTTGACAGATATACACAGTGTTGGACAAGTTACTTTGTAAAAGTAACAGTATTACATATTACTTGCAACTGAACTATTTAGGTACAGTTACATATTACTCATAAAATAAAGTAACTATAATAATATTACATGTTATATTACTTTGTGTCCACAGCCTTAAACTGTCACGTGAAACTACCACCTTATCACGTGACATGATTGCATTGTTGGACAATGTGCAAATCTTGGTTATAGGTAAGAAGCTGGTGAATAAGCTTCATTCAGTAGGCTTTGTTACTTCATTGGGCTAGGCGTTACTTAGAGGATAACTAACGAGTTTAGTAACTTCGTTATTTGTAATAATAATAATATTAGATTCGTTACAGTAACTATATTACTTAGGTAACGCGTTACATTTGTAAGTAAAGTAACTTGAGTTATATTACCTGTTTTTATAGCGTATTTCATTATATTACTTATAGTTACCACAAAAGTAATAATATTATGTAACGCGTTACTCCCAACACTGGATATACAGTAGTGATAGGCTGTAATTACAGTGACAGCACTAGAATTTCTCGATACTACTAAACTCTAGTTGACCAAGTGTCTAGGATTTTGTAGTATGTAGGGTTCTTGTAATTCCAACAGATACGCTTTTTCTGACATGTTTCTCAAACAAGGCAGTTGGAAAGGAATGTAGTTTATGTTTCATGCCACCTGTGTTTATATAACGTGTGTATAGGTTACTGAGGTGACTATTGTATCACTCCAGAGGTCTGTAAATAGTGCAGATATCTGGATTCAGACTATGGAGGTGCTATGCAAAATTATTGCTTTTTAATTGCATAGTTCCACTTGGAATTTTACTTCAGCCCGAGTAACCATAATACAAAACTGGCTATAGTGAATAAATGAATCGAATTTTGCTGTACATTAAGTTTATCAAGAACCTACCAGTAGTTAAGGCATTAAAAATGTCATGTGTATTGTGCATAGTTACCTTGCCTCTTCTACGGTGACCCTATAGGTATAAACATTGTTGTTGGTAAATCCTATTACCAACAATGTACTTGTAAAAACCAGTATCAGCAATTAATCAATAAGTTTTGTATTTTGTAATTCTTTGAAATATTTGTAATTATGTTGCTAAGGAACCACAACTTGAACAAATTATGTATACTGCATAGAACAGTTTATCTATACCATTTTCTTGTGTGAAAAAGCCTTTCAATTGTACTTAATTTTTGTTCACATATATATATACCCTATATATTTTAAAAGAATTCGTTGTTTCAGGAGGCCAGCTACATTGTATGTTTGGTGACCATACACACACACACACACACACACACTTTTTGGGTGCACATGACTGTGTTAAAAACTATAGCGCTTGTGTTTCACGACCTCAAATAAGTCCCTCAATTTAATAAATGATGTGTAGTAGCTTAGTAGCATCACTATAATATTATATTGTTTGTAGGCTACAACACTGCATTCTGAAGTTCACCAGATAAGAGATTATCAGATGACGATAGGCAAATGTTTGGTGGAGATCGGCGAGTATCAGGTATGTACATCATATGTATGTAGTGCTTATATAATTTTTTTTTATTATAATGTGATCCAGGATGTTCTACTTAACTTTACACTCTTTAAACTCTTGATTGTTATATATGACTGAATTTTGGAAAACCGTCAATCTATGTACAATAGTACTTTTGTAATAAAATGTTTTTAAAAACAATGGGTAAAAAACACAAGCTCTAGAAAACAAATTCAATGCAAGCTTTTTATTGTCTCACTGGGGAATGGATAAATCCTAGGCATCGTCGTGTTCGCCAGTTCATAGGGAGTGCAAATATATGTTACATCTCCATACATGAAAGGCTTTCAAAGTTAAAGACGTTTGTTTACATTGCGGTGACAAAAGGATTTACCGATGATCATTCTTCAGTGAATTTGCCTTCTTTCTCAAACATGGAAGCATACCTTGGGCAAAACCTATAAATATCAATTTATTTGCTGTCTAGTGCTGTATTTCCCACACTGCTTAATTTATGAAGCTGAAACTTATCCACTCCATTCCTTTGTCCCTGTAGACAACCAAACACAAATAAAATGAATTTGAAAAATGTGCAGATATCGATGGTTTTCTAAAATTACAGTAGGTCACAAATGTGTGTATAGTATACAGAAGGAAAATTAGCACTGAGGTTGATTTATAATTCATGGGAATTTTACAATACGCAAAGATTCAATGATGTGCAAGTATTTCATTTATTATGAAATTAGCTGCACATACCCTGCTTTCACATAATTTGGTTCTTGTGTATCTAGTCATTATTGATTGTCCAGCTGCACTTAATCAGTTCAGCACCATGCACCTTGATGTACTGGTTTAAATTTTGTGGCATGTTATACTTACACTGATGATGTATGTATTTAGAAAGAGCAATTTGGAGTCCTGAATGATCGAATTGATTGTTTAGAGCAACAAGTTAAGGTTTTGCTGGCATCAGGGGTTGCCAGAGCTCTAACAGCTCCTCATGGGTCAGCATTAACTGGGCTAGGTGAGTAGTTTGTTTCTTTTATGTGTATGAAATTGTCATTTTCTCTAGTTCCCTGTGCAACTCCTACATTGTCTCAGTTGGCATCGTCAGCAACCACTACATTGCCTCTATCGACCACCACAACATGTACACCAGTAACAGCAACACCTACATTGCCTCTATTGACCACCACAACATGTACACCAGTAACAGCAACACCTACATTGCCTCTATTGACCACCACAACATGTACACCAGTAACAGCAACATCTACATTGCCTCTATTGACCACAACATGTACACCAGTAACAGCAACACCTACATTAGCTAGTGGGTCGGCAATAAGTGAGTAATTTTTTCTCTGATTATGTGTATGGACATGACCATTAATTTTTCTCTAGTTCCTTGTACAAGTGAAACTCCATCAGACCATCAGCAAGAACATCAGGCAAACACTGCAATGTCTCCAGATGGCACAATGAATGAGGTGGGTTCTGATATTGTTTAACAGCTGATAGTGTAGCGACTAACCAGCAATTTTTAGTGTACTGATTGTACGTGAAAGTCTTAAATGCTAATAGTGCAAGAAACAATGTATTATTCAGGTTTCTATTTGCAGCTCATACCATCGGAAATTCTGGTGCCTTTGATAATGAAGCACAAAACTAGAGCAAGACTGGCAGTTGCTATGACAAACATATTGTTTGACAAGGACACCAGAATAAAATCGAACTGTAGAGGCCGGGATAAACCTGCATTAGACCCAGTTAAGTTGATGTACATAAGAAGAAAATCGTACGAGTGCCACAAATCTACAATCAACAATGAAAAAGATAACTGGGAACTAGACTGCATTAAAGCCATTGACAGTGATGCAAGGGGAATTAAATGCACAGAAAAAAAACAGAAAATGACGTGTGCATCAATCCCCTTGCTGTGTGTATATGTATTCCTTGCTGTTCACATGTGTCATTGCAATACTGGTAGTTTGATAAAAAAATTTTGTGGATTTGCATGTGGGATATTCAGCAATTGCCAGTTACACTGTTATTTTTCACTGAAACTTTGCAATCATGTTACCACAAATGCACAACTAATATATACTTCACATTAACCTGTTCCCCAGTATGTGTATCGGTGACCATTTTGCAAATATTAGGTTAGCGTTCAGGCTTCCCTTGTAGACCCTCCCAGATTGTTACATGTGTACCCCTGCATCATCTATCCTAGGGGTTGTGCTAGTACAGGTATATGAGAGTAGATTTACTATATTCCAAAGTAGATTTAGTATCATTTCTGTCTGGGATAACATTGAACGTTCTTTGTACAAGACATTTCCATGGTGCCAGATCACAAGTTTACTGAAATAGACAGATACCTATTCAGAAAGTCTAAGGCTCTCAACTTTCAGTCTTGTAAAGTACAACATACTTGGCTTGCTCATCACCAATGGCCAAGGGAAGCTACCACAAAACCTTTTGCAGAAGTTAGTCTTCATAGTTATTTTACTTAAATTTGTAAGTATGATGGATCAACATGCGGATGAGCTTTTAAATTAATTTTGAGCATTTCTTAACTCACTGAGATTCCATAACTTCAGATCTTTTTAATTGATCACCTAGTCATGCATCCTTATCATGTGAGTACTAATCGATTCCCACAATCAACATTTCTTAATGTGTACATTATTACTGCTCAGTTGTAGCCTGGGTTAGCCAGCTGCGAAGCATAGTCCGAGTGGTTCCTTGATCTGAAGTGTAAAAGTGTTACATGATAGACAGGCAGGAGCACAGTACTATTGGGTATTCATAGGGTTTATATTATTGCAAGCAGGTTTGAATTTAAATTCTTGTGATTATTTTGTATTGGCGAGTTGTCTTCCAGACTAAACTTACCCTGTGGTAATAGAATTCGTGGTTTCTTCTACAGTGGATTGATGATGTCATTTTGGAGTTGTAGCAGGTTTTCTTTATAATCGGACTATGTGATATGAAATCTACACTATTTTACTTCAATGATACTTAAACTACTATTCAAACATTCACTTTTAGACTGCCTTGTTTATAGTCCTGTTGAGTTTAACCAACCAATGTAGATTTATTTGATATGTAAGCTTCTAGCAAAATTACAATGGTTTTAAAACTACACATGTACATGCACGTACAAAGCCAAAAAGTAAGACTGCCATTATACTGTAAATTGTCTCACTTACCCAATTGACTGGGAAATTTATGGACTGTTCAGGTGCCTACAATTATACACTATAGGTGTCACTTACAACTAGTAACCTGCAGCAATCTATATTTTAACTCAGCTATACTGTATGTGAAGGTGTGCCCCTAATCTCACATTCCAGAGTGTATGCACATAACAGATAACTGCACCCACTATTGATAGAGGCTGCACTGATTTAAACATAGCCATAAGGTGCAGAGTAGAAGCTTTGTTCGTCACTATACTACTGAATTTTGTTGTGATTCTTGGTGCATCCACTAAACGTATAGATTAATGACGCAGTTGCCATAATTTTAATTTGTACATGTTGTTTCGGCCTCAGATCAAACTCCATGCACAATTGAAACTTGTATTCTGTTGCCATGCATGCACTAAAGTATGGGTAAATTAAGAATTGTTGACATTTTTCAGTTAAGTTGCAAGCATACATCTGTTTCAATACTAAGATACTGTAAAACTTGTAGCATTACAATAGTTTGTACCCACATGCCCAGTTCTTGCAGGCCTGGTCACATATACTAACACTCTATTTAGAATTTAACTCACAGGAGGAAAAACACAGACAAAGCTACACACAACACAAGAATTTTTTCCATTTTATGTAATAACAGTAAACTTTGAAGAAACATAAATAAATCATATGAACAAAACAAGGATTAACAGTTATTGCATAAAGAAAGCAGTCTGGTCATGCTCAACCTGAATGAGATCATTTGGAGCCATTCCTAAAGAGTTTCCGAAGTGTATACTCCGACCACGTACAACAGCCAACCAGTAGCTAATCATGATCATACATTTATAATATATTTACCACGTACAGTTGTAAGCGTAACAACAAGAGAGACAGTTCAGTGTTCACATGATAGTGAATCTCTTCGCATAGAATATTAGCTAGCTACTGGGAGTTTGCGCAGTCCCATACATTAGTCAATTAACCCAGTAAATTCATGAACTGGAAGTGATTTTGTAGACCATTTACTAAGTGATTGTTTCCAAAAAATTAATTATACGCACAAATGTACAGTAACCTTGTGCAAATATAGTAATAAATTATTAAATTTTAAATTGCAAGTGAATGACATAACATGCAAACCATCTACAACATTTATATACACTATACACCACTTGAAAATGTATATAAGAAGACATCAATTACAGTTAGCAGGTGTCACACTTGCATTAGCATCAGTCAAACAATAAGTACTGTATAATAAAATAAAAAACAGAAGTGAATCAAACAAATAGATGGCCAGGATAGTACATACCTGAAAGGGCAGTTAACTTAATCAATATCCACTCGGCTCACCACCAACCTCGATAACCTTAGGAATGACCTTTTTAAGGTGGCCTATATATTTACGGCAAACTGCTGGAGTGAGCTTTGACCAGAAACTTTCAATGCCAGACTTTAACTGTTCTAAATTTCTAGGCTTCCACGTATTCCGAAGATATTGCTTCATTGAACCCCAGACTAACTCAATTGGATTTAAGTCTGGGGATTCGGGAGGAGTATACCACCATTTGACTTCATTGTCTTCGAAGAACTTTTCAATTAATTTCGATGAATGTTTGGGGTCATTGTCTTGATATAACCTATGGCTGTCGGCAAATTTCTGCTCTATAAATGGCAAAAGACCAGCTTCCAGAATCCTTTGGAGTCGTTGAGCATTCATTATCCCGTTGAACATAACAATTTTGGTTGCCCCCCTTGCTGAGATCCCACCCCAAATGTGTACCTTGACAGGGTGCTTGGCCCGTTGCTTCAGTGCTCGTGGTTGCTTGATCTTTCTAAAGCAGATCCTACTGTGACTATCAAGCTGCACTGTACACTCGTCCGAAAAAATGCAATTTGCGAAAGTCTCTTTAGTTCTTTGCTGCTCCTTTGCCCAAATAAGACGTTTAGTTTTGTTGAGCTAAAATATTAAATGTACATTTATGGGGTAAACATATTTGTAACTGGGCCTGCGATAATAGGGCATGTGTGCACAAACTACACCCTGTCACACAATGGGTCATATCTCAGTACTGGAATAGAATATCTACATTCTATAACTTGCATGGGTAATATGTGCTGAAAATTTCATAGCCATAGCATAATAGTATCAAAAGTTATGAGCCATGAAAGCTTGAAAAATTAGGCTAATTTTATGTGCCCCATGCCCTATTTTCGCAGGCCTGGTCACATTTTCATTGGGATGCCAACCACTATGTGGAGGCAGAGATATAGTGGAGATTTAACCTTACACTATAATCTTACACAGTATGATAGCAGTAAAGAGTTTTCTGTTGTTCTGCCACAATGTCCTCCTGGCAAAGCAAATTTGGCCAGGGTGTTGGTTAAAGTGACTGAACATGTGGAGCCACAGAATACACTAGGAGGGAGCAGGTAAATTCACCTGTATACTGTTGAAAAATGTACATACAGTAGCACCAGCAGTAGTGTTCATAATGGAAACTGAGCTACAAGTAAAGTCTGAAGGATGCCTTAGGGGGAATACCCAAGAGTGCACTACACATTACTACACAAGGCTCAACATTGCGTTTATGCCAACGTGCGACAAAGAGTAGCAGCTGATGCAGTGATAAAAAGTTCATAGTATCAAGTCAACACCTTTACAGTATGCTTTTAGGTATGAGGGAGTGGTAAAGCAATAAGAGTATTCTATGTACATGTATGTTTGTAAAAATACTGAAAATTACAAATAGCTTCTAACCATTAATAGTTCACCTAGGGAAATTGGAAACAGTGAAATGGAAACTGGAAATAGTCAAATTGTCATATAAACGTACCCTAGAGTAAAACCCTTGTTTATTAGCCACCTCTTAAAGGCCACTTTCTTATAAAGACAACCTCTGTACAAAGACCACATTGCAATCAGATCTCAAAGATGGCTAGGAACCACTTTGTGATCACCTTTGATAAAGACCACCTCTTTACATGGTAAGCTTCAAACATGTATTTCATGACTCGTATCAATGTCATCTCTTTGTCGACACTTCACTCAAATCATATACCATCATCACTTAGTCCATACCAACATAAATAATACTATGGTACCAGAATGTATTATATAATATTCCATGTAAGTGAAATGTAGCTATGTAGTACACTACAACCTACTGTATCAATGAAGATCCTAGTCTTTTTAGCTGTTTTGATAAAGCGGTCTAACATGGGATGCTTGGAACTTAGCTGTTATCAAAATGTGAAACAGTGAAAACCTGGATATCCTCTTATTCACATACTCAAGAGGAGTTGGAAAATCTTTGTTTCATTGCAGCCATTTCCTTATGTATGTCACGTTGAAGCAATCATACGCGATTGATTTTTTTCATTAATTTCATCTTTGCAGCTTCTGTTTATGGTGAACATGATGGTAAAAGTTTCAACTCCATGTAACACTCTGTTTATGAGTTACAATAGTTTTAGCAAGTGCCTGTAATATATTTTCTCGATACTTCTTGTATAAATCAATCGTTCTGTTGTTGCTACTTTGTAGCACTATAACTCTAAAAGTTCTTGGCATGTGAAGCTGAAACTTCGCCAGAGCATACACTTGGCCATGTAGATTATAAATATTAAAAGTTAATTTGAAATGTGTAATTATGTCAGGTTTTTGCATATCCGGTCACATTTATGCAAATTAAAATATCAGTACACACTAAACGCTATATGTGTTTTAACATAGTGCGCCAGCCTGAAATTCTGTAGATGGAAGGCCATTCCAGATACTGTATCAATCAACTGCGTTTGAATCTTAACAGGGTTTGACAAAGTTTAAATGTACAGCTGGGTTCTAGGAGTAAAGACATTCAATGAGTTGGACCTGAATAGAAAATAATATTATTATACCCTGACCTCTTGAATACTGCTTACATTTGGGATCAAATATTCAGTATACACAAACACATTTTACTACTTACTTATTTTAGGCCTTTATTTAGGAAATGACTCGAGGGGGTAAAACAACCACAAAGAAGTCAGTGTGAGTGTTTATTACAAATGAAGTAGGATTCCAAAGTACAGTAGCAAAACAAGAGATGATGGTAGCTATGAGGTAAATTTGAAATGATGGTAGCTATTTGGCATAGTGCACTGTTTTTTATCACTGGAACTCTATTTCATTTTAAAATTAAAACTTGCACTAGCTAGTTTGTTTTGTTATACTGTAGCATATGTAGCTATAAAATACACACGTGACTGTGACTGCTATGTTAGAGTATCTCAATCTCACAACTCAGCTACACAGTAGATCAAGCTAGTGAACATAGAAAAATTCCTTGTTTGCCTATGAAGCTAGATCATTATTGTGGTATATTCTGATTGTCTATGGGGGTGTGGTAATTCGTAGCCCATGTACTAGAGTCTGTTTATAAGCATCTAAAATAGTTTTGTGGCTTCTAAATATGCTTGCTCAAGGATACACCCACAACCAACCAAAATCCGTAGCCAGCCTTCAGCCGGCTGCACTCCTCCTGGTTTAAAGATGGAGCAGAAGCCATGAAATGCATGGCCCTTCATCAAACTGCGCCAATGTAACAAATACCCTGCCGTTCTGGTTAAATTCATGTGATTATGTCTAGATACCTGTATCATATAACCCTCCCTGTTATATAAATAGCAATAAAGTACTAGGGAGCCACTACTGCTCCAAGTTTGTCAATAGTACTAACCATTATAATATTTGATACGTCATACTTACTTCACGAAGCAGTTGACAATACTTTGGCCGGGTACAAACCCAGCCCATTTGCCTTCTTACACGTTTTATTGTGGAAGAAGACACAGGTATTTCGGGCCATCGCAATGCGAGCATGTCCTTTAATTTCACTGCTGTAATTTCATCATCTTGGTTGAGCATTTCTTCTATAAAAGTCTTCATTTCATCCGTTATTTTTCTCGGTCTTCTTCTCCGCGGTAAGTCTACTACAGCTTGATGTCGCCGGTATTTTGACAAGTAGTAAATGGCTCGCAGTGTCACTGGTGTAACTCCCTCTTGTTGTACTTGGTCATAAATATTTTTGACCTTCCAGCCTTGCTGATGCAACGCAATGACTCTATTCCTCGCTTCCAGGCTTAACCTCGGCATGGTAACACGTTTTGTCACTATCGTAAATTACAAGGTATGTAGAAAACCGATAGAAACCGGTGTATTTCTAAATAGTGCTCAACATTAAACAACAATACAGTCACAATAAATAAAAGTCCAGATCGAGGTCCAGATGCCAGCTTTAAACTCCATGATTAGAATGAACGAAGACTGAATTAACATTTTCTCCGTAAGGTACAGTATAGATGGTGGTCGAGAATGACTGGATCGGTTTAATCAAGCAGTCTTTTATTCATGGCAACACTGTGAGTCGTTCGGACTGATCCTGCAGTGAATAGAACACTTATTAATGTAAGAAACACTGTAGCTATTGTATCACTGTACAGTACAATGTTCTTTTAGCGTGCTTACAATACAGATGCATGCGTAGGAATGAGACAAGCTACACGCTACACCCGTGTAGTTACTGAGTGTAGCTAGGGCACGCGTGTAGAGTAAAATGTACACCCGTGCACTGAGTCCATAGCACTCGTGTAGAGTAGCGTGTAATTGCGTGAAAAGTAGCGTGCATTTTTATTATCCACGCGTACATTTACCTAGCACACGCGTTTTAGTGCTCAACAGCACGCGTTGTGTCACTACGCGTGCATGAAGTTTAATTTGGGCGGTACTGTACCTCTGAGTCACATTCATCAGTAAACCCACTGTGTACATGGTTAGAACTTTCAGATGCAGAACCTTTGTTAGTAGAACTTTCAGATGCAGACCCCTTTTTAGTGGAACTTTCAGATGCAGTCTCTTTGTTAGTGGATCTTTCATCGCAAGTTCCGGAGTAACTGGATGTCTTTGAAGGACCTCTTGTGACATACAAGCAACCACTCCCCATGAGAGCTCGTGCAGTTTCCACGTCCCAGTCTTCAGCGTTTTCTACATCCTTAAGGGTGGCTGGACGTATAAATCTTCCATTGGCATACATGTACTGGACAGTGGTGGTCTCTTCCCAACAAAAAGCGTCACAATTTTTTTTACTCAGCTCATTTGCTTGGCCACATTCTCTTACCCACACATCTTTCATAAGTGATTCCCTCTCTGGCCCAGTTGGTGTTGTAGTACATTCTTTAGATAATCTAATCACTCTAAGGCGGTATTCTTTGACCTTTCGCTTAACGGGACCTTTCATTGGATACTTTCCTTTCCCTTTACGTTTGCTATTGTTTGGACCAAGAGCCACGCTTTCTGTATGTTCATTTGGCTTTCTGTTGAAAAGTTTGCCCAGGGTTGTTCGTAAATTCTTTCCTTTGGTGCTTACGTCAGCCACCTTGAGGTGAGTTGATTTATAAAGACTTGGCAATTCCTGTGAGGCTGTAGAAATCAGTCCCCTCAATAAACAACGCTGCCCACAGTTCATTTCTGTTGAAATTTCATCAACCTCTGGTGAGTCTAAATGCAAGTTTGCTATGCAAGAAATAGTAAACACTTAGAAATACCACATACATGCCATATGTACACAAGTTAGGTAATCAACATCTGACAAATAAACTAACTAAAATATGACAAAGCATCCAGCGTGTCGGGTGTATCCATTCACTGGACTGGACTACTGGACTGGACTACTGTACTCACATAAAATTTGTTCAAACACATTTTTTCAACCAGACACCTTTTCCAATGATTTCAAACAGTAGTACACCACACTTGAAGCTAGGGCTCTCCTCTCCATGTCTTGTCTTGCATAAAAATGAGGCATGTACATACAGCTAACTGTAGTCTATCTTTTTTTTAAATTAGGCGCTACAGCACAAGTGCTGAAGGTCTGTAAGATACCTGGTCCTACAGCCTGTTTAAAGATGTTATATTAAGTATGTTTGAAAAAGGTGCTATATAGTTTTGTACGTCTATAACTTTGGTTTGAACCCATTACATTCACTGTATTTTTTTGCAAATATGTGTAACCTTACCTTCCTGTTTGAAAGCATGCGCATTGGGAAGCAATTCTTTAACACTACATACTCATTGCTATTTACAAACATCATAAACCAAAGAGCCAGCAAAGCTAGAGTAAATGCACAGCCTACAGGCTATTTCTATATCATATGGTGTAAAACATGTAATATGGTGGCTATTTTACAAAAGAAGGCTATATAGACAAGACGGCAGTGTTAACAGTGCTTGAAACATTGCTAGTAGTAGGCAGATTACGATAAAGAACTACACCAAGGTTTTAATGATGTAGTTTTTGTGATCAATGTACAAGTTTTATGTCTCATGGTGAATGGTGTCAGTTTCTAAGACATTTATTTTAGTTAAGTTTGGCAATAAAAGGCAAGAAAGCAAAAAAAATTTGAGTCCAGTAGTCCAGTCCAGTGAATGGATACACCCCAGTGATGTCTGACCATAATGCAATTTACCAGGACAGACTGTCCCATCAAAGCACAAGATGGGCTCCAAAATGTATGAGATCAAACTGTTGTAAAGGTTTTGCAGTTGTTGATCATTGGAAAGCACTTGACTTAGGCTAAAACATATTGTCTTGCAATGTCATGTATGTCCTGTTATTGCTTGTGCCCCCCTCGCCCCAGCTGTGGACACCCACATTATCTCCACCACTGATGCATAATTACATTAGTCAACAATTTGTTTTATACTGACCAGGTACTTTGATGTGCTTGGCTAGACAATTTTTAACAGGCCCCACCTCATGCACAGACTGCATGAGCTAGCCAAGGTACCTCCTTCCGTGAAAAAATGTAATTTACCCCCTTCCAGCATAATTTCTCCCTACATGACTGGCTGACAGTAAACAAGAATCATGGCTGACAGTTTAAATATTTGCAGCCAGTTTAGCTTGTGAACTATATATGGTCGTACCCAGAGACATCTTTGAAGTGAATCCGTGGCGCAGCAAAATCCCCAAAAACCTTCTGTCTCCACCCTTCTCTTGCACCCAGGCTGAAAATTCAACTGTAGCTGCACAACCAGTAGAAAATCCTTCTAAAGGATCATCCATTTCAGAGTAGCTAGGTTTGTACTGTGAACTGTCGAAAAATGAAGACATGCAATAAAGGTATACTGATCATTGTGATACAGACATTAACTCACTAGCTAACAAAAACCGTATAGGCTTATAAAAGGCTATACTGGTTATAAGTAGGTAGCCGTGACGACTGGACGTCCGCCGGAGTACGTAGTAGCCTCACCAACGTTCTACGGTATAATAATAGCGACCACTCTGTCGGAGATGTTATTAAAAAGTACCACGTGATCAATTCATTCCATCCTCACATAATATATACGTAGGACTAAGGAAGTTATAACAACCGGAACCGGAATCCGTAATGATCTTACAATTGCTGTTTCAAGTGTATCATAAGGCCAGGCAAAGTAGATTCCTTGTTTCCCATCAACCACTTACTCAATTTTAATCATTATTCATTATGCTGGAATACTTCAAGTGATCCAGCCTGGAGCTTTTCATAAAAACGTTTCTCCTGGCAAAACTTAAGTATCACCTGTAAATAAGATGGCGTTTCACGTTGCATGAGAGCACAATAATGAAAGTTGAGGCAGCAATGTTTTGGTACAAGTGGGTGCTGATGGGAAACAAGGAATCTACTAACTACTTTGCCTGGCCTAATGCTATATGTGCATTCGTATATACTGCTTTATTTGTATCTGCATATTGACCATTGCCTTAAGAGCAGTTATGCACACAGCACTATCACTGCAAGTGGTTTGTGTTCTTTACCACTGTATATCCGACCTACTCCTGTATTCCACACAGCAGAGCTAGCTATAGCAATAACTTTAGCCAGTGCAATTAAAAATTGTACTACAGTTACTGGTCATGTGATGCAATGTCAATGTCTATATGTCTAATTGTATTATATTGTGTTCTCAAGATACAACCAAAAAAAAACCAACTTCTTTGGCTCATGCGCATGCATTCATAATCAGAGATAAACAGACTGAGTGCTCTATTGGTGTGGTTTAATCAAAGCAAAAGGCTGATAGTCTGACAAATTCTGATAATATGCAATGCATATATGTAGCTGCATGATTGACATGCCTTTAACAGCAAGCGCAACAAAAATTTCATCATTGTGACCATTCCGTCTCATGATTGATATACCTTGACTGTTCTATTAGAATAGATTGCCACCCGATCCTTAGATTAAAAACAGGTCCTGCACTTCAACCTATGGGATAGTTTGAGGTAGTTTCCATTTATGATTCTTTTGCCAGTGAGATGCAAAAATCTGACCCATGCAGTATATACCAATACCTGACTGTCAATTTACCAGTAAGATCATACCAGTATAAGCAAAACTGAAAATTCTGTTACAGTAGTTCTACATATAGCTACATATATATATATTATGCAGGCCCTACATGCTCACATAACAGATCGTGAGTCTATAAATTATACCGAGCCAGTTATGGAATAATACCAAAAAGCAAAGTGATAAAGCAAACTGTTTGCCTATGTATGCACTGCTTTATTCCTAACATTTCTTTGCCCCTAACTTTCCCCTATATTACAATGCTGAATCAATTGCTGCCCAGGCTTTGTATTTTATTCCTTCCTGATATGCACATGTAAAAAGCATGGAGCGCTGTCACAAACCAGGAGAACTTGGTGCACCTCTATGCATGGTAAAGCCTAGATCAGAGTCTGTACATAATGTGACTCCAAGGTGCAACTTATTCTATGCACAGATCTCACACATAAGTTTAAGTCTTTTTTCCATTAGTGGATTAGGTATATAATCCTAAGATGCAGCACAAGCTGCTGTCAGACCTTCAGTGCTCGCCCTTGTAAAGCAGCAACAATTAACAATAACAATAACATGAGTGAGTACATGTATAAATTGTCTGGTATAAATTAAAATCCATTTACGTACAGTAGTAGAAGCATCCTAGCTCTTGTTGAGGCAGAGAGTTCTAATCTGAGATGGTGGCTGGATGTTGATCCTTTGCTAGGAGCTTCATGCAGCTAATGTCCTTGAATTTGTGTTTCAGATGGGTAAGGATAATTAAATTTTAAATTGAGTCTCAATTTCTTGATTAGGAATTCTACAGTACTTGATGTGTCTGGACTGTTCTACATGTCTTTTAGTGCAATTCATGAAGCAATGTTGTTACATTTGAATTATATTAAATACAAATTTGGCAGCTTTACTCAGTATCATTTTCAATATCTGAAGTAGTATTGTGGAAACCAATTGTAAATTATTGGAGCATATTCCACTATTGGCCGGATAATTGCATACTGTAGCTAATAAGCATTTGATTTCAAAGTATAGTTGAACATGCATGCATTGTCTTAAATTTAACTCCAGACTGAATGAGCTTTGTTGGTGATATTGTGCTTGCTGCAATGTTATAATGTAATCCAATAAGACAGATGAGTTATAAATGATCACATTTTGATAAGTTAGCCAGTCTTTAGTAGCGTCAATATAATATCCATTATAATTATTGTTTTTGAGCAATAAATCAAGTCTATATTATGCTCAGAATATTATATTGCTTTTGGGATCAAAATTATCTTCAAGAGGTGACTATTTTATTAGAGTGTTTCATTAGAGTAAGTGACCATTCTGTTACTATTAGCAAAAATATAATATTATTATACTCTTGCTATGAAGTTTCAATAATTAGTCAAAATATTAATAAGCTCTTCCTTTTTGGTTCGCACATTTAAATATTGAAAATCATTGTATTAGACACCCTGGTATAATGCTCAATGCTTTAGGTAGCCTATATTATGTTAACTATGCCAGCATAATTAGCTCATGCAATTCTGCCACTGAGACAATAGCTATCTCCTTGCAATTTGAGTGAGAATTGTTTTTGAGCTACCTCCACTAGAACCAAGTAAGGAATCAATACTAGAAGGTCCTTCACTAACAACTGGACTCTTTGAAATAGATCTACATGACTACCAGTATGAAATAACTCTGCACAACAGATGGCTATTTTATGTACATTAATGTGATATTATAATTAATGTACAGACTCTATACAGAGTATATATTGTGCTACATGTTCAGTTTGTTCTTGAAACATCACAACCTTGTTTACTATATATATAGCACTGGGACAAAAGGAATATTTAAAGACATCTACATTAAGTTTATAGTTGTTGAAGTTTCATTCCATCCATTGATTCAAATGAATAGACTTACAATCAAAATTCTAAAACTACAAAATATGTATAGCATAATATTATATGCATGGATTAATTTCATATGCCCTAATGATCACAGTTAACTGCTATAGCAGTATATAAGGTCATGCCCAGCTTTGTGACACCTTCAACCATATTAATGCCTGGTCTAAAAATATTATACATCCAGCCGATAAAGATGAAAAATTTCAAAGCAATTATCCAATGAAATTCTTTAAATGAATGTTCTATTAGGGTATATACATGACTGCTCTATAAGTTCCTGACCGCTCTATTAGAGTATATCAAACTGGCCTGTTGTCTCTATCAATGGCCACAGACTGGGGGGCTGTTCCTACGCCTTTGATAGCCAATGGCGGATCCAGGATGGGGCATTTGGGGCAAATCCCCCCCCCCCCCCCAGTGACCTTGTGGAGGAGCCATAGCTACTTCTCATACTATTACAACTTTATGTCAGCCCAAGATCAGCTTATATAACTCATGAAAATATGCACATTTATTAGCATTTATTACAAATTCACCTGAAACCAAAGCGAACCAAACTCAAACTAACTATAAAATTGTCACCCTGCACCTTCGTGCGTACTGAGCGCCTCTAAAAATAATTATTGTGTTGCTGTTGTTTAAGACATTCAGAGCTATTTAAACAGTTTTTAAGACTTCACAAAGGCCAAAATGGTAAAAATCAACAGTGAGATACTACTAAGAGATGTATTATTTGCTGCAGCAAAAATGCAGCAATTATAACAACAGATTCTGACTCTCCCTAACCACCTACAACTTGGCCTGTTTGTGCCCCTCCCCTTGCCAGGTCCTGGATCCGCCCCTGATAGCTGTGGCTAATTGCGAGCTAGATTATGGGTTAAATTATCAATAATATTAATACTGTACAACATAGGCGGCGGAAAGGGGGGGGGCTAGGGGGCTAAAGCCCCCCCTCAGAATGATATCATACCGAAATTATCTTTCTTGGAGTGGGGCTGAAAACCGTGATAAAGATCGAGATACTGGAGGTGGAAAGCTCTTGTGAGTTGCTAGAAATGGAGGTGGAAAGATCAGCTAGAAATGGAGGTGGAAAGCTCTTGTGAGTTGGCTGTGACCTTTTTTTTTTTGGTCTCACCTTACCAAACTATAGAAATAAGTCTGGGTCAGCTCAGCGGAGCCCCCCTCATATCAACTACTTCCTCCGCCGCTGCTGTACAATTTGATCAGTTATATTTTAGTCTCCGCCTCAATTCACTGCGA
The DNA here is from genome assembly GCF_963678975.1 of Dysidea avara. Taxonomy (NCBI): domain Eukaryota; kingdom Metazoa; phylum Porifera; class Demospongiae; order Dictyoceratida; family Dysideidae; genus Dysidea; species Dysidea avara. Next base: position 34,013,918 of record NC_089272.1, read on the forward strand.
GTAGGCCACCATAATTAAGCATTATAATAAATAAATTATTAGCGATTATACAATTCGATCGATTTTGCTGATCGATGATACAATTCGATCGATTTTGCTGATCGATGATACAATTCGATCGATTTTGCTGATCGATGATACAATTCGATCGATTTTGCTGATCGATGATACAATTCGATCGATTTTGCTGATCGATGATACAATTCGATCGATTTTGCTGATCGATGATACAATTCGATCGATTTTGCTGATCGATGATACAATTCTATCGAATTTGCTGATCGATGATACAATTCTATCGAATTGGCTGATCGATGATACAATTCGATCGATTTTGCTGATCGATGATAAAATTCGATCGATTATACAACTCTATCGAATTTGCTGATCGATGATACAATTCTATCGAATTTGCTGATCGATGATACAATTCGATCGAATTTGCTGATCGATGATACAATTCGATCGATTTTGCTGATCGATGATAAAATTCAATTGGCTGAAATTTTTAATCGATTAAAAAATTCGATCGATTTTTCGCATTGAATTTTTGCCCACAATACGCGCCATACCCATCACCACAGAATATGGGGAATTCCACTTCTCGCTCAGCAGTGGAATTCCCACTGCTGAGCAAGAAGTATTGTTGCATCATTTTGTTAAGTATTGTTGCATCATTGTGGTACCTCCACTTTAGTTGTTTACCTTTATAAGTTGTTAACTTGATGTTTTTACTTACTTGAGATAGTCACTTGCCTATGAGTACACACCATTGTATTGAGAAGTATACAGTGGGTGAAACATGTTTGCTCACCACAAGCATACAAAGATCACTGAGATCCGATACAATCTGAAGTTACTCTCATTACATGTACAAACTTGTAGCTAGAAGCAACTGTAATTTCAAGATATTCCAGATTGCTAGATGGCTTCCTGATTCAATTGTGCCATTTTCCCCTTTAAAATGTATGGGGAGCACTGGAGAAAAATGTACCCTTTTTCAGTTTTTAAGCACTGTGCATGCCAAAGTAGCTAATTCCAACCCAACAAACTATATATTTCTGAGATTATCAATCAATCAATACTCTATCTATTGAGCATATAAAAAGCCCATTTTTCCAAAATTTAAAAATTGGGCTGGAATGCCTACTATTAGCATCGCTGTCAGCTCACTATAGTACGTTCGCGTTGAGCTGAATCCTGGGTTGTTGATTAAGAAGCCATACAAGATCAAAGGTTTTAAACATAATGTTTATGACGCATTTATTCGTAAGCCCATGTTACGGGCGCGCACTTAATTGTTGTGAATATGGCGTCCAGTGCACCGTCAGCGAGTGTGGAGCGAACCCCCTTGGAAAGAAGTTAAACAGCCAAACGAAGTATCTACTTATGAAACTATGGGAGTACTTTAAGCAAGAAGCGAAGAAATGTAAAATTTCTATCAACATCACGGAGAGAATCTCGAAGGCCACCGGTATTGTATGTATTTTTTTTCCTTACTTTAGCCCCTTTCTGTTACACCTTTCTAGCTATAAGTCATTAAGTCTAAGTCCTTGAAATTAGGTTAGGTAATCCTAAGGCTGCAGCACATGTTGCTGTAGACCTTCAGTGCCGGTCACTGTAAAGTGTTAATAATAATAATAAATAAAAGTAATGCCTTCTTTGCTGGGTTTTGGCATACATTACGCCACGCAGGGATTTCAAGGACATCTATTAGAATGGAGCACCGCAAGAAAGGTGATTTATTTACGCCAAGAAAAAGGTACAAAATGCACTTTGCACAAGCCCGCTCAATTGTAATCGTCAGGTACAAATGTTCACGAGTCCATGTTGATGCAGACAGTTTTGACCCAGATACTGTCAGACAAGATCCATTCATTGTACGGAAGGAAGGAAATCTATCGCTCTCAAAGATTTTGGTAAGTTAAATTTTGAAACCTGCAACTTTGTCACGTACTCCGTCTTAGGCCAAACTTAAGAATGATGGTGTTTTCTCTGGGGGTAGAACATTGCTTTAAAGAGTGTTGAGTGATATGGGATTTAAGTACAAGACGATTAATGACAAGAGGTTAGCATTGAAACTGTTTGTGCTTTAATGTCACTACACGTATATGCAGGGTATGCTATGAGCAGCCCTGCACAGTCCATCAGCATCATAAATATTAAAGACGAACGAGGTGCAACAGAACTGAAGGAAGACCGGTTGTGTATTTGGATGAGACTTGGGTAATGAAGAACTTCTAGAGCAATTCCTCATCCAAATCAGCAGTGATAGTGAAGATGGTGATGGTGGTATTAATGAATCTTCCACTAGCAGCAACGGGTCCAAGTCTTCTTCTGGGCTTACTTCATCTGATGTAAGATTGTTTGATATTTGCAGCATTGGTGTTACAACTTGATTTTGTTCCCCAGGAGTCATCGGGTAGCTGGGATTAAACTCTGTGAAGTACATGACAATACAGATGAAGTGTAAGTGTGTGCACTTTAATAAAAAAATACCATTGCTTTATTGTGCTAGCAGAAGTTGAACATACCATCCCTTGTATATTAAATCAGTGCAAGAGTGTTTGGAAGTCACTACAGGTACTATCAGCCCAAATTCATACAAACAGTATTATTTCATTTGTTGAAAATTTTAGAGTTTTTTGGGAATGTAACTTCAAAAACAAAATGCTGGCTGTAAAAACTGTGTACATGTGTGGTGAAGTGATGAGAAAAGGATTAAAATGACAAATTGACTAAATGGGAACAGAAGACGATAGTCAGCTGTGGTGAATGTGAAATAAAATACATGTTGTTTGGCTCACTTGCAGGAGCACCAATGCTGAATAACAGATTTTGAGCTGTTATAATTTGTTTTTTTTCTCTTTTGAGGCTGAAGAAGTTTTTTACCTGAATATAAGCAGGCCACTTATCTTCTAAATAGTGCAACAGTGGTCCCAGCTCTTCTACTTATGCAACTCTGTTTTACACACACAAAATCTGTTTTATTTTTCTTGTAAAAGTGTATTACAGCCTCTTACATAACGGATGGTGAAATCATGCGTGTTGAGGGCGGGTGTGTGACGTCTGGCTTGGCCACAAACATGTGTCAACATGACCATCAAAGGGCCGCGCTTTAGAGCCTTCCCCATTGAAAATGTATGGCGAAACCTTACAGTGCCATAACTGGAGTGTCTTACATTCGAATGAAGCGCTTTAAATATATTTTTAGCGGATCGAGAAGCGCTACGTATCGAGCAATACAGGAGGCCCATGCGATGTAGCAATCGTACATGTAAGTTATTAATCGTTTTTGAGGGTTCAGCTCAACGCGAACGTACTATATTCACAACCTTTAGGCAGTGGGCATTAAAAGGAATACTTCATTTATTAAACCTCTTGTACGTCTTCTATCAAGAACACCTCACTCAACACCTGTCATAAAATAATATTTTATCACCTTGACTTGATATAATTACGATGCGTACAGCCTCATTTTACTGACACCTCCTTCCCTCAAACTCAAATTTGAACTCGCAATCACGTGATAGAAGGAATTAAATGAAATTTTAATTTTCTTTGTCAACTGATGTTAGTAATAGCAAAATAACAAGGAACTGTACCTGCAGCGATGATTTTCATAGAAAAATCTGCGTAGCTTTGTGAAAAATCTCCGCGCGTCGAATCACGTGACTTGCAACATTTACTCACGGTGGAGCCTGGAAAGTTTACGGTGAGGCACAGGCCCCAGTGGACCCCAGTGTAGCTACTCCACTGCATGCAAGCCTTGCACGAAGTGTTGTTACTCTCAAAGCATGCATCCTATGATTATGCAATTCACAATATTCTACTTGTGATGTAACCAGGGGCGGAGAAATGGGGGGAGGGGCAGAGGGGGCAACTGCTCCCCACTTTTACAAGTGGAGGGGCAGTGCCCTCCACTTTTTTCAATGCCTAGTTGCCAAAGTAAAGCAACATTTTAGTCATTAGCCAACTTACTTTGCCTTTATTTACTGGGATTTGTGCTAAAGGTACTTATGCAAGCATGAAACACTGATGCTGCATGGGAGTGCACGAGATCGATATACTCTAATAGAGCAGTCACCTAACTACTCTAATAGAATATTCAACGTATGACTCAGTGTATTAATGCTTTATTTAGATTTACAGATCTGATTCTGTCATCTGAATAGGGATGAAACATAAATAAGACATAGATAATCATAATAATGTTATCATGTGATTATTTTTGACAAGACTTTCCAATGGAATACTACACATTGTATCTTTTTATATAATTATATTTCTGGTACAAAATGACAAATTTAGGCAACCATTCAGTAAAAAATAGTTGTGAATTTCACTGCTAATTTCTACCACAATATACTATCTTTCATTGCTACTACCTTTTTGTAGTGAATTCACTACAATAAATAGTGACAATTAATAGTAATATTGAGGTACAAATTAGTAGTGGCTTAACAATACTTCCCTTCTACTGTGCATAGTAATTAGGCACCAACCTATTATGCTGGCATAATTTTGAGCATAATAGGTGCCTGATAGATTATGCTGGTGGCATTATAACAGTGAGATTAGTTATGCCACATGCATTGTATATAGGTATATGTACCACTTATACACCTCAGATCAAAGGAAAGCCAGTGCATATATATCACATATCGCACTGACTCATAATGTTAACAAGGTATATGCTCTGTTACCAGTGCTACCAGTGAGTATCAAACAGTACGGTTGTGCTGTTTAAATATGGGTTGAATCAAAAATGACGCGCGCCGCCAAAAATACCGCCCTTAAAACTAGATTAGAAACTTCTTACGCGACGAAAATCACCTTTACGGAATAATATTAGTCCATCTAACATCAAATGTAGCGTTAAAAACAAGAAAACGCTTACTGGAAGCCAGATATAAGGTATATGCTGGTTTTTTGGGTCAGGTTGTATGAAAGGTCGCATAGCTTAAAATGTATTCAGAGGGTTAAATCCTGCAGATTTAGGAAGAAATGGATGACACTACTTCAGATCAACATAGACAGTGATCATAAGCTAACCAAAAAACCAATTAAGAGATAGCACAGTTCATTAAGCAGGAATACTGCTTCAGATTAGCTGCATGTGCCTCTCACCATGTAGTAAGGAGCATGAAGATATAAAGTGCAAAAACAAAGTCAACTATGTTGTTTTGAATGCCATTAGAGTGCCTTTAAATATTTCCACAACATTTACCATAATTGGATTTAAAATAATTAACTTACGAAGTAATGAAATTGTGACCCATAATACCCCCATATGACTCATAATAGGAGCACATAAAGTACTTTAGAGAAAAGATCATACAGTCCACCACATGGTAGGACAATTTTTGAAATTTTAGGATAGTGTAGTTTATGGGTACACCTTTGCCTACAAGTAATATGAAAAATTGGGGTCGCATTATTAGGTGATAAGAATGCTTTTATCTTAAGTGACTCATAATACCCACATATACCTTAGAGTTTTAAAAAAATCGTCAAAACTCGAAATTTCGTCTCACTCTCACTATATAACTCACTCACTCACTCACTCCACTCACTCACTCCACTCACTCACTCCACTCACTCACTCCACTCACTCACTCCACTCACTCACTCACTCACTCACTCACTCACTCACTCACTCACTCACTCACTCACTCACTCACTCACTCACTCACTCACTCACTCACTCACTCACTCACTCACTCACTCACTCACTATGATTATGATTATGATTATGATTATTATGATTAAAATATTTTTTAATAGGTTAATTAGTGATTGGAACATTTTGCCTGCAGTTGTAGTTAACGTAAATTCTGTAAATAATTTTAAATCCTTATTAGATAATCACTTATTTGATTCGAGATTTACTTTTGTATAATGGTTAATTGTACTATTGTGTGCAGATCCGGTATATAGGCTGTGCCTTTACCGGTACTTTAATCATAATCATAATCATAATCAATACCTCAAGATCATCTTAGCATTGTTGGACCACAGTTGTACAGACAGTTGTTGTAGCAAGTTCTTTCTAGCAACTTTCCGAGGGACACCGCTGCGAGGAGTGGTAAGGTCAGCTATATTCTGTAAAGTTTTTAGGGCAAAAGTTATTTAAGGCGCTTAGACTACGCTACTGTACGGCCCCCGACTGTTCGGAGATACCAGTACTACACGATAGGTAACAAGGTCACGGCCATTCTTTATTCTACCATAGATAGTCTACTACACCACCGGGATTGGAAACTACGCATACTCCCCATACAAAAATTTGCCGATCCGCACCTCCAGTTATTTATTTATTTTAAACTTTATGGTGTAAAAACACCAAAGGCCTGAAGGTAACATGCACCAACAGCCTTGTACATTACCCTATGTTACTTATTTACATACTTATTTACATACAAACATACGTACAGTTGCTAAGGAGAGTTTAGATTGAAGGTGGGTGGCTGTAACTGATAAATTCTTGAGAAAGAAGTTAAGTAACATCTACAGTTGATTGGTGTTAACTCAGAAGAACTTTCTTTAACTTCTGTAATACAACACATATTGAGTAGTGTGAAGTTGAAATTCCTTACTTTTGGTGAGCCATCACTGTCAGCCTTTCTTGAACATCAGACAGGATGCTAAAGATGATTACTCCTGTGGCCGCTCTCAAACTTTTGCTAGCTCTAATGCACTTGTGAATTTCATGCCCCCCCCACCCCCGGGGGCGTCCCCACACCCGGGGGCGTCCCCACACCCCAGGAAAGGATTTGACATTGCTTCTTGTCCCCACCCCTGGGGGAAATTGACAATTGTCCAATTTACTGACCGATTTTCGGTAGTTGCATTTCTAAACAATAAAATCACACTTGCTATATTTTTACTAGCTACAGGGCAGGTTTATTACTAGTCGTATGTATGAAATATGCGCTTAGTCATCCTTGAGGTGTTGTCAAATCCCCTACTATGGGGGGTGGGGACATAGTGGGGATTTAACAGCCGATTTTGCCCAAGTAGTGGGGAATTTGACACCGCGATTTGTCAAATCCCCTATATTCCCCCACCCTCCCGGGGATGGGGCATGAAATTGACAGGTGCATAAGTCTCAAATGGCAATTTCTCCAAAAAGCCAATTTTGTACTGTACAGGTAACTTGGTACGACGAATCGAACCAGCGTAATTGTAAAAAGCTTCCTTCATCACAAAGGTGTCTTTAAGCTTTTGCGCTTCGCCAAGGTCTTCTTCTTTTGCTAGCTCTAGCGTAACGAATCGATGTCCTGTGGAAATCATCGCGTCATTTCCTGATAGATAAGACATCAGTTAATCGAACCAGCACAGTTTGAAACTCAACTACAGCCTTGAAAACAAAAAATTCTATTTTAAGAAAGTCACTACGCGTGTCAACTGCATAAAATATTATTGTTTCAGTTGAACGCGCAGGAATTACGTTGTTGGCAACCACTTTGGTGCTTCCTTGGAAGTTTCTTTTACTGTTACTGCTTCGTTATTGTTACGATAACTTGGCAGAGCATAGATTTTCTTCGTGTAGAAAGGTGTCAACGGAGGTGCGGATAGAGGTGTCATAAATAACTAGTTTCCAATCCCTGGTGGGTGTAGTATCTATGATTCTACGTATTATCGATCTATCTATCGAGACCACGATGACCACACCCCTTTAACGCTAGCTGTATTTGTGACCACACACCTTCAAGTTGGTAGGCCGATTCGAGATATTCTAGTCTAATAATCGATCGAAACCACCATAAGATTATGATTATTATTATTACTGAGCAGTCAGCCCTGTTGGTGTGCTCAGATTTTCCCAAATACATGCAACACAATTACAATAATGATTGTAGTCCGGTTCTAAAAATGTCAGCATCTGCAACTTCAATAAGATCTACTGGTAAAGAGTTCCAATCATTAATTGTTTTTAGTATCTATGAAACCACGATGACTACACCTCTTTTTTGGGCAAGCACACATCTTCGCAGGCTGACTAGAGATACTCTAATACAGCAGTCACCCTAATAAAACAGTCACATGTTTATAGCTAATTGTATGCTTCAACAAAAAATTAAACAAACCAGTATATTAAAAATTATAAATTAAAAAATGAAGTAAGGTTTCAAGCTATAAAAAGTAGTGAAACAAGAGATTAACAATTAATGGTAGCTATTACAGCATAGCTCAGTGTTAAATCCCTACTTTGGTATGGTATGTTCAATGCCAAAGTAGGGATTTAAAACTGAGCAATGCTGTAATAACTACCATTGTTCATCTCTTGTTTCACTACTTTTTATAGCTTGAAACCCTACTTCATTTATAATTTTATATACTAGTATATCGTTACACACTGCCTTAATGAGATATATGCACTGCCACCAGTACATATATCTCGTTAACTTGAGACATTACACATCCTAATTGGAGTGCACACTATATCCAGAAATCATCAGATTTCTTTGATGCTATACTGTTATCCTCTTCTCTTATATAGGAAATCAAGCAAGCTGTAATTGTGGGATTCAATTTTAATACATCAACAGTAGTTTTTTTTTTACTTTTGTAAATGTAGCAATTAAAGTAAATTAAAGTTCATTCAGTGGCGTAGCTACCATTGAGGCAACCGAGGTAGCTGCCTCGGTAAAAATGCTCAACAACAGGTTGAGCAGGCTTGAGTTTTTGGCATCCCGGATTTTCTACTCAAACGTTACTAGACAGTATTACTGTACCCCAGTAGCTGAAAAGTCGTCCAACACCATGCAAGGCACCATGTCACCATGGCACCATAAGTTCCAGCCCTGCTTAGTACTACAGCCATAGCTTCTATTTTGTGCGGCTTGAATTTGTAAAAGATCGAGATACTCTAATAGAGCGGCCATCGTAATATACTCTAATAGAGCATTAATACAGGTTATAGCTACTGTTCTCATTACACTGCTTGATCATTTACATTTATGTTAATTGTCTTTACATTGCTTTTCAAAAGTTCCAATGAGTCAACTGCATGGCATTACATTGAACTAATTGATACGCATTAGCAGTTACAATCAAAAAAATTGTAGGCTTGGCAATGAAAAAATCGACCCTCTTTGGATTAACTTGTAACTCAGGGGATGGAGCCTCAGGGGCGAATCCAGACTTTTAAAAAGGGGGGTTCCACTTTGGAATTGCAACTTCAGCCTAGCTGTAACCTGAAGACCAAAAAAAAAGAAAAAGATTATCACCTGCTGACAATAGCTGCCCCTCACCATAGATGCCCTCACCAACTATATTTCCTTATTTATAACTAGATACATAGCTTGCTATACTGTTGCTCAAAACACTACTGTGACTGCTCTATTAGAGTATCTCGATTTGACTGCTCTATTAGAGTATCTCGAGTAAGAGAGGTTCTTTCAAAAGGGGGTTCCATGGAACCCTTTGAACCCCCTGGATCCGCCCCTGAGCCTACCAATGGTCTAGTTTTAAATGGTGGGTTCGGTTGCGACCAAATACCTTCCGTTTGGGATATAGCCGTTTCGTAAATTTTGACGGATTTCGGCTCATTTTCATAAAAATGGGCAGGAACATCTAGAATGTTGTTCATTGCTTTTTTGGGTTATTGGTTGATGTGCTCTACAAAATACACTTGCTAAAAACGGCGCTTGTCAGATCTTGACAGTACGTTTGACAGTACGTAAATTTTCGCTAAAACGGCGCTTGACAGATCTGCATGCGCAATTAAAAATCAATTAACTGAAATTCACTTAACAAAGTCCAAGGTTGGTTTACTAACTCCCAGGCACCTTTTTGGACCTTATTAAGTATAAATTTACAGTGTTTACGTGCCAACGCAAACTGATTCCTCGCTCACGATAATTTAGAAACTCGCAGCATCTGTTTCACCAAGAATACGCATCCGTTTTCGATAGTATAATGACCACCATGTAATGTACCATTCATGGAAACATTGAAGTGCTCTAAACTGCATCGCTGATGTTGTTGCTCATTTTTATTTAAAAACCTGAAAATTACTTAAAATTAAAGTGCGCGCTACAGAGACAATAAGGGGAATCACCGTATTATTACCCTACAGTTTTGATGCAGATATGGGTAGGATTGATCACCCAGAGTTGTAGGAGAAACTATAGAGTTTGATTTTTTCATTGCCAACCCTAAAAATAGCCTCCATGCACATGCTATTACAAAGTATATTAGTTTTACATGATCAGCACATGCAGTTGAGCATCACATGAACGACATAATATCTCTGACATAAACATCACATCAGATCAATTAAAAGTAGTGTGCATGACTATGACCTCCGTTGCAGTCCATGGATAGCCTGACCACTCAAAATATCTCTGGAGTAAGTTGTGTTGCATGCAATTAAACTAGTATAATAATTGAAGCATGGTATATTGTATAGCATTAACTATGCTGGAGCATTACTTATGACATGTAGAAAAATGCTCATCAGAGTCTTCTAAACAGTTTCCTCCAGATAGTCAACCTGCAAATGCTGTACCACCCATACTTGAAAGTATTTGTGAATCAGTTGAGCAGAAGCAGACCCGCTCAATTTGGTCGACAATGTATAAACTTTGACTCGGTAAAAATTTTTCCTGCCTACACCACTGCTATTAAAGTAACTGTTACAATTAAAGTCTGTAATGTGGGCATGTCCGCATTCACATATCTGCTGAAATGCTTGGGAATGCACTGTAAGACTAGTTCTCACCTTTAAGTAACATTTTACAACTTGTAGAACGGAAAGGATACTAAAACTCCTTCATTTGACTACTGCTTCTAGCAACACTTAATTTGTGGTAATCATCACGTGAGCATTGATTTATTCCCACAATCGATTTCAGTACAGTCTAGATATTTCTGGTTGGTTGACTAGAGAAACGAAGTGTTAAAAGTCACGTGCTTGAAAGTAGCCAATGAGACCAGCAGCTTTCAGTTTAAACTAGTGCCATCCACCTGGTGTGAAATTTCATTGGTTATTTCTATTCACATGATATTTTTGCATTTGGCTTACATGGACAACCAACCTGAAATAGACTGTATGAGCTTGTATAAAGCAAACAGAAGGTGGTACCACTAACTCATCCACATCAAGGCTATACTTGCTTTGATGAAAGTGGCTTGTTCTAGACTAATACTCTTTTAGAAGTGCAACCACTTTCCCAGGATACATTTCAATGTACACTGGTGTACATTTAGATGACTCCCTGTGTTGAGGTATACATGGCAAATGTATCCTCTGGAATTCCTTTGATCTGAAGTGTGAAAGTGTTACATTTGTATATATACAGTAGCTACAATTGCCACAACCACATTATTTACATTGCTAGTGGGAGTAGCTAACTATAATAATGTTTAATGGTTGCTTGGCATAACCATTGGCTAATGAGATGTGACTTTACATCCAGCACGCCAGATATGGTTGTAAGGCAATCCCCCAAAATTGATGTGGTATTTAAAGATCGTCAGTCACATGACTTTTGGATTTGTTGCTATACACGACAGTCAACTTTAGTGTTTGATGATGAGTGATTTAAACTGTGCACTGATAAGCCTTGTATTGCTTCTCATTCCTAATCAAGGTACGTAGCTATAGCAATTTACTTACTGTACACTGTAGCTACGTCGTAGGAATCGTAATCGGTTGCTAAATTCCTATAAGCCTTATCCGCAATTGTATGTCACAACGCGAAAATAACGCAAAAATGGCGAAAAGTGTGGGGGCCAAGTGGGATACTTTGTATGGAAGGGATAACGTTTCATTTATTTATTTATTTATTTATTTATTTAATGCTTTATGGTGAAAAGTGACACCAAAGGTCTGATGGTAACTTGCACCATCAGCCTGCCTAAGTACAAAATTATCTACAATTATACAATGTTATGTTGATTAATTATAAATGTTTGAAGTTTGTGACTGGAGGTCTGGATTGATGACAGGTTCTGCAAGGACAAAGGAAGTGAAAGGTACAGTTGTTGCTCTCGTCAAAATTCGTTAGAAAGTGATTCCATAAGAATGATTTAAGCTTAGATTTGAGAGTAAAATATGATGTGTTTATATCCATTATCGGCATGGCATTCCACAAAGATGGTAACCGATGGAAATAAGAATGTCGAGCTGTGTTGTTAAGGTGATGAGGTATCAAGAGTTTATTGCTTGCTCCAGCCCTAGTAGTAGAAGAGTTGAAACTGATAAAGTTGTTGATGTTGAACTGGTAGGTTGGTGACTTTAGTGACTTGATAGCAAACAGTATGTCCTGCAGTTCAAATATGTATATGAGGGGAAGGAGCTTCAGGTTAATTAGACGATCTTTGTAGCAGCTGGTGTAGTCATTGAGGATGTGTTTAGTGGCTCGGCGTTGGATTCTCTCAAGGTTAACAATGTCTTTCATCAAATGTGGTCGCCAGATCTGAGTACAGTAAAGTAATTGCGATCTTACCAGGGATACGTACAATCTAACCAAGGTAGTAGGTGAATGATTGCAGACAAATGTCCGTCGAATTAGACCAAGTGTTCTGTAAGTACGGGCAATGATGGTTTTATGATGTTTCTCCCAGTTCAGATCTTCAGATAGTATCACGCCAAGATCCTTGTGAGAATCTACATGAGGTATAATGGAATCAGACATTGAGTATGTTGTGTGGAATTTGCGTTTGAATGATAAGTGAATAAATTTCTTTATATTGAAATTTAAGTCATTGTCCTGTGACCAGGCGAAAAGAGCAGTAATGTTATCTTGAAGGTCTTCCTTGTCAGAAACCGATTTAATGTGATTAAAACATTTGGCATCGTCTGCAAACTTTAGAAGCTGGCATTGATGGATATATGCAGACATATCATTGATGTATACTAGAAACAATAACGGACCGAGGATGCTCCCCTGTGGAACACCTGAAACTACTGGTAATAAGTCAGAGTAGACATTATTAATAGAGACTCTTTGATAACGGTTAGTCAGGTAGATCTTGAACCAGGACCATAATGGGCCTGTTATTCCAATTGACCATAGCTTTTGAAGTAAAATCGCGTGTGATACTGTGTCAAAGGCCTTGCTGATGTCAAGGTAGATAACATCAGTTTGCAAAGAAGTGTTAGTGATGAAGTCAGTTAGAATTAACATCTGTTGAAGTGTGGAACAACCCTTTGTGAAGCCAAACTGAGATGGACTAATAGATTTGTTGATGTGAGTAATGATCTTACTGAAGATTAACCTTTCAAGAACTTTTGATACAATGGATAACAATGAAATAGGACGATAGTTCTTAACACTGTTGGCGTCACCTGCTTTAAAGATAGGCACGATTTTATGAATTTTCCAACATGATGGTAATGTAGCATGATGTAATGATTGTGAAAATAAATGATGGAGTGGTTCACATATCGCTGTAGCGCAACTTTGCAATACTCTGGGAGAGATGTTATCGATTCCGGCAGATTTTTCAACATCTAGTGAAATTAAGGCTTCATAGACTTCTGGAATGGTAATAGTAATTGAATGTAAAGAGTCATGCATCGTAGGAAGATCTTCAATGTTGGGGAGTGAGGTTGAGTTGTGAAAAATAGAATGAAAGTGTTGATTAAATAAGTTAGCTTTACTGGAATCAGTATTAGCATTCAGTGAGTCAAGGTTCATGACTGAAGGAATTTTGTTGGATTTAGTGATAGATTTAAGATACTTAAATATCTTGTTGTTATTAGATGAAGCATAGGAATTGATGAGGTGTGATTCAAAGCTCTGTTTAGCTGCCTTAATTTTGCCCATGAGAGTGTCTTCAGTAGAAGCAATGATGCTTGAGACATGATGAGTGGGATGGCGTTTGTACCTACGACGAAGTGTTCTTAGATGATTGATACAATGCCTTATCTCAGAGTTATACCATATTGGGTCTTGGTTAGAATGGACCTTGTACTGAGGAATAAACAATTGCATACCTTCAAATAATTTCTGTTCAATGATATGCCATATGTGCTCACTGTCCTGAGTTAGATAGCAGGGCATGAAATCTGAATGAAGCATGTGATCACAAAGACCTTGATAGTCTCCTTTTGAAAAGTTGAATGTAAAGTAAGGGGCAAATTTTGATAGACCATTCATACTGGTGTTGACAGAAAAAGTGATATTGTGGTGATCGGAATGTAAATGAGGGTCAGGATATACTTGTAAATCTTCGATTTTATCCTCTAAATTAGTAAGAAGTAGATCTAGAATGTTTCCTTGCTTGTGGGTCGGTACATCAATTAGTTGACACAGGCCTGCCTGAAAGATCAGATCGCACAATTGAATCGAAGCTGCAGAATGACCTGATAAAGTGTCCCAATCAATGTCTGGAAAATTGAAGTCGCCCAGTAAAATTAGATTATTATGAACATTCTGGAAATCATTTAGGAAGTTGAAAAGGTTATTGTAATCGGTAGCAGTAGAGTTGGGAGGTACATAGGTTACCCACACAGCAAATGGATTGTTCAAATTTAATTGGACGCCTATGATTTCTAAATCATTGGGAGAAGTCATGTGTGTACATGAAATTCTATTATTGACTGCAATTAGTACACCGCCACCACGAGAGGAGCGATCATTACGAAAAATTGTGTAATTGGTAGGTAAAATTTCGTTGTCAAATATACTATCAGTTAGCCAGGTTTCTGTTAAAGCTATGATGTCGAAGGATTTGGAGTACACTAATGATTGAAATTGTTGTAGTTTGTTGACAATACTTCTGGGATTGGTATAAAAAATTGATAGTTTATTGTTGCTTGAACAGTCCATAGAATTAGTGTTGTTAATTTCTGCTGTAGTGCGGTTAATTACTGTGGGGGGTAGTCAATTATTAGAAGTGTCCATTCCGGATACAGTGGTCTGAAGATGATGAGGTACATATGAGGAATTCACAACTTGGCCATGTAGTTTGTTATTTACAAAAATTTTGTCGGAACGGATTCTGATTGCCCTACGGTCAAGTCCAGATTGAATTAGGGACCACCTTTCTTTAAGCAGGAGTGATTCAATGTGCCTTTCTTCACGTGTCATATCAGGCTTAATTCTGATGCCTTTAGGAAGAGACTTTGCGGCCTTTGATAGTAGAATTGATACATCTATTGTGCGGGTTAATCTAAGTAGTATTGGGCGAGGTTTATTTGCTTGTTCTCGATATTTTCCTAGCCTCAGTAAGTCTCGAATTGAAAGGGGATTGATGGTATTATCACCTTCAGTGACAATTGTTGTAACATTATGTAAATCTTGACTTTGCCTTTCAGATCTGTTGGTACCCTTGTCACATTCATTTATGCCATAAATGACTACATTAAACTTACGATCATTGTATGCTTTGTTATCTGTTCTCTTGGAAGCAGTGATTGCTGGCACTTGTACAGATCTGATAGTAGCAGGTTCAGTAGGCACACCAGAGGTAGGATGGGGGATCCCATCCTGTGATTCTTGAACGGAATTAGGGAGATCTGTAGTATCCTTGGATTGAGCCTTTAGCTCCGATACCTTTTTGTGAAGGCTTTCTATGACGGACTTGAGTTCTTGCATTTGGTGCTCTTGTGTAATAAGACGACAGTTGGGGCAGTGGAAAGGATCATCTCGATCGTGGTAAATTTTGAAAAGCCTTTGGGACAGTCCAGCACACTGCCTGTGGAGCCAAGCATCACATTCACCCTCACAAAAAATTGCTTCTTGCCCTTCAGTGTCTTCAGTGGCATCAATAATAGGGTCCAGACAGATAGGACAGGTAGTAGATTCTTCGCCAGGTGAGTTTAGGGGCGGGCGTTTCCTCTTCACTCGCGGGGTTGCCATGGCGTGTGGTGACTGCAAAATAACGACAGAAAACACACAGTTCAATTGTTTAGAATGGTCAAACCTTTACAGGTACCGTTAGTGATGTTAGCCACGGTACAACAGCGTAAACGTTTTGGCGGGAATAGTCCGATGTCCGGACTATAAGATTCTTCCTCGTCTGGCGTCTACGGTTTCTTCTCGTGGTAATTCTTCAGTTTCAGCAGTATAGTTGAGGTCTTACAACACCAGTGGACGAAGAAAAAAAAAAAAAAAAAAAAAAAAAAAAAAAAAAGGTTTCGAGATGTTCCAAGTGAAGAAAGCATGAGAAAACTCTGGTGAGGCTTATTAACTATCTTACTATGTAGAGGCACTCATTTTCGTACTTCTCGAGTAATCCTACGGTCTGCTTTTGGTTTCTTCCCAATGGCTCTCTGTACAAAAGGCCCCCACACTTTTCGCCATTTTTTCGTTGTGATGTAATTGCGGATAAGGCTCATTGTAGTGCTGCGCAGCAAGCTAATTATAAAGTACACACATAACTAATACAGCGCCTAAAAGAATTTCCCGATTCAAGAATCGGTCTTACTTTATGCTCTCTAAACTGTAAAAACTGTACCATCGGTACATAACCGTGTGCAACTGTGCATTGCAGTCGGTCGACGTTGTCTCTAATAATGGCAATAACAATAGATAGCTGTATGGCGCTAAGAAACAGGTTTAATTACTGAATTTCACCTTGAAAACAAGCAGCTAGCAACAGTAGGTACGTATAGCTACATGTATGTAGCTATAGCCGAGAGAGTCCCGCTGTAGCTATAACGTACAGTAGTCTAGCTTTGCGTATGTGCGTATTACTAACGGCTAGCTCTCCCGCTTGCTGCTTCAGTTGCCATAATTGTTTTTATCTACGTAGTATTTTATCAGTTTGGTATTGCATGGAGGATGAACACTGGAGGCAGAGCCTTAGCTAGCTTCTTTTATGAATTTTCATTTTTGCGTTATAAGGTCACCAATTGTAGATTCCTTGTTTCCTGTCACCCGCCCGCATGGTAAGTTTAGAGCCGCATGCAAATTTATTATTGCATTTGATAGTCACGTGATCTAATAATATTTTTTTGTTTATAAGTACTAGTGTGAGCACGTGGTTTACTATTGAAAAGGTAGTGGGTTTCTAATGTTGTTTGGTGCCAAAAATCATTGATAACTACATAGTTTGAATCCAGGATTACAAGCAGTGGATCTCTTCAAGTAGCCATTAGTGAACGAGATAGATTAATGAACAGCTTGGAGTCCGCTGATCTGACAATCTGTTATTATGTGTATGGAACATAATTATGGAAATTCGTACTGTTGTAGTTGATGGCTAAATTAGTGTTCACAAGCATGATACACCCAGCCATGCAGCAAACTCTATAAAAGCCTTCAAGCTTTGGTGGCTGCATGCTCAGATAAAATGAGGGGTCTGAAACACTTCGAATCTAACCTTCTATTCCCTTCAATATCCTTGATATTAAATAATAGATTTTAATAATAATATAATCGCCCACCCGCATGGTATTTTGTCTGACTAGGACTGGAAACAAGCAATTTACAATTGTTGGCCTAAGGTTTGGTATTACCAACTTTGTCTGTAGAAGAAGGGATATGACATTATGATTTTTAAAAGGAAAGTAATGTATTGCAAACATACGGGAATGCAAATTTAAGGTAACATGGTGCAGCAGTGAAAAGACTGCTGCTGTTAAATAACATCAAAAGTTATCAGCCATCTAGTAATATATGATTTAGCATCAGAAAATCAGGAAAATATTTGTGTTGTGTCATTTGGCAATTTCAGTATTTATAAATATTGCATTTCTAGTACATCCTGTTCTGAATCAGTATTTTTAAAACTAATTTTAATTTAGCTATTTCCTTTCAAACTTAGCTACCTTCATGATCATTTCACATAAAATGCTTACAAATTCATAAATATCTTTCTAAAATTAGCTGTAGACATGTGCCCCAGATCCCTTAAGACAATTTCCTTTTGCCTTCCTTTCTACTGACACTTTGCCACACAAGGACTCTCTTCACTTACATTATAGCAAGAGTTCATGAACTCTTGATTATAGGTATATATATGGACAATTATGAAAGTATACAGTGTAGTTTGTTTAGTTTCAATTATGTGTAACACGTACTGTACTAACCCCTCCCCCACCCCTAAGGTTTAATAAAATATAATTAAGATTTCTTTAACCACTGGCGAAACTGATGACAATGTGGAGTAAAGAGAATAATATTACTTTATTGCTGAAATTCCATGTGAAGAAATACAATCAAGGGTAAGTTAATGGTAACTTCACTGTTAAATTAAAAGTAAAAGTAACCATCACGCTTAAGAGTTTCCAAGGTATGGAGGATGCAACACCCCCTGGAGAGTAACCGTTACTCTGAAGGAGTAACAGGAGGTGTCACGTGGTAACATCTTAAGAGTGATAATACTCTCTTCAAAGTATTGGTTACTCTCTAGGAGTGGAACAGTGTTAAGGTACATAGAATTAAGAGTTCGTAATATTATGAGCTAGGTGTGCCAGATCACACCTGGGAATATACGTATATTAAAGTTGTTATAAACCATGCAGTGACAGTGTTTATAGGCTTATTTATTTATCTTTCTAGTTTTCTTTCATACCAAGTTCCATTTAGTATGGTACAGCATTGCTACCACCAATTCTATCTTGCTACTGTAACAAGTTATAGCAATGTATGTACATTGTAAGTAGCTTCAGCACACAGACTAACTACTGTAAGTAGATCTGTTTTGCTGTACAATGTGGCTAGCACATAGTGCAATTCTCCTAAACTTGGCACTAAATTTTTAATCTAGAGATGTCATTGTCTGGTGGCTAAAATATATATTATAACTAATGTTTGAGAAATGATACAACATTATTGCTGGCAAATGTTCATTCAAAATCATTTGCAATTTTAGGGGAGGAGGGGACACTGGTTTTCCTGTTGAACATAATCAAGCATTGAAAATCTTGTTGAAAAGTTTCAGTAGTGGCTATACTGTGGATTGGCATAGAATTTTTCATGTTTTAGCATTAATTTTAAGGTCTTCAAACTGCATCCCACAGAAATTCTATAATACAGTAGCTATGCAACAGCTTTCATGCTGTGTCCCCCTGTATATCAGCTCTAGAATCGGCAATGTAAATAGTAATTACGTTCAATATCATATCAGTGTGCCTTCTCATAAGTTATCTATGTACAAATGTATGTATAATACATATATGTATGCATGTACCAGTTTGCAGACTGTGTTTTATCATTAATAATAAGTAATAAACTGTGTTCATAATTATGTTGATGATTACCTCATGTTATTATTTCCTCTAAAGCTGTGTTTCAGAATGTACGCCTGAAAGATGGTGTTGCTTCTTATCAAGGCAGACTTGAAGTTAAATACAATGGAGAATGGGGAACAGTGTGTAATAAAAATTTCAAAGCAGAAATAGTTGTTTGTCGTGAATTGGGTTTTGCTGATGTAAACAATGTGATGCCATTTCGTAGTGGTCCTGTTGGTGGTAGAATTTGGTTGGAAGATGTTCAGTGTGAAGGAAACGAGCAATCAATATTTGACTGTAATCATAGTGGATGGGGAAACACTAATTGTACACATCAAGATGACGTGGGCATTGTTTGTTTAGGTACTGTAGCTAATTAATTTTGTCACTTGTACTTACATGTGGCTATGATGGTATTGGCATGTCATCCAGGTACAAGAGAATGTCCCGTGCTTAATGCTGGTAAAAACCAATATTCTTCCAACTAAATGTGTAGCTGGTTGTGACTTTAAATTATTTCATCTTTCTGCTTATCACAGAGTATGCTGTTTGATTTTTCTACACTACTGTATACACATACATACTGTAGTACTGTATGTAAGGTACTGTAGTACGTAAGTACATACACTAGTGTGTGCTTGCAAAATCTTATATACTTACTTTACAGAAAAATAAGATATTAATTACCAATGAAATTTATTTCAACTTTGGTTTTTAACTACACACTTTTATGCAGTAATTGTATTTGAATTACAACTTCAAGCTCATGACAATTTTTTCATTACACTTACATTTGTCTGAAGGCATTAGTCATATCGTGTGAAGGAATTAGTAAGTAAGTTAGTTAGCCAATCAGTCAGTCAGTGGGTTAGTCAGTCGGTCGTAGATCAGTTAGTCAGAAAATTCCACAGAAAAATTTTTCAAAAAACCATAGCAACCTATTGGAAGCATCTTGGTTGAACTGGAGACACTATCAGGCTTGGTTTTTCCTATACTGCTGAGATTCCTTGAAGTATATAAATATATTGTGAGGGTGGTGTTTGTCAATATTTTTTTGTGAGAAGGTGAAAATCTTTGTGATCACTAAATGAAACATACAGTACTACTGCACTGTAAGATAGGCAGCTTTTATTGCTCATGTCATAGTGTCATAGTTTTGCTAGTCTGCATGTGTGTACTAAGTTTAACACATTTTACAAATACGTACTTGCCTTTCAGTGCATCAAGTTAATTGTTATGTACATTTAGATTTTGGATAGTTTTTCAAATATTTTCCACCCATTGCACAGCAATACAAATGAAGAAAAGAACTGAGACATGCTAAATTACTGGAACACCATGATGCATATACTGTACCTGGCATGTCTCAGGGTGAAGTGAGTTGGAATAGTGAAAATCAATCCTGTAGCCTTATACATTGTCAAGTTATGCTTGGTTGAAGGCATCAGTTAGTGAAAATTCAGTTATTAATAAAATTTTAATTCCATTACAACTTGTTGGAAAGATGTGACATTGCTCTGAAGGCATTGTGGGGTTGGTTATATACTGCCAAGCTGTTTTGAAGGAAAATTGAGGCTGTTTCTTGGGTGGTTGTGAAGGGCAAGAAAACTCAAAACTCAATGATCACTGATATACAGTATTGCTGCATGGCCTAGAAAGAGCAGGCAGCAAAATCAGACTACTCCTAACCTTAATTTCAGTGTAGCTTCTGATACAGTGTAGCTCTAAGTAAAATTGTTAAATTTGACTGTTATTTAATGTAGCTTTCTGTCTGTAAACAAACCAACTGTAACAGAAAGTGCATAATATAAAATTCATATAATTATATTTCATAGGTGTACATACAATGTATTTATAGAATAATATCATTGCACATGCAACAATGTTGTCATTTGAAAGTAATAGTGTTAATGGCTGAAGTAAATTACAGTACATGCGTTTTACAGTTACATATATCATGTAACTTTTGTTTATCATGTGTAGTTAAGCAAGGATCACTTTCAGTAGATGATACAAGCATTGGAATAGAATTTATTGTTGGCAGACTTCAAATCTATTATAATTATACTTTTGGTTACATTAATCAAACTGACATATGGGATGACAATGATGTAGAGGTAGTGTGTAGGCAATTAGGATACTTCACTGGGGGAAACTATTCTGTGTGTCCAACATGTGAACTTTCAGATTGCACTGAATTCACTCCGGCCATTTGGGATGTATCAATTAATTGTAATGGGAATGAAACTCATTTATTAGACTGTAACTCAAACAAATGGAGGCCATACCAGTGTATCAATTCATTTAAGGCAGCAGGTGTTAGCTGTGCAGGTAATTACTGTTGTATATGTTTTAATACACAGCACATATATAGCTATATACAGTTTTCTAGTTTTAAGCAACTCTCTTTTTGTACTTAGTGTAATTTGAAGCTCACTGAGGTTGAAGATTGTTGTACCAATTTCTAACATTAGGCTCTTTAATCCAAGAAAGTTAGGCTTAAGATTAGAGTGACATAAATGCTCCTTATATACTCTAATTTTAAGACTTTCTTCCAACTTTAGGAAAATTCTTAAATTCAAGATACACTACTTAAAATCAGGGATGGTCATTCTTACTGTAGGGGGTCTGCGGGCATGCCATCCACAGGAAATTTTTGCAAATTTGGCCTACTGAAATTAAATTTAGTAGTAATTTTGAGTGAAAAATGATGTGACTTTGTTTATGTGATACCAGTATTCCCCTACAGTTTGTCAATATAAAACTAAAGGGCACAGCCAGTAGCTAAACTCCAATCTAACAACTTAAAGAACTAGCAGTGGAGGTATCAGCTGCGCATGATCAAATTTAGTGTTTTGAAGTATAGCATAATTTACAGTCTCATGGCTCAAACTACTCCAGCTGTCCAAACAGTAGAGAAGGTAAGTGTGAATGGAGAGGGAAAGTAGACTGACTCACCAGTGTGTGGAGTGTATGTGCACTCAGCATGTATAAAAATTCTCCAGCTAGGGAGCTCTGGTGGCATACTCCCCTGGAAATTTTTGGAAAATGGCTATCACAAGATATAGTCTAGAAGCTATTTTTAACCAAATGTGGGTACAAGATAAATGAGTTCAGTTGAAGTAAGTTTAATTAAAAAACAAAACTATACACTGTTTCTTGTTATTGGATTTTAAGAAAATGTATAATAGTGGCTTGTCAAAGAGAATAAAGAGAGTATAGTTAATTGAATGTAAGGTCAAGGAGTATATTATTTAACACACAGGATTGGATCTACTTCATATATAGCCACTGTTCTGTGGTGCAGGTTGCTATTTTAATCTAACTTTTAAAATGATGGATCCATCCATCACCATAACTGTTTTACAACTAGTCTACAAATACGACTAGTTTTTGGATAATCCTTTTTTTTAGCACATAATGATCATGACAACATAAAATTAATGTTGCAATATCAGAACCTAAAAAACTTTTGACAGAATAAGTTGTTTTCAGAGTAGACTTTCAATTAATGAAGTATTATACAATTTAGTACATTAAAGGTATAAATCTTTTACCTAAAGTAATGGGTATATCACAGGATGTTTGGTACAATGGTGAGGGTAGCAGTGCACAGGTCTAGAAGAATAGGTGTAATTTCAGCTTACACTCAGACAACTTCTTGAAAATTATAGTTTTAATGATGGTTGTTCTATTAGAGTAGTTGACTGTTCTATTAGAGTATTTCGATTTTAGCAGCTTCTAAGGTAAGACTTACTACAAAAGAATAATTGTGAGCCCCTCCTAGTAATTCTTGGATAAGATTAGCTATTCCCCTTGCTTTTTTCCATCTTTTCATTGTCCATACATGTGCATAAAATGCAACTGCACCTATACTACAGCTTCTGGAAGCTTCCCAGCTTGCTCATTGTAATATTTTGGAGGGGGGTGCTTCAGCCACCAAAGCACCCCCCCTAAATCCGCCCTTGACTGCATATGGTAAGGAAGGTGATCTGCTTAAGTTCAATCTACTTGTAATAAGAAGAATGTGCATATATAATATATAAACAAGTGCTTAAATGTTAATATACCACTTTCACACCTCACTTCAAAAGGAAGAGAGGGTGTATAAGTGGTATAATAGCACTGCTAGCAGTGCTCAGGAATGCAGTAACAGTAACGAGAATAGGAGGTAGTACATACAAGTTATATCCCTCCTAGGAGTGATATAACTTGTATATACTACCTCCTATTCTCATTAATGCATTCCAAGCATTCTCAGAAATCATTTGATTTCTTTGATGAATCTGGGTGATCTCCTCTCCTTAATATAGCGACACTTCACAGGATCGATAGTGGGTTTTAGTTTTTGTAAAGTGAGCCAAGGCATAGATCATGGACTTGGGGAAGAAGATAATTCATTGTTTTACTGAATTAAGAAGGTCACAGGTTAGTTTATATTAAACATGTTACATTCAATAGTCACGTGGGGATGTCCCACAGACACTGGGTGTAGCGCTAAATTGATTTGGCCATTAGTGTTAATAGTATTCACTACTTTAGTTTATTCATGGCTAGTAAAGTAAGTACTTTAGTGTAGTTGAATCGTCTTTACATTGCCGTTTTGACACCTGGTGCGATGTCACACACGCGTAGTGACTGGGCGTGGCGCTTAATTGGCTAGGCCATTATAGCGCTGTAAACATATTCACTGCTTTAGTTTATTCATGGCTAGCATAGTAAGTACTTTATAGTTTTTTATTTTATTTTTTTTTAAATGTTTTAATCGCTAATTAATGACATAAGATAAAACAGTACATAATAAACAAAAACAAATTATAATAAACAAAAACAAATTATCTTACATATGGGCCTCAGCGACCTGCACTGCAATCGGTGCCTCAGCAATGGGACAGCGCAAACTGGACCTGGCACCGCGAATGCACATAATTGCAGACCTCAACAAAGAGAAGCTCAATTTGCATCTCAGCCATCCCATCACTATTCCGTAGGAAAGACTGTGCTTTGCACTCAAAAGGTTGGCCAATCTCTTATAAAACTGAGTAGCAGCATCACCCATTCCACCAGTAGTGGTAAAAATTAAGGGAGTAAATGAGGCATTCTCTACTTCATGAACCCGTTGTTGGTATTCACGTCTCTTTTCCTTGTCATGACGTCGGTATGCAGAGTGTAGGGGTTGATTTGAGGGTGCACTAGGGTTAAAAATTCTGACATCAAAGTATGACCTCTCAAATCGTCCTCCCCAAAAACCATTAGCTGCAATGTCAAGCCTTGCGTTATCATCACGATTAGCTGTTTTGTATTGAAGGGTCTCACCAGAAAGAGGCTGAAGGTGGGGTTCAGTGACAACATTGTTACAGACCTCGGAAAGTAAATTGGCAGTTAGATCACGCACTTCATTATGTCTCAGAGAAGGAAACCCACCCTTTGGGCAAGACAGAGCATGTTCTATGGTAAAAGAGTGACCACAGGCACAGGAAGTAGGGCAGGCAGATGGTAGCCAATGATAGCGAAGCGCAATTGCATCACGAAAAGCAGTTTTATGAAGCACAAAATTATGCGACTTTAATGGAAGACAAGAGAGCCAATTCGATGCACCCTTCTCCTGAGCCAACATGACTGAAGTACTTTATAGTGCACTTAAGCTTCATTATGAGCTGTTCAGCTCGTATTTGGGTTTCCTGTGTTTAATTGCGTACCCACAATCGAAGCGATCTGCATGCTCGTGACTGTGGTATATACTACTATATATGACATTGACAGTTGCACATGCACGCACCTTGTATCACTATTGATTTTTGTACCAGCACTAGGATTTAAACAGTACACGTGATTGTATTATTGTGATTGTATTATTGCACGATTGACACTTTCTAATAATAGCACGTGGTAGCAGCGTGGTCGTAACTCCGCAATGGCTCAAATCTATTTGCAACCGCCTGATCCCTTCGATTTCAAGTGTCCCGATGACTGGCATCGTTGGAAACGCCGCTTCGAGCAGTTTCGTTCGGCTGCTGGCCTTCAAGACGCTTCAGCAGCGAAACAAGTGAACACCCTATTGTATTGTCTTGGTGAAGAGGTTGAGTCTGTACTGATATTTACGAACATCACAGAAGAAGAGAGGAAAGACTACTCCAAAGTGATTGAGAAATTCGACAGCTTTTTCAAAGTTCGTAGAAATGTTATCTTCGAGCGAGCCCGATTTAGCTAACCGCCGCAGCCAAATGCCTGGAGAATCTGTGGAACAATACATCGTAGAACTGTACAATCTGGCGGAACTTTGTAATTACGAAGACCTCAAGTCCGAGATGATTCGGGACCGCCTCGTTGTTGGGATCCAAGACTTAGCCTTGTCAGAGCGTCTTCAGTTAGATCGGGAATTGACACTTGAGAAAGCCAAGACACTAGTCCGTCAGCGTGAAGCCGTCAAAGAATAGCAACAAGTCCTTAAAGGAACTGGGTCAAGCAATCTAGATGAAATGCAGCAGAGTTACAGCAAAAGACAGCCTGAGCCGAGGAGAGGCCCTCAATACTTACCAATGGAACACTAAGAACAAGACACCAGACCCTAAGCCATGTATGTGATGTGGGAGAGGGCGACACCCAAGAGAGAAATGTCCTGCTAAGGATGTCACATGCCACCGTTGTCAAAAGAGAAGCCACTGTGGATCCTGCTGCCGCACAAAACTGGATGTATTATCCACTTCAGAAGAGTGTAGCACATGTGGTAGAGACATGGACACAATCTCAGAGAGTAACCAGGAGGGACAAACTATAGATTCTGCTTTTCTTGATGCAGTGGGGGATACCATGGACACATGCTGGACAGCAACAGTTACTCTAAATGGCAAGGATGTGATCTGTAAGTTGGATACGGGGGCCGAAGTTACAGCCATCACAGAGGAGACCTACCAAATGCTAAATGCTGAATTAACACCTCCCTGCAAAAAATTATATGGACCAAGTCAAGTCCCTCTACTAGTAAAAGGGCACTTCCAAGGGCAGTTCACCTACCAGGGTAAGCAAACTATACAGTCAGTATATGTGATAAATACCCTAAAGAGAAACATGCTAGGCTTACCCACTATCACTGCTTTGAATCTTGCTGTCAGAGTAGAGGCCATTATGCAACACACAAATTGTGCAGTAGCTGATAAATTCCCATCAATTTTTCAAGGCTTAGGAAACTTTGGAGAAAGTTACACAATCAGACTAAAGCCAGGGGCAAAACCTCATGCAATTTACATGCCCAGACATGTCGCAATGCCACTACATTCCAAGGTTAAACAAGAACTAGATCGCATGGAGTCAATGAATGTCATATCCAAAGTAGAAGAGCCTACTCCTTGGTGTGCTGGTATGGTTGTTGTGCCAAAAAAGACTGGGACCATCAGAATATGTGTAGACCTCAAGCCATTGAACGAGAGTGTTCAACGTGAGGTACCCCTCTTACCAGCAGTAGATGACACCTTGGCACAGATGGCTGGTGCAAAAGTTTTCAGTACCCTTGATGCCAATAGTTGGTTTTGGCAGGCCCCTTTGGCACCTTCCTCCAGGTTACTCACAACATTCCTCACCCCCTATGGGCGTTACTGTTTTAACAAACTACCGTTTGGGATATGTAGTGCCCCCAAACACTTTCAACAGCAAATGGAGAAAACACTTATTGGGTTGAAGGAGTTCTCTGTCACATGGATGACGTTCTTGTTTTTGACCGTACCAAAGAGGAGCATGATGCCAGACTTGAAGCCATCCCGCAGAAACTGCAATCTGCAGGGGTAACTCTCAACCCTAACAAATGTCAATTTGGAAAGACAGAACTACGCTTCTTAGGTCACCTTATACCAGAACAAGGCATTCAACCAGATCCTGAGAAAACAGCAGCCATTGCTAAGATTCCCCCCTCCAAAAAATTGAAAGAGTTAAGGAGGTTTATGGGGATAATAAACCACCTAGGGAAATTTTCTAACCACCTTACAGAATTAACACAACCACTAGGTGAGCTCCTCAGTAAGAATAACTCATGGACCTGGGATACCCCACAAGATACCGCCTTTACACACAATAAAGAAGAGTTGACTAAACCCAGAGTCCTGACACATTACAATGTGAACGCAGTTCTAACAATCTCTGCTGATGCCTCATCATACGGGCTGGGGCAGTTCTGTTACAGAAAGACAGCCAATCATGGCGGCCAGTCGTATATGCTTCACGTGCAATGACAAATACTGAGTGCCATTATGCTCAAGTGGAGAAGGAGGCATTAGCCATCACTTGGTCATGTGAAAAATTTTCAAGCTATATTTTAGGCAAAAAATTCACCATAGAAACTGACCATAAGCCATTAATCCCATGGGCAACAAAAGCCTACACACCCTTCCTCCAAGAATCATGAGGTTTCGTCTTCAACTGGCTCGCTTTGAATATGACATTTCTCATGTTCCAGGGAAGCTTCTAGTAACACTAGATGCCTTGTCACGGGCTCCGTTGTTATCAGTTCCTCCAGAAACCTCACTACAAGAGGAGGCTGAATACCTCATGGAGACATGTATTGCTGCTCTTCCAGCAAGTAGTCACCGCCTAGAAGAATTTCGTGCTGCCCAAGCAGCTGATACTGTTTGCTCAACCCTGTTTGACTACTGCCGCAACGGCTGGCCAGAAAAATGGAACATTCTTATCGAAGTCAAACCCTTCTGGCAAAGCAGAGGCCTCCTTACAATTCACAATGACCTGTTACTGTATGGACCAAGAATTGTGATCCCAGCATCTTTGCAGCAGCAAATTTTGTCCAAAATCCATGATGGACACCAAGGTATTCAAAAATGTTGCCTTCGAGCTAATGTAGATTGCAAAGCACATCAAGGATCTTGTTGAACACTGCCCAACTTGTGTTAGAGCTTCAGCTGCAAAGAAAGAACCCCTTATACCTTCAGACCTTCCCAAGTACCCATGGCAAAAGATTGGAACAGACATTTTCTTTCTAAAAGGAACTCACTTCTTAGTGGCGGTCGATTATTTTTCCAGATACATAGAAGTCATCAAATTGGGGAACACAACATCAAGAAACATTATTGAAGGACTGAAATCCATGTTTTCTAGACATGGAATTCCAGAAACTGTAGTTAGTGATAAGGGCCCTCAATATTCATCCTGTGAGTTTTCAGCTTTTGCCATGACATACAACTTTTGCCATACTACCAGCAGCCCATACTACCCCCAAAGCAATGGGCAAGCAGAGCATGTAGTCCAGACAGCCAAACAACTATTGACCAAATCTGAGGACACATAATCTGGCTTTGTTAACTTATCGTGCCACCCCCATGCCCTGGTGCAACTTGTCACCCTCACAGCTCCTGATGGGTAGACACCTGAGAACTACTTTACCTCAAGTGGAGGAACATCTGCAACCTAAGTGGACATACCTTAACGAGTTTAGAAAGCAACACACTAGCTACAAACAGAAACAGAAGTCAGCTTATGATGACCGCCATCGCGTACAGCCCCTTACTCCAATTCCAGATGATAATAAAGTGTGGATTACCACTGGCCAAGCTGGCCAAACAACGATATCTGGTAGAATAAGCAATTGGGCAGACACCCCCCAACCATATGTTGTGGACACCCCACAAGGCCAGATCAGACATAACCGTTGTCATTTATGCATTATGCCAGAGAACACAGTGTCAGAGAACAATACAGCACCAGAAAGTGACACAGTGACACAACAGACCTCAAACTCTTTCCGTCCTGTGACCCGATCAATGACTGGGACCGCAATCCAGCCACCGAATAGACTGAGACTGTAACCCAAAGAAAGGGAGATGTAGTATATACTACTATATATGACATTGACAGTTGCACATGCATGCACCTTGTATCACTATTGATTTTTGTACTAACACTAGGATTTAAACAGTACACGTGATTGTATTATTGTGATTGTATTATTGCACGTGATTGTACAATTGACACTTTCTAATAATAGCACAGTGACGATACACTTACGTTTGGCCTCTCAGCAGTGCCTTGTCGTTGCTCTTACGACGTTACCCACAATCGAAAGTCACATGGTCCCATATAAATACACTCGCAAAGCATTCCAGCAGTTTCCATGTACACTTGCAGGTGATTCACCCAAGTGGAATATATTAGTTGTAACATGGGCACTTGTGATTTGCCTGAAATATACACACTCGCACTCGGGCTGCGTCCTCATGCTCGTGTGTATATTTCAGGCAAATCACTCGTGCCCATGTTACAACTACTACATATAATTCTTTCTTAGAATTAGAGTAAGGTTTACACTTAGTGTAGTTTTACTGGAATTACGTAAGTCTAATTATTGGAAACAGTTTTTGCTGAGTACAGTTTGACAAGCACTGTACAAAGCATAGATGTACAAAATCGATCTTACAGTACCATTGCAGAGGCAGAAAATGAAAGAAACATCTGCACAGCAGTAAAGCAAATTAGTTTTCCTGAGCATAATCATCATAATATGTAAATGTTTCTTGTGATATAGTTACTAATTTCATTTCTGAAGCAATTTTTGATCAAACACTGTAGTGTTGTGGACAAACATCTGTGATGGATTTCAGATGAACCAAATTAAGTATTAGAAAAACTAAACTGGACATACTCAGTAATGTTGAAATGTGACAACTGTTGCTTGTGAGACTTAATAAAGAAAATAATATTGTTCATTTCATAAACATACATTAATGGTAACAGATGTAGAGTTACCAGATGAGACCTGTATGATGATTGGTAATCGTTCAGAATCAACTTTGTAGCCCACCTCTGTATTTTTTCTAACATACTGATGGTTTTAATTAGGTAAGGTCTCTATTGTCCACAAGTATGGAGACCTTACCTAATTAAAGTCATGCATTAATATGCTAGAAATAATACAGAGGCGGGCTACAAAGTTGATTCTGAACGATTACCAATCATCATCCAGGTTTCATCTGGTAACTTTACATCTGTTACCATTAATGTATGTTTATGAAATGATCAATATTAATAATATGCTCTTTATTAAGTCTTACAAGCAACAGTCATCACATTTCAATATTACTGAGTATGTCCAGTTTAGTTCTTCTAATACTTGTTTTGGTTTATACGAAAAAAGATCCATCACAGATGTTCCTCCAACATACAGTAGCTTAGAACTTTACTTCCATCATTTACCACGCATTTGGAACTAATTACCTAAAATAGATCTGACTATCTCTACCTACAAACACCATGATAATTAACCACAAACTCTACAACTTCATGTGGTATCATTTCATAGAGCAATTTAATGATATTAATGTTCATGCATGGTTTCCATTACTTTTGTCCTTGCTACCACTGTTCAATAGTATCATCATCATCAATATGTGAAATACCATTTTGATTAATTACAGTACTTATAATATGTTTTATGTAGTGAGTCACTCGCAGCACTTGCCAGTGGCTTTCAGTATAATTATATTATGTACTGAAAAACAATAATAAATGTGACCGGGCCTGCGAAAATAGGGCATGTGGGCACAAACTACACCTTGTCACGTAACATCTCATATCTCAGTATTGGGATAGAATACTTTCAATCTGTAAACATTTATGGCCAAGGAATAATGGAATTCAAAGTTATGATTCATCAAAGTAGGCAATTTTTATCTGCCCATATGTCCTATTTTTGCAGGCCCAGTTACAAATAAAATAATATGATTTCTAACACAAATTTTGCCATGCAGCTCATATAGTAGTTGTAATGTGCATTAGTCATGAATTACAGTACAATAATATTGTTGTATACAGTACCAGTTCAAGGTGGATGGTCTGAATGGACTCCAACTGTTCAATGTACTAGCCCATGTATTGATGGAATAGAACAATTTACAAGAAGTTGCACTAGGCCTGTGCCAATCTTTGGTGGAGAAGAATGCATAGGAAATGCTACTAAAACTATATCATGTGGATCTCCTATATGTGGTATGTCCGCTTATTTATGTCCGCTTATTATATTACACTTTTAGCTGCACAAAAGCTGTACAAAAGTTACATTGTATTAACAATGGTATATTTTATGCAACTCATAACTCTGTAACCAATTGAAGGGGTCAGTGGAAAAAGGGGACATGTGCCATTTTAGATTTTCCATTTTCTGAACATTAGAATGGCTTGTTTAACCATGTGAATAATGTTGTCACTAAGTGTTTAAAATTTATGGCAGTCTCAAATCAATTTTTAACAAATATTACAATAATTCAATTATGTCACAAAATTGTGTTTAATGCCCACCATGTGGTCACCTAAAGTTGCAAATGGCAATTGTCCCCTTTTGCTGCTGGCCCCTTCAATTGTTAGTGTATGTAGGTAGTAATAACTTTTTTGTAGGGACTCTTGAGGTTGTAGCTAAGGTACATTCTGTTGTTGTATAGTTGTGATTATGAGCAATGGTTACCTACGTACATGTAGTCCTTAAGATACAGTGTTACACTGCTGTATTACTGGTTTGGCTTATGCACCTGTGCATGACTGATTTTATTAGAGTCACCATTATAAAATGCTAGATTGTAAATTATTTCCTTTTTACTAATTTGCCATTTCCATCCCCTATGGAATTAAAACAAGGTAAAGAAATCTATAGTAAAGAGTACATAGGTGTATAGCTTGTATTAATTAATTTATTTAAATCTGTAAAATGTAAATCTCTTTTTTAGTGATATTCCTCATGCCACATAGCAAGCAATGCATTGAGTGCAGCAGCTGCTACATATTGTTTTCTTGTTCTGTTGAACTCTTTATAAGAGCACACAAAATACCATAGTTTGGCTGGCATTGTCAGATGAAAAGTTCATTGTTTTCACGATGTGGTTCAATAATTTTATAATACTGTTAAACACTACACTATGTTGAACCAAAATTAGTGCACTTCAATCTAAGACACTCAATGTGAATTTATTATAATATACTGTAAATGCATAATTCATTATACGCTAGTGAATTGCCTGCTTATTATGATAGATCTCTTTCGCAGCCAAGCCTAATGTCACAGAAGCTTCACTCAATAAAACAGTGGTAGCTAACACCATAGCTACATTTCATTGTAATGCCACGGCTAAACCAATTGCTACTTTTGGCTGGTTAAAAGATGGATCATTGTTTAACAGTATAGTGAGGCCACTAGTTATCATAACTTATTCAACTGATGGAAGTAATTGCAGTGATAGTGATCCCCCTCAACAGTGTGTATCATCCAGTACTGTAGTGATGCTTGATGCTGTTTCAAATGATGTTGGAAATTATACCTGTGTAGCTACTAATGAATATGGGAATAACTCTAAATCCTTTGATTTGGTTGTTAAAGGTACATAAACAATTGCAAGTAGCAGTTAAATAGTGTATTATCTTTATGGGGTTGTTTTAATTGTAAGTACAGTATGTTAAATTTCAAATAATCAAAATACATGAATGGAAAAAAATTTATTAGAAATTATATATTTGTGTAGGATTCATAGAAATTAAAACAATGAAACAAGGGAGGTTATCTACAACTGCAGGTAACTAGTAGACATTCAATTCCTACTTTAGTCATGGTTCTAACAGGCTGTACACAATTGAATTTGAGGTAGGGATAGAATATAGCTTGGCAGTGTAGGTGACCTCCTTAGTGTGCTTTTATTTCTATGGTCCCTACTCAAATAAATAATTCCTGATTTTCCTCACACTTGTTTGTTTACTTTTTGTAGTTAAAATAATTTATGAGTGGCGAACCAACACATACCATGTCAAAGGAAAGAATGGTACCAGCAAGACATAAAAATCTGTGAACAACTTAATGCACTAACCGACCATAAATTACTAATTGAAAATGCATTGTGGTCATTCCACTTGTCAATTTGTTCCAAATGGTATACAGCATTTGAGAAGCATCTTTGTAATCAATCTATTCATGGAAATTGCAACACACCGTGTCTATCAATGCCTGGTACTTGTATGTGAAGTGGCCATTTTGCTTACCCTTTAAAAATAAAGAAGAGTACTACAAATGCATCTGCAATCAATCCAGTTACTAAAGAAATTACAGGCAATTCTCATGATAGACAGCTATTACTAAGTCATTATGAATGAACACCTACAGTATGCAATAGTGGAGAAAAGGGTAACTCCATTATGCATGTGCTGTATACGTAGCTGCTGCCATTGGTAAAAAGGCACGTCTCATGAAGAGGATAATGCACAATGAAGACATCAAGTCTGTAGTGCTAACCATAGTCAAGTTGTGTTTGGCTGGAGGAATCATCAATTATTTAGTCAGTAATTCAGAAGTAGATATATTTTTAAAATTCATTGAAAGCAGTTTTGGGTTTGATTAGACATCAATCCTGCTAAGCTGGCATGAAGAAGAAATGGGGTGAATCAAAAAGTGTTGAAACAATAATATTATCGTCAATTTTTATGGTGTGTATATATCATTAACATTATATATGCACTGGCTTTCCTTTGATCTGAGGTTTGAAAATGGTACATATTATAATTGTAGCAGCTGAGTGTTTTGGTATTATACTTCCATACAGTTCAGTGCCTAGCTACATGCTTTGAGAACAGTAACTCATTATGGACAATAGACAGTTTGTTATGTAGCTTTCATACAGACATACATACTACTGTATCATGTGTCATAATATGTGACTGGATCTACGAAAACCGTTCTTATCGCCCAAGACAGGAAGTTTGATTTTTTTCACACAAACACAAAGCTTAATGAATGCACTATCAAGTTTCACTGCCACAGTCTACCAGAGTAAAGTGGTCTGCTTTTGCTGGCTGCTTTTTTAGAGCACAGTGGCAAGCCGTACGAGTGGTCTGGGGTCTTGATGGAGCCCTGGCCAACCAGGAGATGGCTGTGTGTGGCTGTACAGCTCCGCGGTGTTGGACAATGACCTGTGCTGTAAATTCCCTTTCATTTTAGCCAGTTCTGAGGCCTGAATGGCTTATAACTTGGCCTAACTCATCCCAGCACGTTTCTTTTCAATTTTTGAACAACATCTTGCCCGCCTTCCAGGGCCCCAGCCTCCCACCCTTCTGGAGCTCACCTGATACAGACAACCTCGGTTTAAAAACTATCTAAAATGGCGGGAAACTTAGCTGTTGACAACTTCTTCAGTGGATGATCAGGAAGGTAAGAAATTGTTGTGAAACGTGTGAAAATTTGGTATGCGTTGCTACCACCATTGGCCAGCTACAACACACTGAATATTTAAAACCGACGTTTCTCGATACTTTTAAATGGGCGATAAGACTGGTTTTCCCAGGAACAGTCACATATAAAGTACACACATAATTATAAAAGTATTCATATAAATATTGAATTACTATAAATATTATAATTTTTTCATAGCAGCTGATGGAAGTTCTATAGACCAAACTCTACTTGTCATAATTGTTGGACTAAGTGTTTTCATAGGACTTATATTCTTGCCGTGTCTTGTGTATATACTTTCCCCACATCATTACTCCAACATCTATCATAGTAAGTTGCATTACAGAACTAAAAGAATACTATCTAACTGCATCACAAGTACGTATTTACCACCTGTAATATTAGTACCACACTGGTACCCAGTAGCTATCCAATGTTTTGCAATATATGTAACTGTGATCTACAGTAGATATCTATATAGTGTATATAAAAATAAACCTTGTGTGGGAGGATCACAGCAAAAAAATGGTTCTATAAAAGCCATACAGAATTTAATTGTTTTATATTGTGCAGCTACAGAACAAATTACAGTTCCAGGGGTGGATACAGAGGGTCAAGGGGGTTCTTGACCCTCCTCCATAGTGCCTCGGTTCATTTTGACCCCTCCTTTCCATAAGTCTGGATTCTCCCCTACAGTTCTATATATCAGGTAGGTATAAAACTACCAGGTATCTAATAACCTGCACTACACTGACTGACCAGTCTACCCAACTTATAAGAGGAGAACCACAGGATTTACATACTTGAAGATTTCAATGATGGTTGCTTGTGGTCAGCAGTTCTTACTGTGTTTTGTTCTCCAAAATGAATGAGTCCTAGGAATGTCACAGAAATATGCTTATTAAGTACCACAATTGTAACTTTCACTGCTTGAAACTTCTTTGTTTACTAGAGTGGTATATCCCCAGTATATGGAACAGTTAATTGTTTGGTATTTTAGTAGTTTTTCAGTAAACCTGCATTCACTGATGTTTTACTGAGAGTTTAAAACTTAGTAAAACAATTATGTTCCATATACTTAAAGTTACTGACACTTTACTATCAGTACAACTACAGTAAAGCAGCTTAACAAATTAGTAAACTAAGAACCTTCAAGCAGTGTTTAGCCATTGAGAAGACTGACTAGACTCATCCCTGTCCACAAAAGATTAACACAGGTGCAATGCCTATTCTACCAATGATAAGACTACTTCATGAGTTTCTAATTGTTTCATACATCTTGTACATATCTCAAGGTGATAGTTCTCTATACCAGTTGGAGCACTGCTTAGGTCGATATAGCACTCAAAGGGTGGTCTAACTGGTCTCAAGACAAAATTTAGCACTCGACTTTGCCTCATATATATACTATATTTTGTTTCTTGCCCATTTTTATGTGCTGCAATTGACATATAGCTATCACTCATGGAAGTGTTTTAACTATATATACCATGATCATGTGAAGCTTAAAACAGACTTCCAGGTGTATATTTAAGCATATAGCCCTAAAACCACAGACAAATAATACTTGGGAACAAGTGAATTTATATACTCACCTGCATGTGTGACCTATGCTACCCATCATCGAAGTCTTGAGGTATGTCTATAAAATTAATCTACATAGTAGTTGAACTCTTACTGGCTGGGGTGATTGATGGCAAAAGCTATTAGCCTGAACAATTATTAATTATAACCACCTGTGTGTAGGCATGACATGCATTAGTGTCATGCGCCTCAAACCAGCAAGTAACTTAACAGAGCAGGCTATTATTCTGCAAATAGGCCTGGCAGTTCTATAACTACTTGATATAGAACTGTGGGTCTATCAAAGAATTCTACAACTGCCAATAACAAATATAGAACAGTTGTGGTTGAGCCTTTTTTTTTTTTTGCTTTTATCCTCCCACACAAGGTTCTTTATCCTCCCACACAAGGTTCTTTATATTAGTATTCGCTTCAATGATTGGTATCAGGCTGATATTGGCTACCAGCCAATTAATCGGTTTTGATTAAATCAAAGCTCCACTGCACTTTGTAGTATAATGATGTTATGTATGTGTTGATGGTTTAGTAGTGACTACAAGCCATGCCCATAGTTAACTGCTGAGATTTTACATTTCAGTGTAATACAGTGTACCAGCCATTTGTCTCAGCTGTATTGCAGTAGTGTTATGTACAGTACTTAAAACCTGGTTACCATGAGTAACTTTTACTTGTGGTATACATCTACATAACGTTAAATTTTATTCTAGAATGAGGTTAATATGAGTCAATTAATAATGAGGATGAGTGTTAGTGCTATTAGTGTATATCGGATAGGTTATTGGCTTCAGTTAATTCTGCTGCTTGGTATTGGTTATCAGAATAATCAACTAATTTAGTTACCATTAACCGATGGCAAACTACAATGAGTTGAATACTTACTTGTTGAAGCTACATACAGTACAAGGGGGGTATGGTTTGTAGTACAGGTATAGAATGTTGCCTTTCAAATTGGGTTATATTTAAAGTGGAGGTGTAACTTGGAATGCAATTGAACCGATTTTTCAGTTTTAGTCTGTTTTTCAATAATACTATAATTGTTCTAGCCTGGAGGTATAGTATGTAACAATTTGGTGGTGGGGAAAGTTTGATAAATATACTTACCATCAAAATTAATGTTCATTGTGTGGTGTTTTACCATGTTATCTATGTAGCATGAGTGGCTATACTGTATGTAGCCAATCATGCTACGTAGGTAAAACACCACACAATGAAGTTTCTGTTGTACATATTTGACACAATACCATTGTATGTATGCACCATGCCTAACTACGCACAAGTACTATATATAAGGTACTGTACATAGTAGCTACATGCATACAAGTATTATCGAAAAAGACTAACACCTCTCAAACTATATAATGTGCAAAGGATGGAAAGGTCATACAACTGCTACAAGTTTGGTGCATACTTCAATTAGTTTCAGTCCACACATGCACCCTACATTTTATAGGCTGGGTATAGTAATCATTTATACCTGTATAGTCCAAAACAGTCATGCTGTGAAAAGAGAGTGCAAGCATTCAAAAACTAACTGTATTTGTGGTATCAAAGGGTGATAGCCAAGAAATTTGTTGCAGTAATATTAATCTTGATTGAAATAATAATAACATTACTTCAATCATTTCTTGATACAACAAGTTACATATTTAAATAAATTCATTTTGGCAATTAGGGCGGAATA
Organism: Dysidea avara; assembly: GCF_963678975.1. Lineage (NCBI taxonomy): Eukaryota > Metazoa > Porifera > Demospongiae > Dictyoceratida > Dysideidae > Dysidea > Dysidea avara. The sequence continues at coordinate 34,051,517 of NC_089272.1, forward strand.
GAAAGACTGATGTTATGACACTGGCAGAGGCATCACACTTCAAAGAATTAAAAGATATTATTTTCTTTCTACTGCTATATGGAAAGCCACAGTGTAAGTAACCCCATAACCGAAGTTATAATACAGAGTGGTTTTATTATTTAAGATTGTGTCACACAAATTCTCCTAAGGTTCTACTGTATGTTTCACAACACACCAGTTATGTGTAATTCCCTTGTGATATATTATATGTTCCCCTCCACTACAAAGTCTTTTTTTCTACAATACACTCACTTTTGTCAGCTTTGTCAGCAGTAGCAGTAGCAGCAGCAGTAACAACAACAACAACAACAACAACAACAGCAGCAGCAAAAGCTAAAACAACACCTGATACAGCAATAGCTGAAACAACAACAGCAACAACAATAGTATCAGCTGCGGCTGTAGCTGCTACTGTATATACAGCTGAGCAGGCCGTTGCTTTTGTTTGTGGGGCTGCTAGTATCTGCTTTCTGCGCAGACTACAAAAAACCACATAATCACAAGAATAAATAGTGGTACTAATGATACGAACTATATGTAGTACAGAAACATTTCTACGTATAAACAAATAACACATATCACTGCACGTGACTTGTATATCACTAGCAAGTTAGTAGTATAAGTCAGATCAATATGTGTGTAAGAAACACAATATCAGAAGAAACAAATTATTATATCCCTACTGCACAGTATAATTTTATTAAATATTATTAGAAGCATTATGTATGGTGTTCATAATGCCTATTAATGATACAATATGTATTATGATAAATAGTATGCGTATTTATAAATTGCATTATGTCATAGGTTAATTTTGATATAAATCTGTTTCATTTTTTAGCCTCATCGAATAATGAACTAACTGCATCAGAAAATAGTGATGTCATGAATGTAAATCCTGATCAAAATAATCCTTCAGGAGGTGTCATCGTTAATGCACCAACAACTCCTACTTCATCAGGAAATTACAGTGCTAGTGTACCTGTTAGTTCCCGTATACCAACCAACCATGTCAAACAGTACAGTACTAGTGTTCCAACTAAGCAATCTACTTTACCAGAAAATGACAGATTAATACTGAAAATCTCAAGCAGTGGAACTGACATCACTCTCATACAAATTATTCAGAGCCTTTTTCCAGACATGGAAGCTATGATTAACATGAATAAACTCCATGCATATTTAATTCAATTCAATGTGCTCACTAGAATTGAATCTGAAAGGTTGGGACCTCTGTCCAAAGATACCCCAACTGAAAAGAATCAGTACTTTTTGACAATCTTGGAAAGCAAAGGACCACAAGGACAGGAAAAGTTTGTCAAGGCTTTGTACAGAACTAAAGATCTTGATAGCCACCATCAATTACTAGTACTACTTAAGAGTAAAGGAGTAACTGTTACACCAGATTATAATAGTGTACAGCATGTTTAATTATTGTAGTCATGTAGCAGTATTCATCCATACTTATTTAATAAGTACAATTATTAATTGCTTACTCACACTACCATGACCACTACTATTACAGTGTAAATTAAAATTTCTAAGGTGCATAATATGTATGGTATACTAAGTTCTGTGTACCTTGTATGTGTGTATATTGCTGTATGTGCAATGGTACAGTCAGTATATCATATAGGCTAAATATTTGAGGAGGAAAATTTTTGCTGATTTTGCAGTTTGAGGGTTATCAGCGAAAATTTTAGCCTTGAACTATTTAGACCTCCATATAGTCTAATACATTTTGGGAGTGTTTGTAAATCTGCGAAAATTTTAGTATTAGCAACATTGCTCAACCTCGAAATATTTTCCCCTTGAAATATTTAGGCTATACGGTAATACAAAAAATATTTTAAACCTTAATAAACAAAACATTAGAGTCTGTAATTATTAACAAAAGTTGTTCAAAAAGGTAGCGGCAAAATTCAAAGTATTTAAATTGCACAATGATGCTGAAATAACAAGCTACGTATGTATGTATACAGGAATTATTGTAAAAATTTGGCTGATATAGATGAACTGACTCAATTTGTATGCACACACTATCAGCATGATAGGGCAGGCACTAATTTCACTGTATATTTACTGTATGTACAGTATAATTATACTCCAACTACAAAAACCTAACCTATGAAATCACTATAAACCTTGCAAAGGCTAATCAAATCACCTACACGTTTCTGTTACCACTACTTGTAGTTGTTATGTACATTAACACTTTGCATGGGCAGATCAAAGGAATTTTGGGTATACATATCTGATATTACCCCGTGGTCAGAGCATTATCTGTATAATGCAGGGAATTATTTTTGAGGTAGTGGTATTGCCTGGTTTGTTTTATAAAAGCTTAGACTTCAATCAATTAAAGGAATAAATTAATAACACTCACATGACTATTATCACGAGTTGGGAGTTTGGCCACAAGAAGCACTCAGATGGAGGCATTTCAATATCATTGCTATTCTACAAGTTGGGAAACATTATTGGAAAGTGAGAACTAGTCTTAGTGCATATACATAAACATTTTGACATGTTTTTGAATACAGACCATACCCACATTACAGATAACACAAGTTAATGATGCTACAACTATTCTTACCCCTTTGACCTTTAGTATAATATGTTGTAATCAGTCTTTAAACAACTCGATAGCATTACAACACTTGTAAATTTGCAATAATTCAACTTTCCTGTAATACATACATATATATATATAATTAGTATCTAATCCAAAACAACCAAGCTGTAAAAAAAGTGTGCAGTCCTCAGAAAGGCTATGGTGAAAAAAGATGTGAAATCCAAGGTGGCGGCCAAGAAATGGCTGTGATGGTAGGTTAATGGTAAAAATTTTAATAACGACAATTCAGGTGAATTTTTGTGCCGCTTCACAAAATTTACCTAAATTGTCATTATTAAAATTTTTACCATTAACCTACCATCACAGCCATTTCTTGGCCACCACCTTGGATTTCACATCTTTTTTCACCATAGCCTTTCTGAGGGCCGCACACTTTTCTTACAGCTTGGCTGTTTTGGATTAGATTTCATTTCTTTTTGTATTTGTATACCCCAAAGCCGGCCTATGGCCAGCTTTGGGACTTTTTAACCTATTTTTTTTTCTTTACTACAGGAAGAAGAAAAGATGAAGTAAATGTACTTTAAATATTTTATCAGTAAATGTACAAATTATATATATAATACATATGTGACCGAATTTGCGAAAAGGGGCCTTCCAAACACATCCAATTTGCCAACTTTGACAATTGATAACTTCAGATTGGAAAGAGCTTTTGCCTTGAAATTTGGACAGTGGTGCGCACCACTATAGCTGAATACATGATGAAATGTTCAAGTTAATATGTTACTTGAACACTGAGTTATGATCTCCAACGTTTACGGAATTGGATGTTTGTGGAAGACCCCTTTTCGCAAATCCGGTCACATATATTGATTGCAGAAATCTCCATGGTGGTTTCTTTGTAACTGAACACTCTACATTGTGACTTCTTCTAATTGCTCTCTCTACAGGGTGAATTGTTTGTAGCTGAACGATCTACAAGGTAACTTCTTCTAGCTGATCTCTTTACAGGGTGGTGATGTGTTTGTAGCTGAATTCTGTACAGGTGATTTGTTTGCAGCTGAGCTCTTTACAGAATTGTTTCTTTGTAGCTGAACTCTCCAAAAGGTAACTTCTTCTAACTGATCTTTCTACAGGGCAATTTGTTTCTGGCAGAATTTTCTACAGGGTGATTTCTTTGCAGCTGAACTCTCTACATGGTGGTTTCTTTGTAGCTGAACTCTCTACAAGGTAATTTCTTCTAGCTGATCTCTCTACAGGGAGATTTGTTTGTAGCTGAACTATCTACAAGGTAACTTCTTATAGCTGATCTCTCTACAGGGTGATTTGTTCATAGCTGAATTCTGTACAGGTGATTTGTTTGCAGCTGAGCTCTTTACAAAATGGTTTCTTTGTAGCTGAACTCTCTCCAAGGTAACTTCTTCTAACTGATCTTTCTACAGGGTGATTTGTTTGTAGCTGAACTATCTACAAGGTAATTTCTTCTAGCTGATCTCTCTACAGGGTGATTTGTTTGTAGCTGAATTCTGTACAGGTGATTTGTTTGCAGCTGAGCTCTTTACAGAATGGTTTCTTTGTAGCTGAACTCTCTACAGGGTGATTTGTTTGTAGCTGAAATCCCTACAAGGTAACTTCTTCTAGCTGATCTTTCTACAGGGCAATTTGTTTGTAGCTGAGTTCTCTACAGGGTGTTTGTTGGCAGCTGAATTCTCTACATGGTGGTTTCTTTATAGCTGAACTCTCTACAAGGTGACTTCTTCTAGCTGATCTCTCTACAGGGTGATTTGTTTGTAGCTGAACTCTCTACAAGGTAACCTCTTCTAGCTGATCTCTTTACAGGGTGAATTGTTTGTAGTTGAACGATCTACAAGGTAACTTCTTCTAACTGATCTCTCTACAGGGTGATTTGTTTGTAGCTGAACTCTCTACAAGGAAACATCTTTTAACTGAGCTCTGTACAGGGTGAATTATTTGTAGCTGAACTATCTACAAGGTAACTTCTTCTAGCTGATCTCTCTACAGGGTGATTTGTTTGTAGCTGAATTCTGTATAGGTGATTTGTTTGCAGCTGAGCTCTTTACAGAATAGTTTCTTTGTAGCTGAACTCTCTACAAGGTAACTTCTTCTAGCTGATGTATCTACAGGGTCACTAGTTTGTAGCTGAATTCTCTACATGGTGGTTTCTTTGTAACTGAACTATCTACAAGGTGACATCTTCTAGCTGATCTTTTAACAGGGTGATTTGTTTGTAACTGAACTCTCTACAAGAAAACTTCTTCTAACTGATGTCTGAACAGGGTGAATTGTTTGTAGCTGAACTCTCTACAGGGTGATTTGTTTGTAGCTGATCTCTATACAGGTTACTTATTTCTAACTGATCTCTTTAATTCTGTTCAGGGTGACTGCTCTATTAGGATGACTGCTCTATTAGAGTATCTTGATCTCGCACTTGCTACACCAAGTTGGATTTCGTGTTATAACTCCGTGGTTTTAAGTCTGATTCTTCTACACCATTGAAGATCCTTTCTAAGATGATTACTCCATCTGTACAGTGAATTTCAAAGCATAACCCCAAGCGGTTTATCTGGTAGGCGTGGCAAGTATTCGTTATTTATTAGCTAATCTCGGTTGCGTAATTGTTACACACTGTTGGTTTTGTTGTTGTATCTTCCTGGTTTTTAGCTCGATTTCTTTCAAACCACAAAAGGTTTGAGGTTCAATAGTTAACCTATTCACCCACCGATTTTCAGCTTCTTCCCATACGCGGTTTACCCTGTAGGCGTGACAACATATTGGTGTTATTTTTCGTGCATAATCGCTCATAACTCTTTGTCTATTTATGGTATTCCAGCCAAAGTTGGTACCGAGATGCGCCTTTATACTCCCCCTTCTGTGTGCCAAATTTCAAGGCAATCGGATACCGCGTTCGAATTTTATAGCAGTTTTTGTAAGTGTGCGAAAAGAGGAAGAAAAATAAGAAGAAAAAAAAAAAACGAAGAAACTACTGTAAGCCAATTTTTGAAGTCGAATATCTCAGGAATGTCTAAAGCGATTTCGCTCAAATTTGGAATGTGGAGTACTGAAGGTGGAGGGAATGTACACAGCAACATTCGTCTTGTTTCATCAAGGCAGCACATAGCTACGGAGGTGCGCAAATTGCGTTTTCTTTCTTCCTGTCAATATACTCACGGGGTTGCGCGCCGGCTTCTTGGGCCGCACGACACACTACCGTGTGCCTTGATGTATGTGACCAGGCCTCCTGCAAAAATAGAGGGCATGTGGGCACAAACTACATCCCATCACATATCATGTGATATCTCAGTACTGGGATGGAATATTTTCAGTCTGTAGCTTGTATTGTAAAGCCAACTAAATGTGTAATAATTGCTGAAAATATCATAGCCACAGAGTCATGGAATACAAAGTTATCACACATAAAAGTTTGAAAAAGTAGACAATTTTTAAGTGCCCACATGAAACTTGAAACTGCAGCATGCAACACTAATGTGGCAAAGGTTCAAGTAGATACTGTACATTTATAGTATAAAGTTGGAAAGGATATATTACTGGTTTTGTCACACCGGATCGCAAATACAGCCAGTATGCTTGCCAATACTTACTTCTAGGATTTGCAGAGGCATCAGGAATTTAGGAGGTATATAGGGGAGATACATCACCAATTTTATGTAAAGTACCTGGGATAACCTACTGTATCTTGGTAGCTACTGTATAACCCTGTGTCAGAGTGCCATTGATTTGTTGCTTTCGGGTAAATTGAACATTAGGAAAAGTGATAGCATTCTGATAGTTGTATGTGTGTGTGTGTGTGTGTGTGCCATTTTGAACTTAAAAAGTTATTGAAAATTAAACTAACTTTGGAGTTTTGATGAGTGGTAGGATACATGATGCATACTTCATTGATCTAAAAGTTTGAGATTACGTATAAGTGGAATATCAGGAAGTTCAAAGTCAAGATTGAATCTGAGAGTTTATAAATGTTGGAATTATGACGACAGTGCATGTATGAAGCTTTATATATGGGGTTACTGTAAGTTGTTATTTTTCTAAAAACATGCTTGTGTACATGTACTACTCTAAAATAGTAGGTATAATACCATACCTGTTTCACTGCCCATGCAAAAGTCTCAATAGTAACAGTGAAATTTATCCTGTATTTCACTGGTAGCAGTGAAAAAGTTGTAATTGCAATTTCATTGGCTAGAATTTATGTTAACAATGTAGTGCCAATTAGTGTTTACGCATGTTTAGTACATAGTGACAAATTGTGTACATAGCAACGCTAATGCACAGCATGTGTATATGCAGTGAGTATGGTATTAACTGGGAATAGCATGGGTATAGCAGTGAAATTTGGGATAAATACCACGAGTGTTGTATTGGAAATGGGGATAAATTTCACTCGGCTTTGCCTCGTGGTATTTATCCAAAATTTCACTGCTACCCATGCTATTACTAGTACGAATGTGATGAATGATATAGTCTAGAATAGCAACCACTATATATTAGAAACCTATTTAAACATGAAACTTCAATATCAATGTAAATACATGCGATCAACTGACATTATGGACAAAAGATGGTATAGTGGAATGTATGTGAGTAAGAGTATTCCTTGTGAGAATTAACAGTTATAGTTAATTTTTTAGCACTGCATGGGATTCTGAGCATAAATTTATTAGCGTAATAGTCTCATGTATACCTACAGCACAACTTTTTTTTGTTTAAACTGTTAAATTTGAGAACATAATTTAATTTAGATGGTTGTGTGTGCCATACTTGATGTTCCTTAGAAAGCACTTAAAAACAAGTTGAGCTCTGATTCTGAGAGTTTGTTCTGTTCTCTGTTTATGCGCAATTATGAAATCAGGCATGCCACTCTTTCAATTCCTTTGTGTCCAAAGCAAAAACATGAAAACAATCTAACAAGCTGTTATTCCCAGCTTTAGGAGTGGGAATATCTCAGCATATTTAGGGTGTAGGAATTCTCCTCTGAATTAGGCAGCAATTTTGAAACATGCAGTAGTTTATGTACATGGCACATTAGCATGGCATACTGTCCGCATACAGCTGTTACATAATATTATTGTGAGTTTATATACCAAAAGAGTGCTACTGGTATCTCATTTGCATTGTACATAGATTGCCTGATATGCAGTGGTGTGCACTAAATTACTATCAGCTATCCTTCTGCATTAGCCATTCACTGAGTTTTGAAATACAGAAACACAAGTTTTATTATCCAACTAGGACCTACAAGAACGTTACTAAAAGCCTGTTCAACTTATTATACTATCTGACATTATTTTCAACACATCCAGGTAACAAAATAGCCTTCATTGTGCATTCAATCAGTAGTACATAATATGTATGATTTTCTATTAATGATAGATCATACACATATACGTATCTACAGTAAGTGTGGATGTACGTATATTGTATAATGTATCATCCTCTATTGTGTTTGTCAAGTACAGTATTGTTGATTTCTGTGGTTGTGATCTAACCACTTTGTAAGCCACGTGTGGGCAGTGCACACCATTAGCTAACCACACTATAAAAATAGTCCCTTCTGTCATGAGAAAGGGAATTAAAAGTTTACACAGAACATCACAAAAATAAAATTTTATTAAGACGCCTACTATGATATTAATATAATCGAAATGTTAAAGTATTAATTTTATATTTAGTATAGCCACCTTGCAACTTATAATTTATATGTGCTAAATGATTTATTTTACAATAGAGTAGCTATGCGTAGCTTCATGTATAGAGATATTGAAGTGCAATTGCTGTTGCATAGGAAAAACACACATAAATCCTGTATAAATTTCACCAAAGTCATATAGTCATTAGCTTATAGGAAACTATTATAGTGCATGTATAAGTTACAATCACAAATTACAATATTTATTAATTCTGAATAGTGATACTTGTAAAATACAATATGTATGAAGAAGATACTGCTAGTTCTTTAAAAGCATAACCATCAGTTTGAACATTGCCAACTGTATACACACCTGGCAGTTTGACACCAACAAAAAGGTTACAATTGTACATCAGGACTCACATGTAACCACTCATGATTTATATAAAAACAACAACAACAGTAAAAAGAAACAGTAAAACAGAGGTTATAGCTATTGGAACTATATAGCTAGCTACAGAAATTGTGGGATGCACTTTAAGCCAGGTATATAGTAATGTTCCAGTGATTAAGGATAATCACAGGCTTCATACATATCCACCATACTGGATATCTTGTATTGTAAGCAGATTTTTGCTCTACGAAAACCAGCTATCCAGAATTCTGACTTGCAATTCGCAGTTTCCTTCCTGTGTGGATGATGTTTACTAATCAAATCAAGCATACATCAAACGTAGCGCAATCAAGTACAATTGTCTGTAAAAGTTCATCCAGTGCATGAAAGTGTAGTAGGACTCATACGGTCATTGAACTCCTGATATCGATATTAACTACGTTCGATACCTTAATAAACATACATGTACGTAGCTATGGATCCTGTACGTGTTTGGGAATATATATTCATACTACAAAAGCGTAAAACACTTCACAGGAGGAATCCCATTATGATACTCACAAGCACTGACGAAAATTGATAGCCACTCCCTGACGATCACGTGACTACGTTTAACGGTTTGTGTATCCTAAAGGAAAGTGTCGTTTCTGAACGAAAAATGATTCAACTATTTGTTAAAAGTCTCACTGGTAAAACCATCACTCTTCGGATGAATTCCAATGATACTGTCGTTGACGTGAAAGCTAAACTGGAAAAGAAGGAGAGTATCCCGCCTGTTGAACAACAACTAATTTTCCAAGGACAACAACTGGACGATGACCACACGTTGGATGATTACGCCATTTCAAACAATTCTACCCTTCACCTGGTGCTACGCCTAAGAGGAGGCATGAAAATTTTTATAAAAATCCTTAGCACTGAACCAGATGGTTGGAGTGGAAAGGTCGTGACCTTAGAGGTTGCGAGGGGTCCGTAACGCAGTACTTAGATTTGAGATTTGAGAAATCTTAAGAAAGATTCAAGATTTTGACTGAGATTTGAAAAGATTTTACAAGATTTTAAGATTTCAGTTAAGATTTTAAATACTATGTTGTAGTGCTGTGGAGCCGTATTCTGTGCCTGGTATGAGTCGAGGTACGAGTCTACTGAAGAGGCTACTCTTTAGCTATTGCAATACTGCATACTACCAGCAATAGCGCTTAGTATATGTGGCTAATTTGCCTAGTTAAATTGGCGGCTTTGCCCGCTGACACGTAGCAAGTTAGCCTATAGCTAATGGAACTGTTCCCAATGCATCTATACAATTACCTCACATAGTAAGTAATCATGACTAAGAGCTAGCTCTCCTTGTAGTGATCTCAGTAGTGATGAAAAAATTCCTAGATCTTGAGTTGTACATACTTCATTTGTACTGAGCAACCAAGATAGTGACATAGCAAACTACTTCAGTGCTGGTCACTGTAGCTAAAGCATTCAATCAAATCAAATATCCCTGCATGCGCACATAAGCTTAGTAAATCTCACACTAGAGTTGGCAAAGCTTAATTATACTATTATTAACTACTACTTTGCCCTAGATTTTCATGCCGCACATGTATAGCTGTATTATAGTGTTGTATGCATCAAATAATATGTCTAAAATCATCATGTTTTGCCATGTCCATGCAAGTTGTGTACATTTTAGCTATATCATTATTTAGACATCTCTTGCAATTGCTGACAGTTGGACTGCATAATTGTCTCGATAATTGTGTACAGGAACTTCAGCATATCAATGGTGTAGTTGACTTCAGCAAATGTGATATCAAAGATACCACACAATTAGATTTTACACATAGATTCCACACTTATATATAATATAACTTATAGTGCAACTGTCTTTGAGACTGTCTACCTGAGTTAGCAAAGTGATATGGACATTGACCCATTGAGATATAAATTATTAGCTAGCATGCTTGTTAAAGTTTGTGCGTGTATTGTAAATTGTATGTATATACATATGTACATAAACTCAGCTAAGCGAAGGTATCAGATGCGTTCATGCATTTCAAGGTATCAGGTATCAGATGCGTTCATGCGTTCAGCACAAGTATATCAACTTCCAAACTGGTAGTGGATAGTTCCTGAGGTTGCTGCTCCATCTCCTGTTATCTTTCACTAAACAATAATAGATGAGATAGTAATTTAATCTGCTCGAATCTGTTCAGCTAAGAGTATGATATCATTTGGACACCTTACTTACTGGCATGGTAGAGTTAAGCTTACACATTACATAGTGCATGTTGCTACATAGCTAATTATAATTGGACTAAGCTTTCATACCTGAGCTTAATGTTGTGGGATGCTGGCACAAGATACCAGTGCAGGAATATTCAAAAGCATGCAAATTCTTTGTAACCAAAACCTTAAGATTTCAGAGACTCCAGCCAGCCGTGTTGTGACTTGATCCACAGCCACATGCAATCAAGACATGTGCCTATGGTTATGGAGCCATAGCAGGGATTATTAGTCTTCTCTGTATTCTTCTTGCCAGCATGTCTCTGACTCCCTATACTGACAAAGGCTTTCAGTAGCCTTCACAGCTGAGGTCCCATATGAGTGGGATAACAAATTAAACTACATAGCAAATATCACTACTCGTATCACTAAAAGCAGGGGTCCCACATGTGTAGCTAAACTTTTCATTTGTCGCATGAATGTTGGCTAGTCTATATCGAGGTCTATACTATATCTAGAATATAGAGATTGAGATGTGTTGATTATAATTACTGCATGATGATTTTCAAGAATGTGAATATTGACGAGACGTGCTAGCTACTCCTGATTTAGCTAAAGAGCTCACTAAAGAGATGTAGCTGTTAGCTATTGGAGTTTTATCTTGGCTATTATGTCAGGAGTAATATGAATCCGTACATGCACCATGCTCACTCTTTTCACAGGTGTGAATTCAGTATGTAGACTCACCTAACAAAGATCCGAGTCAGGGTCACTAACTAGCTTGTCCCAACGAGTTCGTCAAGTAGCTAAAGGCGTTGCGAAGAAGAAACAACCTCTGGAACAACTGCATGGCTATATCTCTGGCAATATACGTAGACTGCAAGAACCCAATAATCGCACAGTACACGTGGACGAACAGGCCTAGATGCAAGACAGCCGCAAGAATACGTGTTAACAAGCAAGAGCTTGAGTAAAATATCCAAACGTTTACTGAAATTTACTAACAAGAAGATTAAGATTTGATTGTGGTAGTCTCAGATTCAAAGATTTCAGCGAGATTTTAAAGATTGTAAAAGATTGTCACGAAGGTTAGGAAGATTTTAAAGATTCCATGGATTTTAATGGATTTTGCAGATTTCACAGAGATTCAGAGATTTGAGAAGATTCTTGAAGATTGCATGGGGATTCCAAGAGATTTGAATCTCGGATAAGTTAGATTTAAAGCGTGGCGGACCCCTTGAGAGGTTGTACCGATTGATACTGTTGAAAACATCAAATCTGCAATTTTTGATAAAACTGGTATATCAATTGCTTGTCAGGTGCTGGTTACTGGGGACAATGAAATGGAGGACCGTCACACACTAAGTGACTATGGAATTTGCCGTGAGTCTACTTTGACATTGCACAATAAAGGTAATATACAAATATTTGTCAAAACCCTGGATGGTAAAACAATAACACTCAAGGTCCCATATGGTGAAAAGGTAATAAATGTTAAGGAAACAATACAAAAGAAAGAAGGCATTGCAAAAGATGAGCAGCGACTGATTTTTGGGGGTAAGCAGCTAGAAGATAGTAACAGATTAAATGACTACAATATTCAGAATATGTCAACCCTACATCTTGTAATTCGTCTAAGAGGTGGATTAATTATAACTGCTCCTTGCACTTATTGAATTATTGTATAGCACATACTGTATCAACTATGCTTGGAACAAGTCGATGTTATATGCACAGTAGCTCCTGATCTAACTCACCTCTTTTAAGCTACAGTAGTATAGATTTTACATTGAGAGAATATCATCTATACTTTTATTATTAGATATATTTATTTCAGTCACGAGTATTGTGTATAGCACATTTTGGTGTATACGCCTAGTGTACGTTATATGTTCGGTACACAACAGTGCAGTCAAGGTACTATAGTACATTTACTTTGCAGTCAGCACTGGTTTTCTAAATTCCAAGTATAACCAATATAATTTTATGCTAAGAAATCAGATTTATTAATACATTTTGTATTATAGCTGCAGCAGTTCAATTATCCATTGGACATCAACATTCAAAATAATAACTGTCATCAATACTGACAATGATTTACTATGTATCTCACTAGAGCTCTGAAAGAGGCTACTAAAAACCTCTTCATGTAACAGCACTTTGGTGAACTAATTTCAGCTATTTAAGTGGATAAGATTCAGATACAACTAAGTTTGTTGAAAGCCACTGGAAAGCCATATTGAAACCACATATTGAAATAGAAATTAGCTGAAACTATCAAGAAGTAGTGGTTACATTATGGGGTGCTGTCAGGTTGAATTAATTGGAGAGACTCAGAGAGTTTTCTGACAAAGTCACATAATTTCAGCAAAAGTTGCATAATTATAATTTTACTAGTAAATTTCACAGTGTTTTCTCAATAGGTCTGATGTATCTACCATTGGAAATGTAACAAGGCAGCCAACATTTTTTTTATAATGAATAACCACTTAACACCTATACTTTAAATGTAGCTACAGAATGTGTATACTGTAGCTATGGTTCCTATAACTGATAAAACTAAAACTGTTTTCCCCTGATTAAAGCAGTTGGAAAATATATTACTAAATGCATGTACTTACCTCAGACCAATCTAACATAATTCCTTTCTGTATAGGTATGTACATGTAGTCATTCAACAAACTGCTGAATGGCATCATTGTTCCCTGATATCAATGGTGGACCCGGCATTTAGGGCAAATGCCCCACCCCTTTCTCCTTGTGGAAGAGCCATACCTATTTTGATTGAAATACTAAACCTTATATAAAGCCAAAAATCAATTTATAACATGCTTATTTTTTTTGCAAACTGACTCATCTGAAACCAAAATAAAAACAAGCTGTCAAGCAAACCGTCACTCAATCAACGTACTAAATTAACTAACCACCTTTAAACAGAATTGTTATTTCTGGTATTCAAGACATTCATATAGCCTTGCAAATGGTTTTTTAAAGACTTCACACTATCAGTGAAGCCCAACATGACAAAAATCAAAAGTGAGACTCTTCGATTAAAAGTTAACAAGATAATCTGTTCTTCCCACCTTCAACTTAGCCTGTTTGTGCCCCTACCCTTGCCAGCTCCTGCATGGATCCGCCCCTGGATATGGTGATACTGCACGTGTTACAGTAGCTACACAACTACGTATACTGTACAGTATGCTATATGTAGATTATGTACTTCATGGGTATATGTATATATATATATAGAGAGAGAGAGATAGATAGATAGATAGATAGATAGATAGATAGATAGATAGATAGATAGATAGATAGATAGATAGATAGATAGATAGATAGATACAGTGTGCTGTATAATGTATCAAGAGTTACCATAGCAACTTTACCTTTGTGGTGGAACCAGCACTAACCACACAGTAACCACGTGTAGGTAGTGTATACCATACACTAAACCATGCACTACATAAAAATAGTCCCTTTATTGTGCTTAAACACTGTTTAGCAGACCACAATAAAATCTTATTTGAGACACCCACAATTGGAATCGCATACCTAACAAGCACAAAACTGCACCTGCTGCAACCACTTAGACCATTTATCACAGTACATATAATAGCCAAAAAAGAGGAATTGGAACTCTACTTTGGAAATTGTGGGATTTCTAAGAAATACTGCTGTTCTATGTATAATAAATCCAAACAAGGCCTAATGCATGGTATCAGGTTAATCGAGGAATGATCTTAATGATTTGTATGATTCATCCATTGACTTCATGACTACTGATTTGCTATAACTTCAACGGTGTTATGCATATGATCCATATAAACTTGCACTGCAATTACTAAGAAATACATAGGCAATGGAATTGGGACACACACTTTCTCAATTGTCAGCACTTGAAACAAAGGGAGTGACATATTAATAGAGCAGTCAACCTTTCTATAATTATAATGGAGAAGTCACATCTAGCTATATCTTTTAAAACTGCAAGTAACTACTTAATTTACTTGTAACAGCATAGTGAAAAATTATAGCCTAAATTACTATCTCTGATCTAAAGGGGGCATGCAGCATCATGCCAGAATTATAACATTCATGTTTGTTGTGCATGTACATACGTACTGTGCTTCAAACTCCACTGTGAAGCTTTCATTGTCACAGCTTCACCCCCTCTCCTCCTTCTCCGACCCATTCCACTTCCCCCCTCAGGTAACAGTGTACTTACATAATTCTTATGACATGTACAGTACATATTAATACTGCATACATCCTATAAAATAAATTACATATATTTTATGTATACTGCACTTGTTACTAAACATGTGCATATAATAATTATGTTGTATGTAATATTAAAGTATGTATACAATCATGCACAGCTACTACTACACCTTCACCTGTGTTTGAGTACAAAATCAACACCATGTACGTATATTAGTTGGCTGGTTATACGTATAATACTATATTTATGGTCAAAATTGCATGGTAGGTTAACATCATAGTAAGGCTCATGTGTTTTGGATGGTATAACTACAACATTGTCTACATCTACGTTACAAGTGGGAGGGTTTAGTATAGCTGTGACACCATTACTTCTGACAATTCCTTTGCCATTTGCCATTACTGTTACAGTTGGTTTGCAATCAGAGTTCTCCTCCTCCTTTGGATGATTGCATGACATTCCAGCTTGTATAAATTCTACTTTGTCTCTGGAGTAAGAGAAGTGTAGCTTATCATAAGTAGCTCATTTGCCATTACTGTTACAGTTGGTTTGCAATCAGAGTTCTCCTCCTCCTTTGGATGATTGCATGACATTCCAGCTTGTATAAATTCTACTTTGTCTCTGGAGTAAGAGAAGTGTAGCTTATCATAAGTAGCTGGTGGTGATGTCATTGGTCCACTCTCTGATGATGTACAGAGATAAACGCTACTTGCTCTTGAGTCCATGTGAGGTATGTATGTTTTGCACATCTTCCTATTCTATATACACCTAGACACACCACATGTACTCAACAAACTTTGCGATGCAAACAGCTTTATAGTTCTGAAATGCACAGTAACCATTATACATGTACATGCATATAAATTTTAACACAGCAATAAGTGTAGCATCAGTCTGGGATCCATACTAACAAAATGACATCTTATCCCTATAAAAAGTCCAACGTAGAGCTGCTTGGTGGGCACTGTCTGACTATAATAGACATATTGTAGCAGTGAAACTGATATGCTAGAGAATTTGGATTGGCCGTCACTTGACTTTAAGTGAAGAATTTGTCGACTACAAACATTTTATAAAGGGATCAACAACTTATCAGGATTATCCATTCCACCATATTTCTTGTCAACTCAATGATCCACCAGACACCACCGCATTCACCACTTTATCCAACCAAGTAAATGGTCCAGATATTACCAGCATTCTTTTTTTCCAAGATCAATCAAAGATTGGAACAGCTTGCCAGTATCTGCCATAGAATCAGAAACCATAGATACTTTTACTAATTACTTATTATCTATCTAATTGTTTGCTGTATATTCTATGTGTATGTGTGATATCTTTGGGGTGTTGATCGCCCCCTGGGAACATCAGCAATTGCCATCTGCCCAGTAACAATAATGAATAAATAAATAAAATGTGTATCTGTAGCTCCAATAGACTACCCAAAGAATCGAAATGGTCAGAATTACTGAAGTACAGTAATCACTATAATAACTATATAGTCCTGTTGGAATAAATGGCATTAAAGTGGTTGTTTTATTGCTTCCAGCATGAGACATTTCTGTGATTTCTGAGCAGTCAGGGTTGCATATAGTAAAGATAATACCTACATCAATTTCATTTTTACCAAGACTCTTCTGCTATACCCAAAATTTAGCACAAAATCAGCCATTGGTCCAGTTAATTGTAATCATGTCTTGTAAAATCAGCAGCTGAGCATACATGCATGCGACTATTTTTTCTAACTCTCATTGCTGACTGTAAATTTGTTTCCAACCATGTACCCATGTCTTTTACATTCATAGACAGAAGTGGGTGAATATGCTATAATAGCTGCCTCATGAGACTGCAAATTACCAAAAGACTACAGTTTGCTAAATGGCTGAGTTGGTAGCTTGCTACATATTATACCCCCCCCTCCCCCCCCCCCCCCCAAATCCGCTCCTGCAGTAATGGGAGTAGGTTGAGTTTAATAAGGCGAGTTTTATAATCAGAAACATAATCATTGAGAATGTATTTGGTAGCTCGGTACTGTATTCTTTCAAGAGCAAAGATATCTTGGATAAGGTAGGGATGCCGCGATGTGGAACAATACACTAGCTGGGACCTTACTAGTGCTATGTACAGAGTTCTTTTGGTTGTAATTCTAGTAGAATGGGAGCTTTGGATGATGATTCGTCCTTCTGGGTGACTCTGTGACTTCTGTAGGCCTGCGTCAAATATGCCAGCATAATGCTAGCATATTACAGTAGGTGAATACTTCAACTATGGAGCTTAATTCCATAAAACTAGATCGATACTCCTTAATAGAGCAGTCAGTGAGAACTGCAAACTGTAATACTATATTACAGAGTACTCAGATGCATTATACATAGCTCCTTAGGTGGATACTCTCTAATAGAACAGTCACTGTGTCCTGAAATACTCTAATAGAGCATTCACTGATTAAAATGTTCCAAGATAATTGAAGAAATGGCCTATAGACTATATGCTGTCAGGCTTCTGTGACTTCTGTCAGGATCTGCATGGAG
Source organism: Dysidea avara (assembly GCF_963678975.1). Lineage (NCBI taxonomy): Eukaryota > Metazoa > Porifera > Demospongiae > Dictyoceratida > Dysideidae > Dysidea > Dysidea avara. The sequence goes on from NC_089272.1 coordinate 34,069,142, forward strand.
TTTCAGACCTGTATGAAAGCACGACATGAGTAACTAACACCCAAACAGACCAAGAAAGCTGCTGCTGACTGTGTTATAAATGTATTTCCATTCTACACTGTTACTTTATCTTCTTGCTAGTGAATGGTAGCCAAAAATAGACCTAGAATGATAAATGACTGCAAGGCTGATGACCAAGTAGAGTACCCACTAGCTAGCTGATAACTCTTCACGTTAGTGCCTTAACATACTTGGAGTTCTCTTTACTCTCCATGAGTTGCTGTTACTCTGCTAGTAATCCAACCTTCCCTTGCAGAGTAAAATGTTTTACTTCCCAGCGTAGTGGTAACTCCCCACTTTTCAGGGTTTACATGTGATGATCATTTGATTTCACAACTTGAATGCTTATGTTTTGGAGTATAATAATATTCATTTTGCATTTTGCCACTGCAGTTTACAGTATATCATTTCTTTTCAATTTGCTAGTTTGTACGTCATGTCATGTAAGCAATTACAGGGGTATTGCTATTGTTGAATTCTCATCAAACTAATTTTACTTTTAAAACTTCCATAAATTTAAAGTGATCCAAATTTCAAAATATTTTTAAATTTATTTAGCATAATTCTAGTTACTATGTGACAGTAGGAAATGGTGTACAATTTGCAAAACAAATTTTCAACTTGGTGTGTGACCCCTTTATAAAATTTGCAAAGCCAAGTACAAATTGATGAAAGCTATCCCACAAGTGGTTTTTGTATTATTTTAAATAAAATATGATATGTACCCTGCCTAACCCACGATTTATTGCAAACATTGTCCTGCTGGGAGAAGAGACTAAAAACTGTGCATGAAATCAAAATTCTTCCATGATATATACATTATATTTTGTAGTTTTGAGAAAGTATGTACATTTGATAACAGTAGGAGTACTGTACAGTATCTTCCAAGTTAAAATGCAGTTAACGTTGCAAGTGTAATCTAAATCCTCTAATCAACAGTAAAACTCCAATATGTAGGACATATGTAGATTACAACAAATCAGTGTGCAAGATGCATCAGTTAGTGTTGGATTTTGACTGCAAAATGAAAAAAAATGCTTCTTTTCATTGTTTCTTGGTGAACATATGTTAATGCATGCGCATTTAACAGTTGGTGTTTTAACATGAGAATAATTCTGACATCAATATAATATTCAAACAGTGATCACATTACTGAAAATTCCACAACAGCCATACTGGATTATGGTATGGCAATATATTGTAGAAGCACATGTTGCTGTCAGACCTTCAGTGCTGGTCACTGTAAAGCGCTATATAATAATAATAATAAGTAATGTTTAATTTAATTGTCATAAAGGTTAGTCCATGTTAAAATCTACTAACAGGTACAACAAAAAGTGGCACCTTCCTATTTTGAATGGAAAGCCTAACTTACAACTGCTTGTCTTGAAAGTATAGATAACATCATTGCAGCAATACCTTAGTTGTCATTTTAAAACACCCAACTCTGACTTTTTTGAACCTAGGTGTCACCCGTTTTACAGCTTTGATAGCTTTGGTATAATACTAAACAGCTTGTGTGAGCCAGATACATTATTATTTGTGACAGGGCCTGCAAAAACAGGGCCTGTGAAACAGGGCATGTGGGCACAAACTACAACTCGTCACATGACAGGTCATATCTCAGTATTGGAATATACTATTTTGTATACTGTAGCATGGCCCATTAAGTGTTTAAATTTCATGACTATATTAAAAAGTTATGAGTCATGAAAATTTGAAAAAATGGGCAAATTTTGTGCACCCACATGCCCTTTTTTTGCAGGCCTGGTCACATTTTCCTTTAGAATATGTTAGCAATTAACCACTACCCTACTAAACAAGGACTTGCAAGAAGGCAACTGACAGGTAGTGCAGCAATGATTCAGAAACTTAAATTTGAAACTCTGAACACGGAAAAAATTCCAGACCAAATAGTAACTTGATCCTATTAAAATATAATTTATATTATAGCTTCCCTGACTGGATGAATTTAGGTTTCCTGTGTTACATGATAACTTGCACCACATGGAGGTTCTGCACAGTATAATGCAGAGATCCAAAAATCTGGTCTAAGTAATGAAATGGGCTTATGATGAGGCCATGAATACACCTTAGCTGTACCTGATACTTAGTGAAGAGGTGCCTGCTAAGTGAGGTCTCACTGTATTTCCGTGGTTTAATATCAAGGTGACTGGATGATGTGTTTGTGCCTTTTATGCCTATACGAATTGCTACTACGCACAAAATACTGACAGTAATAGATGAATTATGTTGGACTTTTATCTCTCATATCTCCAGAGGGACTCTAAATGACTGAAGTGATTATGGTTAAACTTAGAAGTACGCTGGCCGCTATGTGTTTTTGGCCTAGTAGGAGTTTCACAATAACATTGTTCAGTTTGTATATAGAAGGAATTGCTTTGTTAGTATCCTATGTGGCTATAAAATTCATCACTCAGCATGTTCATACCACTTTGGAGTTGACCTCTGCTTCTTTTTATTAAAATGCTTCTTGTACCACACAACAAGCACATACATACAAGTTGTGCACATACTGCGTGTCTCCTTCACAACTGATACCATTGCATGGTTTAAACAGCATTTAATAGAATTGGATTTACGAACACTCTTATGCCTACTGTAACCGTGAAGCTCCACAGTATTGAAACATAATAAAATAATTGCTGTTTCACTACAATAATGTATTGTCATGGATAGCTACTATTATACTGTCCAGGAATACAAACAGATAGCAACATACAGATGTAACAGTTATAAAAGATATAAAAGTTAGAAAAATTTAAAAAAAAACATACTGTAGTACACCAATGCAGGGCATGTAACAATACAAAAGATTGAATGAATGGTCTTTAAAACATAAATATGTAGAGTTTAAAACTGCAGACCAGCTTTTTAGTACAATTGTATATTTTAAGCACACATTCTATGAATACAGTACATTGCCGTTATTTATGTATGCATGAAAGTGTATACATGCATACACAACATTACACAAATACTCAAATATTTCTACTCTGACTGCTTCACAACATCAACATATGATTCATGTGTGAGTGATGGAACAATTTTAAGATCATCTAGATCATCAGGGTTATAGGTTGAATGTATCACAGCCTGCAGTGTTCCCACTCTGACTATACCAGTTCCGCCAGATGTTGACATAACAACCGGCTTATGCTTTGTGGTTTCAACATTAGCTGTTCGTGGCTTTGTAGGAAAATGTGTAGTAATATTACTGTTAATTGAATCTGGTTCAACGTAGCCACTAGAAATTGCAAGGTAGTTTACTGCTTGTGGATGGCTGGAGTGCAACCTGTTGTGGTGATCATCACCATGGAATTGTAAAGTGTCGTAAGCTGGATTTCTAGTCTCATTGGGTACAATATAGCATTTGTGCATTGGCTTGCCAATTGTTGCACTTTTCTTCCTTCTTTGACACCTACATGATAAGATACAAGAACTGTATGAATCAAATTATGACTTGTGTATGTGATAAACAGATTAGAGTTTATTTTCATAAGAAGGAAATGCAATAGGAGTACTTTGATTAGACAAAAGAGTGTTATGTAGAATCTGTGAAATAGTTACAATATTATACATATTTACAGTCTTGTTGATATAAATAGAATGTTATTTTTCAATATCTGTTACAGTACTACCATAGCTACTGTAGTAGATGTATGGCAATTAATTCATAAATAAGCAACACATTATTTTAGGAGTAATGCACGTACCTTGTATATATCACCACCAGGCAACAGATTACTATTATTACTGAAAACAAAGCAATTATTCCTAGAAGACCAATTACAATCAACTGTGAAATATTATTATTCCTTTCAGCATCATCATCATCATCATCATCATCATCATTAATGTCAGTAGAATCACCTGCAACATTGGATCCTGTGCAGTTCTGTTCACAAACTCTTATCACACCAATACCAATGTTTAATCCTTGAGTATTAAATTTTAGATCATTTAAAAGTTGTTGCAATGTCTCATTTGCTCCAGGACCAGTGACATTTAGTTTAAACAATGCTGTTGATCTATTTATGCATTCACTATGTTTGACTGTTATCATGACACTGTAGCCATAATAATACTCTCTTAGATGCCTTGATAAAAATTCTGACAGGCTACCCTGAAAAAGAAAACAATCCACTATATGCGGTACATACTATACTTAATATGCCTGCACTTCCACACAATCAAGTACTGCAGTGAAGCATACAGTATATACTATACCTTAATGGTTTGGCAAAGTGACTCTAAGAAAGTAACCAAAAGGTACACCTCTCCACTGCTTGTTTCATTGTAGCTACCATTACTGATAATTGCTGTGTATAGTGAGAATGGACATAGATGATACAGTGGGTGAAGAACACAATACAGTTGTAGCTTTATGCATGTGTTTGTGCATATAAACATACTGTGCAATTGTTTTGCTCTTATAATTATACAAAGCATATATACCTCAGCAAAAGCAAAGGTTGTTTACAACTTAAGAAAGAATGTGGTTATGTGGGGGGAGCAATGGTTTTGTGAAGGAATGTAGGGGAAAATATTGGTTACGTAGGTGGAGTATTTATTATTATTGCCCAAAGGAAACCACAGTGGTATTTCCTGGAATTGCTGATAAACAGTGAAATGCCTACATTGTAATTCCCCTTGTGCACTACATCTACACTCGCATGATTTTCAATAAGTAACTTAATGATTAGCACATACTTTCTGACTTTTGTACAATCAACATAACATGGTCACTACGATATGATCGTTCACTGGTGGCTGAACATGTGTAGTTACCAGAATCATCTATGGTTGTGTTAGGTAGTGTTAAAGTCATATCAGACTGACTGATTGCTACATTGCCTCCAACCAGTTCAATGCCATCCCTTATCCATCTAAACTGTGCTACGGGCACTCCCTGATTGAAAATGCTACATACTATGGTTACTTGTGATCCAACTTTTGCAGTATAGTCTGAGCTAACAGCAGTGATGTTGGGCGGTGCTGTCAAAATAGCAGAAGGGATTATACGTACATATGTATATGCATAAGTACAGGTGTACATTACCAAAAGTCGTGCAAGATGTATATATAATAGTAGTTAGCTACTTATACAAAATACATGTTTTGCATTGTATGTGCATGCGTGTGCATGTGGATGTGTGTCTGATTATGTCAGGAAAACTTACTGGATATTGTCACAGTAGTCAGTATTTCACTGCACTGCCCACTTTGTGTACAACACAAATAGAATCCTTGATCTTCATCCAAAAGTGGGTTAAAGTTTAGAGTATGTTTCACAGAATTAATTGGCCCAGCACTATCAATAGTTACATTAGTTCCATTATTATAATAGCGGTACCACACTGCATTGCTGATATACGAATAGAAAGTTTCTCCATCATCACTTGTGTTTTGACACCGTACTGTACCCTGACTTCCATCCAATACGTACAAGTGCCTTGGAGATGATATTATTCTACTCCCAGTACATCCTACAAAATGCATGACCATGCATGGATGGTAGCAATTGTGCATCATCTAAATGTTACTGCATGCTATTGGTTAATTGCAAGTGTATTTACTATGCATGCCGATAAAATACTGCTTTTTGATGAAACACTGATTATTGGATTACACTTCTGCATGTAGTTACTGTACTGTAGTTGTGGGCCTCACAGTGCAAGCTTGCACGCAAAAAAATATGCAGTAAAATTGGGTGGCTGGCAACCAAGCTAGCAACCAAGCTAGCTAACTGTACTTTATCTACTACCGTGAGTAGCTAACAATGGCTGCTCCATGGTACTATAGCTATTTAAACTACGTAGTAACTACCATCTGCACTGAGCTACACCATAACAGCACATTGCACTTACCTTTTTCTTTTGTCAGCAACAGAACAAAAGTTAACACAGCTAAATTTACACTGTAATAAAACATTTGTAGGTGGGCGTTTATTAGTAGTGATTGCAGTCAGTGTAGCTCATATACAAAGATGAAGTTGTTGGGATGTACTGCTAATCAGAGAAAAGGGAGTCCTTTAGTTGCTTTTATAGCAGTTTATCTTGTGGGTGGTACTTAGCGCAAAGCGGCGCATATGCCTCGGCCTTATGCACCTATCAATGTATTGTCCCACCACCCCCCCTCGGGCGTAAGTGGGGCTTTACAGGGGGAATTGACACGAAACTGCTGCCCCACTATGGGGCATTTGACGATCATTCAGTAAGCACCAAAATATTTTTTTGTTTAACTCCCTTCGCTATGTCAAATCCCGAGTAAATCCCGCGTTACAACTGGGGCCAACGGTGGGGATTTGACACGATAGGTTTGCCCTACTATGGGGCATTTGACATTCGGCTGTGTCAAATCCCCACTATAGCCCCATATATGCCCGAGGGGGGTAGTGGGGTAATACACTGATAGGTGCATTACTCCAAGGCTTACCGTTGAAACTTTAGTCATCAGTCTTTAACTTGTTCCAGTTTTCTTGACTGAGTGTAGCCGAAATTCAATGTCTTGTCCCGCACTTACCGATAAAAGTTGATTTGATCAGATAATCAGTTCGACGAATGCCACAAACTTAATGCCACAAACTTAATGCCACACCCTAAATTCGGTTACCGGAGAACCGCATGATGACTTCGTTATAATAAGTTTGTCTTAAATCTCTTCTGAGATCATGTGTCACATAATCTACGCATAACGAACTACAGTATTCTATGGCATAATGACTCGGATTGGAGTGGAAAGCAGTACTTTACTTTCATTGACAGTATTCACTTGTATGGTTTCGTTAAGAATCGTGGGTGCGTTGACAGGCAACCGTGGACGGTGTGGTGGTGTTCAAGTGTGCCTTTTTGCGCAAAATGGAGATGTTCAAGCAATATCATGTTGCATGCAAAACCCGGCAGAGTGTCGGTGGAGTAGCGAAGGCATACCAGAAGCAAACGTCAGTTTCCGGGAGGAGCCAAGTGGATTAGTATTGAGGTGGCAACCTGGTAGAGACCCGTTTGGGCAGTACGACTGTCGGAATCAACTTAATGAAACAGAAGCAGAAGTCCTGTTTCTTCCTGAAAGTGAGTTTTCAACCTTCATGCATAACTGCAGGATCTTTCAGGATCTTGCAGAATCCCATTAGTTATTCCAGCTCGAGTCTATACTCAACTGTAGCTAGCTGGTTTTGTTTTTTGCAGTGTGGTACCAGTTGTGGGCCTGTAAACAACGAAGTAATGTCTGGTTTCATCTCTTCCACTGTATAGTTGTGTAGCTACAATAATAATTACGTAAGATGCCAGCAACATGTTTAACATGACGTGTAGCTACATACTGTATTTTACTGTACCATGCATGTTGACCAAAAAATTAATACTTAGCTATTGCATGTTGTAAATACAAGCTGAACGCTTACCAAAAATTAGTGCTAGAGTAGCTTTGGTACATGCAGTACATATCATATGTATAGTAATTGCATTGATTATAACTACATTATTACTATGTGCTTCATTATACGCAATCATATTTTATTATTTACAGATGAGCAAGATGGTTGTCCATTGTGTATGTCTGTTGAGGCATGTACTTCGAATACTGAAATTTATTTTAACGTTTCAATTTGGTTTACCAAATCTTTGATATCCATACCATGTGATCTCCAAAAAAATAATGGACCACCATTGCACTCTTTTCGCCTAGATACTTGTGTTAGATTGCTCAGAGAGGAAATTGACTTTAATGCAAATTACAGCATTCTCTGTCCTATATGTGATGATTCTCCATACAACATACGTTATAACATACCAAGAAATGTATTGATTGGTGCCACTGATTGTTCCATTGCAGGTGTGTGATTTAATTGCACGTGCACAACCACTGTATGTTTGCCAAACCAGATTTGCAAACGGTATTTTCCACACACATCCAATTCTCAAAAAATCACAATAATAAAGACAAATAAGGAGACTTTTCTAGTTGCAAAATAAGAAAGCATGAATGTGGTGTGTGTGGAAGACCCTTTTGTTAAATCCAATCACATTTTAAATGTAGGTATGTACATAAAAGTTGGCACGTACTGTACATGTATGTATTATAGTATTATAGTGAGTGTTGTACGTATAGTTTTAATCAGCAACTATATTATACTATTTTCATGGGTGAATGTCAAAACCACATATCAGTGCTTGTCACATGTGGACATGTGAATGTGCATGGTTGCGTGCATGTTTGCGCACTCCATACACAATCGTGCATGCTATAAGAACAGTTTGCACTGTTACAGATGCATAATATTGTTACACTATTATTGCAAATACATAATGAATGACATATCCTGTACATACTGTCCAAATGCTGTTAAAGTATTATATGTAGGGCTAAAGTTTAATGACAGAATTTTAATGTATTTGACAATTTGTCCCTCCATCAAAATTTTCCCTTCCATAACTTTGCATTTAGAGTATTTCTTAATATGTGACCGGATTTCACATAACCAGGCTTCCACACACACAAAATCAAACTTACGTTTTTACCAGAAATGGATTGCTAGTCTAATACACTATCATATTCCAAACTGTTCTTCCTTCAGGACTGGCAAGTCTGGTTTCTGTAGCAGCTTTCTTCCGACCCTGTCAAAGCCACGAGTGGGAGATTGGTGCCATTATATGGCCATGGCTTTGTGATAAAGGTGTGTAGTGAGCTGGGACTTCACAGAGAGCTCACCAATATAGTGTTCTCAGTCAATTTGGAGTGATTTGAGGGCCATAGAGGGCCAAGGAGAGCCCAAACTTGGCCTCTGGATTCCATTCGTCTTCTTACTTCATTTTATATTCCTATATTAAGCCCACCCACCACCCTCCCACCCTATTACTACCACCTGTGATATTATTACCCGCTCGAAGAAAGCTGCCCAAAACAGGGCAAATTTTGGATATTAGAAGTTTATACACCCACTCAGTGATAGCTAGTAAATAGATGAATAATTGGTGCAAATTTTGTTTGCACAGCTGTAGGCACTGGGAGGTTATTACACAATGATAACTTAAAATCGCCATATCTCCTAACGAAGCTTTGTGCATCGAAGCCTGGTTTTGTCAAATTCAGTCACATATATACAATGTTGGAACATTGTGTCAAAATTTTACTTGTCAAAATGCTTGACCATACAATTCATCAAATTTTCCCTCATCAAATGTTTGCTTTATACAATAGGTAGCCTAAAATAATAATGGAGTGTCATTGTATGTGTTTACTGTAGTAGCTAACATGTGTAGGAAATCTGTTAAAGGTTCAGGTATATAGTCCTGCTATATTTGTGTGTGTAGACAGTAGCATGATAAAATTAAATTGGAAATTATACAGTATTTGTACACATAGGAATATGCATTGCACCAAGTCCTACAAGAATGAGCAGTTCCACTGTGTTTATTCAATCAGGTATGTTGAGAGATAGTATGTAAAGTAATGTACATGACTATGTAGTATTTTCCCTAATGTTGCTATCCTATTCTGTTTGCTCAATTTGGCAGCTGTGATGCATACATGTGTGCTTGTAGGATGTGTATACAGTATTTGACCATACGTTATCAAATAGCAATCATAATAGCAATCCTTATAAACTAGTCCACTACACCCAGCAATAGCTAACGTGTACTGTGTAGTGCAAAACATTGTCATTGTGAAACACTGATGAACTGCTAAAATTGCACATTAGGAAAAAATTATTTTTGAACATTGCATTATCAAGCAAAAACCAATTATCAGTCTGTAAAAAAGTATCAAAGCAAGTACTGTGACCAGTTTAGTGAAAACATGGGATGAAATTATAGAACATAAGTTACTGAGAATCTGAACTCCGTATTTTAATTTAGGTGTGCATAACACTTGGTTGGAAATATTTCTAGGCATATTATGCTTGGTTTAGGAAGATGAATGTTCTTAGTAAAACACCTCTGTGATGTTGTTACTAATATTCAGTACAACTCAGCCATGTGAAAAGTATGTTAAGTGACCATGCGTGCACTAATCATCAGTCACTTTTGAAGTTGCTGTAACTTACTCAGTCTAATAGTTGCAACTGTTTTACTGAGTACTCAGGGTAGACAATGTAGATTGTGATAACGTGGATGATGACAAAGTTGAAATAGCTGTAGGATGCCATACATTCTTAGTTAACAAATGCAATTTTTTCTTTTCATATGGTAAACTTTTGGATCTTTAGAAGGTGAAATATTGGCAAATAGAAACACTGACTATTTACTATTGTTTTCCACCGCCAATGTTTTACTCTATATGGTACATGCTCTAGGTCTTACTATTTGTTACTTTTCGTAGTAGTTGTGTTTCTAAACTAAATCCAGCTAAAGGGATTGATACTAGGCATTGAGTGACATCAATTATCATCTAGTCAATGATTTGAATGTATCATCAGCCAAGTTCAATTACTTTACTTGCTAATCTATTCGATACATTGATGTGACATACAGGCTGTGTAATGTATAATTATTATACACACATAACCAGAACAATTGCAGGTTTTATACACTGTATTAACTTTGGAAAGCATGCGTTCAAATCAGTATAATTATCAGTTTTTAATAATGCAAAATATATAATACCTTTAAACAAATTTTAATATGAATATTGTACAGGGTATCATCAAGGATGTTATAAAAACCTTCCTGGAGCCTGTGAATACTGTTACTATAGCTACAGTATGTTCCTTGCTTCCTTGCCTATTGACCAGTAATGATTCATAATCGCATGCAGCCATCTTCTTCTTCTTAGTGACTTACAACTTCTACTGTAGCTGCTTCAGAACGTATTTCTTTACTTCTGAACAGTGACACATTTAACTCAGTATCTAAGCAGCATGTGAGCAATACCATTCACTTATCACAGCAGTCATTCTCCCTTCTGTGGATATTAAAATTCAGTATTTATCATTGCGTATACATATTTCTTAGCAAAGAGAACTTACGATGTCATATAAGCCCTAAAACGTGGGAATGTTACAAAAGCAACTCCACTCAGGCAGCACAATTGATCACATGTGTGGCATTGCAAATTGTTGAAACTAGCCAGACTAATACTACCAGTGGGTTCTAAGACTAGAAATAGATTACATGGACACGTACTGATAGTATGATAATCAAACTTTGATGAAGCTGTTTGGGCATGTGAGATTAATTTTCCAAGAAAGAATGCAATATAACACCTAAACCACTGCCTATGCTTGGATGTACAAAAAATACAGCACTCAGGGGTGTATCGAGTTAAATACAGTGATCAGCTTTGCCTTGTACTGTATTAATCTCTCAACATGTCCTTAAGGTTACGGGATAGTTTAAAATGCGTGGGCGGAACAAATTACCAAACCTGCTTTAAACCAAGCAGGGATAAATAATTTCAACAACTGTGTTGTGTTAGCAATACAACTAATTGTGTTTGTTTGTTTTTACTACAGAACAACGACTGTTCTTGGGTGTGTGGTCTACAATAGAGCGATGTTTTATAAAAACGCGCCGCCAAAAACCAGACTAACAGATTACTGAATCCTTATAATTTTAACACAAGTGGCTAAACAACTAAAATATCTAGGTCCTGTGGAAGCGATTTTTTAAGTTACTGGTAGTATAGACGTTTTATTGAACTTTTAATAGTTTTTTCAGGTGAAACAAGCTCTTTGAAGGCTTGTATCCGAGTCACTGGGGAGAAACACGCCAAAAACGCTTCCACAGGACCTAACAAATTTAATATACAGTATCACTATGCCCTAGAAATGCCAATACAACCTACAGCTTTTGCTGTATTTGGCGGCGGAAAAACATGGTAGTGACAGCTCACAGCTGGAACTGAGCGATGTACTACAACAATTGTAGTGTTCACCTGCCTCAAACTACACTGTAGCTACATAAAAACATTAAATATGAAGGGCTTTACCTTCATTTGAAACTTTTCACGCTGTTAGACTGGTTTTATGGTCTTCTCAAAAAGAATCGATAGGCATTCAAAATTTTGAATGATTGCCCGTGACTATACCGTAACCTTAATGTGCTGTATTTTCCATACACACGTGCAGCAGTACTTTAAATATAACATAAATCACACTACCTACGGTATACACATAAAACAGCACAATTATAATAGTAATATATGCATGTGTACAGTATCTTGTGCACATTACACACCATTCTCATCCTGTTATACGTATATCACCTGCTTGACCGGAATATTATGCTTATTTAAATACCATAAGGTGTACTTCTTATGCACTTGACACTTGCAAACACACTAGCTAGCCTTATACAAAACAAATGTACTTGCATTAGCAAACTATTGTCAGCTAACGTGACATCAAGTATCAGCTAATTATTATAAACAAAGAACTTCAGATTACTAATCTGTTGATTTGCTATACTGTCAGTTTAGAGTTAAATGCTTCAATCTTGTCATGCCATTGAGGTTTAACTTACCATTACAGTAGTTTGTACACAGTACATACAGTTTGAGCGATAATTGGATGGCTGTAGGTTCGAGGCTGTCCAGGTCTAGACATGGATTTTCTCCTTTCTCCACCTTTTCAAACACACTTTATGTGTCAACTTTAGACAGACCTTACGACCAGGTGCACGTGCCCTACAGACCTTTAGCACTTGTGCTGTAAAGCCTTAATTGATAAACTAATATCATTTTGGTTCCACATGGGATACTTTGAGATAATAAGTCACCCTCTAGAGTTTCTATGGATACATACACATGAAATTGACAAGGAGAAAACATCCTGACTGCCTGGCAGACTCCTGTAAGCGTCCGAGCGTTAATCGGATGGCTGCAGGTTTGAGGCTGCCCAGATCCTGTCATGGACCTTTCTCCCTTTCTCTACCTTTTCAAACACATATTTTATGAAACGACTTTAAACAGGCTGTAGGGCCAGGTGTCCTACAGACCTTCAGCACTTGTGCTGTTAAAGCCTTAATAATAAATAAATAAACAAATAAATAAATAAATAAAAGTAAGTCCATTTTGTTACTGTATTACACAGTGTAATCAGTGTAGGTGCATCAACTGTACTGTGTTTGCCAAAGTGCATAATCATACTGTATTTCACAATTATGTGAATAACTGATCTGTATGACTCATACAGTATGGTTATATAGCTAATTGGTACATTAAGGAAAATACAGTATGTAGCAGCACTTTGACCCTCCTATGCAAAGTATAATATGTGAAATTGTGTAAATAATTAGCTATGCAATTATTGTAATATAAATTTTTGAACATTATCTTCACATACTGTATTCACTTTGATCATGTAGTGAGTAACAACATGACGATAATGACAGAATTTAGTACAGTTACACATACAATTTCATCATCTTTCATACCATCTTTTACACCAGGTTAGTATACATTGCAAGTTTGTTCTTATGTACTTTAAGAGCGTCTAGATACTGGTTTATTGGTTTGAGGGTATACACAGACAGTATGGGTAATTACTGTATACTACATCAACAATGGTGACAGGATTTGTGAAAAGGTACCTTTTACACACATTTGACGTACCAGCAAACAAAACGATTACTGAATCCTGATACTGATCAACTTGATCTTAGTATCAAAACGTAGCCAGATACTGTCGCTACATCCATTTAAAATTTCAAGCAATTATATGCCATGATCAAAAAGATATAAAGCTTTAAAGTTCAAATAATGGGTCAAATTTTGTGTGTGAAAACGAAAAGGTACCTTTTTGCAAATCCAGTATTATGTATGATGTGTCACCCATGATTTACAGTAGCTACTGTAGTGTACTAAGTCAAGTACTAAGCATCTTTAAAAATTCCTTTTCACCCTTGAATGGCAATGAGTAAACAAATAAATTAAGCTTGATATCTTGAATTTTGCCATGAATGGACATGTCAGTGGTTAAGAAAACTTATTGTACTTAGATGCTAATTGCATTCTCATAACTTTAGTAACATCAAATATTTGATAAAATTTGCAATAAGATTATACATAATTACATTATTACATTTCAGTTAATGCAACTAATGAGGATCACAAAAATGGAATTATCATTGGAGTAGCAGCAGGAGTAGGAGGAGCAATAGTAGTTGTTATCACCATTGTTATCGTCATACTCTTCATTTTTTGGTGTTACACACACAAAATGTTTTGTTGGAAAATCAAACGTAAGTGCCCAAGTAACAATTATTTTCACATAACAAATTTGTTGAGTACCCACTTTTTATTTAGGAAATGACCAAAATGATGAGAAGACTATAAATATGGATAATCTACCAGGTAAATCTTTATTTCAATTTTACATTTGTCCAAAAAAAGTGTCACTCGCATTCATATGCATAATTAAGTATAGAAAAATTTTCTGTAAGAATATAATTATTGTAGAAATAAAATGCATTGGAGCAAAGTATTTACGTATATACTGTACATAGTGTGTGTTTCTTTATTGTGTTTGAAATCATAATAGTATGCTAGTAATATAACATTCTTTCAACAGAGATTGATCCAGGGGAATGGATGGGGTGGCTAGCAACCCACCCACCATGCATGGCCTTATAGCCACTCAAACATGCAATATAATTCACTAAAATGATTCTATTATTATAATGCTAAACATGAATAACACTTTTTTGTCATTATTTTAACAAATTATTTGCATATTTTGTCACAGTATGAACTAAATCCCTGCATTGCATGGTAATCAGATTCCAATGCTACCTAGTCTATCACCACATAGTAGCTGGTGGCACTATGCATAATAATTTATCTAAGAAAATGGCCAGTATTAGCTACTACCAGGCAGAGGAGTTCTTAAAGGAAACTATTGGGTCTGCTTTAGGGCTGAGTCAATTTTGCTACAATATATTATTCTTTTATAATTGCCAGCAAATCACCCTAGGACTGTGACATAATTGTGTACTTCACTGTACAAGCCATATGATAGCATTGTCAGCTGTACAGTGTACATACTAGGACTCTCAACTTAAAATCTGGGCCAGTCACCCACTATGGTTTATTCCTTACCATGCTATAATTTATTACAGCCATGTATGCATAGGGAGTCATGTACATATTATAATATGTAATGTATCTATCATGTAGTACATACAGTAGCTTATGTACATTTTCATGGTAAATACTGTACACTGTATATATAAAGTATATTATTATGCTATTGCCATACAAAACTCTTCCCTTTACTCCCTTTCCTAACCACTGAGTGTAGCAATATGTACATGTATGTTGCCATTAATGTGCAACGTATGGTCCTACTCATATATTAATTTACTTGGCTTACAGTTTTAAAGCCTGAGCCAGGATTACAGCTGTACAGTGCTTAACAGAAAACAGTAGAAAATTTGTCATTTTTTACTATACAGTATGATAGTACTGTATATATTTGGGATCATGAAGGTTTGGGATTTTTTTGGCCAATAAAAAATTCTCCCTTCAGTATGAACTCAAATGGTTCCAATAGATTTTAAAATTATTCAGTGGAATTTTTTTACTGACTTCCTGACTGATGCATTCAGACAAACATAACTTGATGATGGCTAAGGCTGTGGGCTTAATAATATTATTACACGCTTCAACCCAACAGGTGCATTTTTGCATACAGCAGTGTGTACAATGCATGCTTTATCAACCTACCAATCTTTCTTTTAAAGCGATATGCTTGAGTTCACCATTTATAATAATGCTACAAATGAGTAAACAAATATTATTAAGTGCAAGGAAAAACTAGGAATTTTAAGTTTGATTAGGAATCAAGAATAAAAACAAGAAAGGACGCCTACACCTACAGATGTACTAGTGGACATTTAATCCCTAATTCATGTCATGGGTATAGACTGATTCAGAAGTAGGGATCAAATTTACACTAATGACAAGTAATTATGTCTCGTACTACAAATTTTGCCTCATACAAACATTTCCTTTTCTTGACAATATTGGTTAGGTGCAAACCTTCATGACAATATGTTCCCTACTATACAATTTTACTGTACCACATGATGTATCCATATTCCTTGTAAGTACAACTAGACTGCATGAAGATACATACATATCATACACATACATGTACGTCACTTGGATCAGAGCTTGTTCCATATCATTCACTTGTCATTGCCCCTGCAGTCTGATATTAGAATGTTCCTAACAAGCAAAATTAATACATGTATTTATAGACCACACTCACAGCACTGAAATCATAGGTATTTGTTCTAAGCTGATTGCATCATTTTTATGCAGGTGATACAAACAATGATAACACAGATGGAAGCATGACTATTACAGATATGACGGAAGGTACAGTATATCAATACAAACATAGCAGTGCTAGAGTTCAGAGCCAGAGTAATTAATATGTCATTCCTTAGGGGTGTTTATCCGATGGAGAATCCTAACAATGCATTTCTTAGATATTTAGACAATGGCCTGTGTGACTGGAATTTTGTGAGGTACCCACAAAGGGCTACATAGGTACAGTATAAGCAGTGGATCCAAGGGACCGGGGATCCAAGGACCTATGGGGACTCCTATGTTTTGTGGGAATTTAATATATACTTCACAAAATGTTTTTTTACATTCTATTCTAGTATTAGATACCTTTGCAAGTCACAGTGGCTAGTCTCAAATAACCTAGATCACTCTTTCTCTGTCTTTTCATCATGATGGTTCCTTGCACAATGCCTAGAAATTATTAGCGTCACATACGTAGGTCACTCATTATTTATTCCTTAAGTAACTGTAGTAGTAATCAAGGGCTTGTTTCTAACAGGTTGTTGCCTTTGAATGCTAGCTATATGGTACGAAGTCTGTTTATCGAACTGCTAGTGTGCCTTGCAGTATGGCCGAAGCCATTTTCATGTGCACTAAACTTTATTACCTGGTGACATAATAGATTAGCGTGGTCTTTGTGCAGCACAAGTAGCCTACTGCAGGTGATTTTCAGAGGTGCTTGTTATTTCTAATTGAACTAAACACAGTATGAACAATTGCAATGGACAGAAAGTGGATTGGCCATGTGAGATTAGCCACTGTGACTAGCGAAGATATCTAAAGTACAGAATGTATACAAACATTGTGAAGTATGTAAAATTCCATGAAAAGTTGGATCAATGACTGGTCCCTGGGTCCTTGGATTCCCAGTCCCCTGATCCACTGTTAATACCTACCCTCCACTAGGCATGTTATTTGTTTGTCAAAGTTTGTCACTAGGTGTCTTACCCAGTAAGACACCTGTATAAAGGTTTCTTACCAGAACGAAAACCCACATACTTTGCAGATGATGAATTTGCATTCCTTACAGCATGTGCAGTGGTGTACTGCATGAGGGCACTTAACTGTGTCAAGTGAGCTTGCATGGTTTTTATGTTATTATGAAAGTACCCTGTACAGCTGCTGCTGCAGAAACAGCTATGGAAGAGGCAACTAATTTCAGTGTGGCATACAATAGGGTCTAAAGAAGTTATACATAACACTTAGGCCCTTAATAGTGTCCTCTATGCAGTATGTACTCGTGCACTGCTTATAAATTCCATATAGACTCCACATCATGCCAACATTTATAATGTAATATTAAGGTTCCATAAAACAAGAAACAAAGCTTGTATGGTACAGTATGGATATTACTGAGAGTTAATAACATGTGAGGAGTGCTACTGCAATTACCATGGTGCCAAATGTCAGTATCAGCTTTGAGCATATAGTACATTTAATGTTAACACTTACCTATTATGTGAAGCAGGGGAGTCAGCAGTGGCTACTGTCACCATCCCAAGCATTCTTCACCTCCCACAAGCTATTGATTGTGGTGGTAGTTTGGTAAATGTACGGGGTCTCGGCTGCCTTGTAGGATAAAAGTTCCAACTCTATTTTTATGGCCAAACATGAATGGGCCCTTTTCTTGGTTATAAGGCAACAGGTACTTGGGTAAGATGGGAATTCAGTGTCAGGAGTCATTTCCGTTTTCCTCCGAATTTCCCATACTCAAGCCTCTACGTAGCCTATTATATCTCTGGCAGTCATCCTAGGGGATACCCCAATACCATCACATTCCTTCTATCAGGAATGGAGGTGCTGCGTTGCAGCCAGAGCTGGTGTTGCTGGTGCTCTGTTTGAATTGGCGCAGGATGAGTTGCACGTATACATTTGACAACAGAGCGCCAGAATGTAGTTGCAACCATCTGGCCGAGATGGGGTCAACAGTTGCTAGGGATGCGCCGATTTTGCCGACAAATTTTTTGGAAAAATACGTTGGTAAAAGCAAAGAGCAAAATGCTGGAAAAATAGGTGGAAAATTGGAAAAATGGGCACCAAGGAATGGCAGCTTAGCACATTTTGTATGAAAAAGATCGAGATACTCTAATAGAACAGTCACGCATGGTATTAGCATAATTAGGATAACATGAGCTCATAGGAAATGGTGACAAAAGATCGAGATACTCTAATAGAGCAGTCACTATGTACAAAATATTCTAATAGAGCAGTCACACATGCTTGCAAGCTTGAGGTACTGCAATTAATTTTTACTGATGCTCAGCAAAATAGAAAAAACCCGAGCAAAATATTGAGCAAAATAGGTGAAAAATAAAAGAATTGCTGGAAAGAAAAATAGGTGGGAAAAAATGCAAAATAGGCTCATCCCTAACAGTTGCCATCAAAGTGGCAGTGTGTTGGTGCACCCATGTAAAGGGGACAACAAATGCTAGACGGAGTAGCAGTGTGCTGGTATGTCCCCCTCGGGGAGAAGTACTGGCACTTGCTTTGTGAAGATGCCAGCAGGCGCTCGCGAACCGGATGGCGGTGATATCACCACAGTTGAATGGTGGTAATGCCACTGAGGTCAGTTGTACTTGATGTGGGCTGATACAGCCATATGTCTATCTGTATTGGTTAAAAAAAAAAGAAAGTAAAGTGACAAACAATTACAATGGGTTATGTTTCCAGCTGGTATGTGTGAACCGTGCATACACCAAGTCAGGACCGTAAACAGTATAGCAGGTCCATATATGATATATCATGGCCGTATAGAATTTGATTGGTCGGTATACAAATGTCAGGTAAGACTACAGGTTTTTTATTGGGAGATGTGCTCCGGGTGTGTACCTGTTAAATACACTACTGAAAATGCGGTGTACCACTGAGACTTGCTGTGTTTTGGTTGTCACGGTTGTTGTACACCGATGCAATGTA
This sequence comes from Dysidea avara, assembly GCF_963678975.1. NCBI lineage: Eukaryota > Metazoa > Porifera > Demospongiae > Dictyoceratida > Dysideidae > Dysidea > Dysidea avara. The sequence continues at coordinate 34,088,411 of NC_089272.1, forward strand.
CCATAAGTTGTGCAGTGAGGCCAAGCCAGAGAAGTGGAGGGAAGGGGGTGCATGGGTAACACTCTCACGCAGCTGTTCACTGGTCGCGTGGTACTGACTACGCATGTGCGTTTACTCTAATTGATGCCCTATTCTCTTTTTAATGCTACCTAACTCCTGCCAGGGCAGAGGTCTGGTGTTTCGTTCCCCCCATTAACTACGTTTAAAGGTATTTTTTAAACTATATTATATTTAACCGTATCCTCAAATTATTGGAGGTACAGTGAACCCTGTCTATTTTGGTCATCATAGGAACTAAATGTTCTGACCTCATTAAGGAAGTGGCTGCATTAAACAGGTCACTTTGTACTCAGCTGGCACATGTGGGAATTTTTATAATGGCCGGTTTAGACAGGTGACTTCTTTATGCGGTGACCTGATTAGACAGGTTTCACTGTATTACAATCAGTGGCATAGCCAAACCTATGTATTGCTTTTAAAAACTGCATAAATGTAAGCTAGCTAATTTCACGCAGTGCTGCAGTTCCTGCAGTTTATTTTACAAGTCTAATGCTGCTGTATGAATCATACTGTATAGAAGCTAGAAATAATATTGCATGACAAATGACTTATTACACTTTTGTCTTGTTCTTATTTACATAACTCACTTGTGTTTAAATGCAACATTTTATACTCCAAGTTCGTCCATCACTTTAGGCCACACAGCTGCTAACAAAATATTCCATGCTGTTATTCCCAACTCAATATTATTATTCTGTTAAAAAATGGATGTACTCGGTGAACATTATGGCAACCACTCTATTTTGTTTGTTGTTCATTACAGCAATAAAGAGTGGTTGCCACCATCCTGGGAAAATTTGGGTGGACACATGCTCATGTGTCCACCAAGGCCCACCCATGGCTATGCCACTAATTATGGTAATATCTACACAATGAATAGTTACATTCCAACTTGCTATATGTTTGTAAGGGTGCCGTAATGAAGGTACAGCAGAAGATTATAATCTTTTAATCATCCAGTGTAACAAAATATAAGTCCGTGTCTTTTTTTAGTCCACAAGTCACAGTGTAGCAAAAAATTTGGTGAATTTGGTGAATAGCGTTCAGTTTTTTTTACCAATTATTTCAGATGATCACATGAGCACATTGAGTGACCAGATTGAGTTGACATTGAGTTGAGATTAAACTTGAAATGAAGTCGATCCTTCAATACTTTAAGCCGGTACCAGCCAAAGGGAAGAAAGAACACATTGTTTCGTCCACTCCGCATGGACCGTTGAGCAGCAAAAAGCAATCAAAGTGGCCCGGAAATGAACAAACATCACCTAAGTTACAACCCATGCCCACAGAACCGACCAGTAGATAGCAAAGCATGCCTTTGCTAGCACATTGTTAGATTAGTAGCTACAGCAACACAAAATACAAAAGCCATAAATGTTACAAAGTACGACTACTACAACAACAACATGTACATTGGCTAGCTATATTATACTTACTACTGCACTACTTAACTGATGATGAGTTGACACCTTGTCATTACCCTTATGTACCATACAGTAAAAACTTTAGTGGTAACAACTTTGATGAATATTATTTCAATCACCAAAGTTTTTCCACCAATTGTTTTAACACAGGGGTTTCGCCGCACATTTTTGCCGCCAAAGTTTTTTTACTATATGGTATGTGATTAAACTAGTCTTATATTCAGGAGTAGTAACTCTTAACTTTCTAATTCCTATAATGTATTTAGTTACATTGTGTTAGTGAAACAGCTTAAAGCTGGCAAAGAATTTTTAAATTACGGTTGCTATGTTATTCACAAGACAAGTTATGATGTGTACCAATTGGAAAGGCTTTAGTTAAGACTAGTTTTGTCAGACCAGGTCACGAATATTTACGTATTCAGTGTAGTTTTGTACTTACCCAGATTTTTTTAGTATACTACAGTATTGTGACCACCACATACAGTGTATGTTAGTGGTCTGAACTGCATTCTACTATTATAGAATTTTCAATCATTTATATGGTCCATCAGTCAGGTAAATATTTGGCTGGCCAGTAGTTGCATGTGAATGAGTGAAGGAATAGAGTTATGGTAAAATGTACAGTAAACGTTTTGCTTTTAAACCCCTGAAACATTTCTTCTGTAGTAAGTATGTGTATCTATTCGTTAATACAGAGCCAAAGGTGTACAAACAAAATGTAGTGTCATCGGGAACAAACAGCACAACATTAAAACATAGTGATGATGATGATGATGAGAGTGAGTATCATGTAATAAATTTAGTTATACAAACTATTCTTTGTTTATGCATTACTAAGATGTAAACTTGATTTATGTAATATACAGCAGTCAAGAAATAGCACCAATGAAATACAGCTTCGATGTGCTTCACTATACCATGTGACAGTTATTTGCATACTTTCATTTTTTGCTATCTTTAGAACCAGCAGTAAAGACACAACCAGCAGCTCAAGAATCACCACCAATTCACCAACTACCTCAACATACCAATCAAAGTAAACCCATTTGCTTATTTTACTTTGTTGCAATGCAATAGCTACCTGTAAATTAAAGTTAACATCCTTGGTGGGGTGTACAATATGAACCTAACTGTTTCTAGGAGCTCATGGATAAGGGAGCATGCAACTCCTTAGCTAAATACTGTATACTAACATTTTCAAAAATAGTGCCTTGCACTAGTAAGGTAACTATACTGTATCACTAGTTGCATCATTCTTACATGCAACAGAGATACACAAAATGGGCTGCTACTGCATCGTTTTGTGTGAAGGCAACTCGGAAAGCAGTCAGTTGCTTCAATAGGAAGGCTGTTGAGTTAATAAGTAACAGTTTGGAATAGTCCACCAGAGTAATTCTGTGTCACTAATGAATGTAGAAAGGCTGTCCTGCCACCTGTGGTACAATTCTTCCATCATGCCCAGGGGTGGCGGAGAAGGGGGAAAGTGGGGGGTAGAAATATGTTAAGCATAGAAGTAAACACTAGAATGCTAAAAATATTGTGGGTGGGGCTCCATAGTGGAGATAGACTCCTCGGAATGTTATGTTTCTACTATCTTCAGCTTAAAGTTCTGCTGCAACGATAAAAATATACTACTAACCATTGTTTTAGTGAATACCCACAGGCATGATGAAAGATCCTACAGATTAAAAATAAAACAAAGTTAATAATTTAATTACACTTATTAAACTTTACTACCATTGTTTTTCTACCTAAAACAATGGTAGTAGTACTGTATATGTTTTATAATGGTGGCAGAGTTTTAAACTGAAGATAGTAGAAGTATAACATTCCAATGAGTCTATCTGCACTATGGAGCCCCACCCACGATATATTTATGCATAACTAATTATACTAGTACATGTTCTTACATATCTTCAAGCTTAAAAAATTTAGCATTCTAGGATTGACTTCTACAATTTAGTCTAGCTGGGATAAAGTGTATACTGTAAATTGCTATTTGCATCCAACATTCTGGTGTATGTTTGTTTCTATGGGATGTCATGGTCATATCCAAAAATTTTCAGTTTACAAATTACAGTAGTCTTTTTATGTGTACTTAAACTGTATACAATGTACACTGTATAATATTATGTATCTGACCAGAACCTAGCCTGAGGTATCAGTTTACCTGATTTACTTTGTTACACATCACACCTTGAATAGCAGCCACTATTGAAGAGTAGCTGTTTTATGTTCTTAACTACCACCGAAGCAATTATTTAAATCCATATTGTATGATCATAACACGAGGAAGCCACAATCAGACTAATAATCACATGTGATACATCTTACATCATATTGCATCACCTATTTCCTACATCTTCCCCTTTTCAAACATTTGTAGGGGAAAAAAAGTACAGAACAAATGCTACACAAATCAAAAACAGTCCTAATCAAAGCCAAAAAAATCAGTTGCTAATCTAAGCTATATAATAATTATAATTACAGTCAATCGGGTCACTTAAGTCCAGTCTGGATCCTCAATCAGCCTTCTGGTGGGGCATTTGTCCCGGGTAGATCTAAGTTGAGTATGAGAAGCTCCAGATGTGGTGGGGTCTGTGGATTTGCAAAGTCCAAGTCCATTGGGTACTCAGGTTGGGACACGACAGCGTAGGAAGTATCTATTGTGGACTAGAACTCTGCTTCCTGTTGTCTTGATATAATATCTATGGTGTGGACCAATATCTGTGACTATCCCATAAATGTCCCAAAGTCGAGACTGAGGATTTTGTACTGCAACATATGTTATGACCCAACATGAATGTCTGGCAGGTTGTGAGCATGGAGATTGTGGTAGGCTGCAGATGATTTGGAAGTGTCTTCAGCCTGCTGTGTAGCCTCTTGAGCTGGTCGCTGCCACTGTGGTAGGAAGGACCACCTGTGAGCTGGTAGGATATCTTGCACAGGGTGGCCAAACATTTTCTGAGCTGGTGACAAGCCATCTTTTCTACTGGGTATATCGCGGTATTGTGGCAATGATTGAAAAAAATTCTCATCATCTAGGGCTCTGCCATTCCATGCGTTTTGAAGTAGTTTCTTCATGGACTTGACGATAGCTTCAATGTTGCCATTACTCTGAGGGTATCTTGATGAAAAATGTTCATGTAGAAAACCCCAGCACTTTGAGAAGTCAGAAAATGTCTTGGATGTGAGCTGTGGTCCACCATCAGACCATACAGTGTCAGGTATAGCTGTGCGACAGAAGGAGTGCCGGAGAGCTGAGATGACTGTATAGGTAGTAGTGTTAGGGTGTAAAGGGATAACAGCTGGCCAATCAGTGTAGCAATCAACTATGATCAGGTAGGTGTGGCCTGTGTGTGAGCAAAGGTCTATTTCCATCTCCTGAAATGGGCAGTCTGCTCTTGGCTTTTGAACAATTCAATCTTTGGCATGGCTGGGAAGATGGTCTTGGCAATGCCTCCAAGACAGGATGGTATTGTTGATGTCATTGTCTATTCCTGGCCAGTACACAGGAAGATGAGATTGTTTTGTCCTTACAGTGCCCTGGTGAAATTCATGAAATTGAGCCAAAATTACAGATGACAGTTTTGTGGGAATTAGAAGTCTACAGCCATAAACAATGAGGCCATCATCAATGGTGAGGCTGTCTGGAGTGTTCCAGTATTGTTTGCAAGCATCTGGTAGTTGATTATGATAGGGTGAAAACCCATGTAAGATGAGATGTTGGAACTGTTTATACTCTGTGTCTTCTTGGGCACTTTTTCTGAGGCCATCTAAGCAATATGGTAGTGGTTCAGTTTGTGTGAGAGTTCATATCTCAGTAATGGACAGGGCTGGTTGGCTAAGAGTATCTAATTCAGCAAGACTATCTTCAGGTGATGGGTCTGTTACTGGGTTCCTTGACAGGGTATCTGGGGCATCATTCTTTGTGCCTTTCACCCATTCTGTCATAAAATTGTATGCCATCAGCTTAACCTTCCGAAGACGTGGATTCTCTATTTCATCAAGTTGGTGATGGTTAAGGATAGGAATAAGAGGATTGTGATCTGTGATAACTTGAAAGTGTTGTAGTTCAGCTAGAAACCAGTGGCACTTCAAGGTAGCTCAGGCAACAGCCAACATTTCCAGCTCTATAATGGTATAGCAAGATTGAGCATCAGTTAGAAATCGAGACCCTGTCTGAATCAAACTTCAAGTGTCGGAGTTGTCTTGCTGTTGAAGTATGAATCCAAGGTCTCAGCGGCTAAAATCTGTGCATACTCTAGGAGGTTTACCCATGTCAAACAATGGCAACACAGGTGCATCAGTAAGGGATTCTTTGACAGTTTGAAATGCCTGGTCATGGGTGGCTGACCACTGGAAGTCATTCTTTGTACTGAGTAAAGGGCGCAGTGGTGTGAGTAGTGTGGAGATGGTGTTTGTGCTAGCTGATAGTTGACTAACTAAACCAAAGAAGGATCGGAGATCTGTATGGTTGGCTGGAGTTGAAAATTTCAAGATGGCATCTATAATAGTGTGGTCTACTTGGTAACCTGTAGCAGAGAGCTGGAATCCTGCAAAGGTAACTGAGGACTCACAAAACTTGCACCTGTCTAGGCTAAGGGTGATCTTTTTCTCGGTACATCTTTGTAGAAATTCTCGGACATGTGAAGCATGTTGTGTGATATCACTGTCATAGATAACAATGTCATCCACTATGCGGCGGAAACCAGAGAGACCATCAAAGGCTTCAAACATACGTGTATGAAATGTTCAGATATGGTCAGGAGGAAATTCCATATGGTGCATGCATATACTTAAATCTGCTAAATAGTGTTGTAAACGTGGTGAGAAGCTGACTTTCTTGATTGAGAGGACATTGGTGATAGCCCTTCATAGCATCCAAAACAGTAAAAAACTTAGCTTGGCAAGCAGTTATGTCAGCAATAGCCTTGGCTGGGGTAGGTGAATTGGTACCTTTCTCTCTTTACATATCTATTTAAGTGTGAGAGGTCAACACACATACGTATCCGACAAGTATTCTTCTTGGGTGGCGATGATGTTCTGTTTTGTAAGAGGTCAAATTCAGCTTTTAGCTTGTCACAGTAAGCGTATGGAATAGACCTGGGGGTGTTAACACAGAAGGGTCTCGCATCATCAGTAAGGTAAATTTGGAATTCTTCACCCTCCATGCTACATCAGATATGGTTGGGAACTCCTGAACTGCAAAGTGCTTGTCAAGGGGTAAACTAGCTGCTGGAGGGGTGGTGCTTCAGAATTGACAGTAGTGCTGGAAATGGTTGGGTTAGGTTGGGATAGCTAGGGACCCGCCGATTATGCTCATTATTTTTCCTATTATGCTATGCTGCACTGCTCAAAATTTTGCCTATTATGCTTAAATTAATGCTCAATATTTACCTATTATGCTCAAATTATGCTTGATATTTATACCTCAGTTCCCATGTTTTTCTAGTAATTTTTCACTTTATGGGAAGACAGTAAGTTGCTGAAGCACAGGCTATTTGCTGAAGCACAGGCTCTTTGCTGAAGAACAGGCTCTAAATCCTTGCATGTAAAAATGCACATGTTACAGTAAACATCGATATACTCTAATGAACAGTCATCTGTTTGATTATTCTCTGACTGTTCTATTAGAGTATATCGATTTTTCTGTGATATGTATTTTGATAAGCAATAATTTATGGTAATGCACAAATGTTCTGCCTATTATGCTAGCATTATGCTCAATGCTTTCAGATACCTATTATGCTCATTATTATGCCAGCATAATTGGCGGGTCCCTAGGGATAGCAGTTTGGTAGGATTCCAAGTTCTTTACATGTCTTCCAGAACATCAGTGTGCCTGTAACATTAGGATAAATGTGCAAGTCATCAAGGTGTTCCTTATTGCCAATCTTGAAACATACCAGCAGCCTGCCAGCAGGATGTATCTCTGCTCCATTCGCAGCTTTGGGAATGACAGAGGAAGGTAAAAGTTTGCCAATGTGTTCGTTAAGCTGAGAGAGAATACTAGTACCGGCTGATAAAATATCTGCACCCGAGTCTGGAAGAACAGCTTTGGTGGTGGCATCGTTAAGATAGGTAATGTCAATTTTTAGCTTGGGTGCAGGGTCAGTAGATGTGACATGGTGGATGTTAGACAGGCCTGCTTGTTTGGACAAGGAGTTGTCAGACTGAATAGATTGAAGAGTAGAGGTAGAGAGCCGCAGTGGATGAGGTTGTATGGGTTTGGAATGGCAGACTCTGGAGAAGTTACCCAGTTTCTTGCAATTGTGACATGACACATGATATGCAGGGCATTGTGAGCAACCTGCTGGATGTGGCTGGGCCCCACAACCAGGACAGAGAGGTTGTGATGTAAATTTCTTCTTCTGTGGGTGTGTCTTAAGAGCTGCAACAGATTCGTGGAAATAACCAGGTACTTGCTGTATGGCAGCTCGTTGTTTCTTGGCTGCCTCTTGGGCTTGACGAATGTGGACTGTTTTATCTAGAGAAAGGTCATTTTCATGTAAAACGTGTTCGACAGTATCACCATTAAGCAGGCCTTTGATTATTTGGTCACGTAAGCTCTTCTGTGTGCAAGCATCATTGCATAAGTTGCAAGTTTTCACTAGTTCTCTCAAAGAAACAAGGAAATCCTCAAAGGACTCCCCAGGTTGCTGTGTTCTATGACAGAAATCCTGTCACTCCACTGATTCATTAATGTGTCCAGCGACGTACTTCTTGATGTCACTAATAATGGAGGTTACACTTCCATGGTCCTCAGTGGTGAGGCCAAGGTTGTTGACTATGGTAAGAGTTTTTCATGAAAAATTTAATATCAAGGCTTGTACTTACTTCACAGCAGGTTCTTTGCCAAGTCCGGACTGGCTCATGCACGATTCCCACTGTGTTTGCCAGGCTGAAAAGTCAGAGCCGCGGTTGATTTGTAGGTTCAACTTAGGAAGATCTCCTTGGCAAAAAAATACGACGACTGTGACATGGGAAATATCTGGAGAACAAAATGGTGGGAACAAACAAAACACTTGAAAACGAAGGTATCACCTGATGGGGTGCCTCAACCTGGCACCAAGGATCAGTGATGAGGGTTAGCAAAATGAGGTTGACGATTGCAATGGTGAGACTGCTCGCAGCGCCATGTATGATCATAACACGAGGAATCCACATTCAGACTAATAATCACATGTGATACATCTTATATCATATTGCATAACCTATTTCCTACAAATATAATTACACAAGTAGAAGGAAAATTAGAAATTTTTAAAGTTGGATTAGGGATCAAAGAAAAAAAAACGGTATAACAAAAGAGGTTTCCTATACTTGCAGATATACTAGTTGATATTTAATCCCTATAATTTATTCTAGCTGAATGCATGGCAGAATTAGGATTAAATGTCCACTAGCATATCTGCAGGTACATATAAGCAACTTTTGTTTCACTATTTTTAAGTTATTCCCTTGTTTCACTACTTTTTTTATTGCTGATCCAACTCATGATTATGACTAATGAACCCACACATATCATATCAGAAGGACGAATGATACCAGGAATGCCAGAAAATTAATTTTTTACATGAAAATGTGCCCCAACTATCAGTTATTACTGAAAAGCAAAGTGCTACTGTATTATACTTTGTTTTCAGCCATGTTAGCATTACAGACAAAGAACAGTATGAGAAACACCTCTTCGTACTGTAGTGTGAATTAACACTGTTAGTGGAAAGAAATGGGACACAAAGGAGAACACAGGTATACGTATATGTATAAGTCCATGTTGTGTGCATTGTATGTACTGTGGTATAATATGCCAAAAGGCACCAGTCCAGCAGAAGCGACATCTACAATAACAGTGAAAAATCAGGCCCATAGCCTCAAGTTATGTGAGGATTCGGGTAGGCAGTTAGTTAGTTAGGTAGTCAGTCAGTAGATAATCTGCTAAATATATATTTTTAATATTCCAAAGCAACTTATCTTTGGTCACTCTGTAGGCATTTTTGGGTTTTCTTATATATGCCTAACCAATACTGTCAAGATGCCATGAAGGTATTGTGAAGCTAGTTTTGGGGTGATACTTTTGGTCAGAAAAGTCCAAACGTTCATTAACCCTACTATAGTATTGTACGATCAGTATTGTATGATGACCAGGTCTGTAAAAATAGAGCAAGTGGGCACAACTACACCCCATCATTTATCAAATCATATCTCATGACCTGGATAGAATATACAGTCTGTACGTGTTCCATAACTTGTATTATTAAAAGCATTAAATAAGGGCTAAAATTGTTTGGCCATACCACAATGACATAAAAAGTCACAAGTCATGAATTTGAAGAAGTATGTACATATGTAGGTACTATAACTTTATGTGTAAACATGCTCTATTTTACATGGCCTAGTCATGTATAGAAACAGTTGATTATTGTGCATACAAAATATATTATACAACTTATACAAGTATAAGTAAATAAATAGCAATTTTAAACCAGAGTTGGGACAAAGTACTGTAGCACCCCAATAAAAAGTACTGGATTGTAGTAGTGCGTAATGTCCAATTATTGTTAGTAACACTAAGAAGTAAATAAACTGTGCTGTGAAATAAACAGTAAGGATATTAATTTCTGGACATTTTATGCACTACTTTGATCCAGCTTGTTTCAGTATGGTGCTACATTCTCCCTACTCTAGTTTAAAATACTTACGCTTGTTTGTAAATGTTTTTTTGCAAATTCATGACCACTAACATCCTCCAATATAACTATACGTATCACAATTCTAGTTTTAATCATATTCTTAAGTGAGATCATGATTTGCAGCAATCATGAACCCAATAATGCAGTTATATTCATAAATAATAGAAGCACATGGACTGTCTACTTACCGTACATTCCAGCTGCGGCTCATCAGACTAATTCACTTATAGTACCTGCACATACGAGACTGTAGTGTCCTACACTTTGTGCATACCATTCAACAGGCAGTCTATTTCCTGATTGCAAGCAGTATATCGTCTATAGTGGAGAACAGTTCACCAGCTGGAATTTGAGATCTTTGTATTGGATGACATTGTGTAATGATTTGTACATTGGGGATGGAAGTCATACTGTGCTTGACTGATAGCCACTATAATAAGAAAGAATAAAATAGCATACATATTGTATAGCTATTAATATTCCAAAAGTTTTTAGTATAGTGAATTCGAAGTGCTTGAGAAAGAAGTCCAGTAGCTGTAACTACTTCTTTGACTGAGCACATCAGCTACCAAATTATTTCAGATTGATCTGGAGGCACTTTTGGGCTTGGTTTTACCCAATCAATATCCACTGTCATGTAATCATGAGGGTAAATTGAGGCAGGAATTTGGGTGATATTTTATCATGGATCACGCCAAACCTCCACCATCCTTCTATACAGTACTATTGTACTATAATGTTAAAGCAATGCTGTGAGTACTATACAGACAACCTGAGACATGTGACTGAGATCCTAATAAAGCACAAGGCATGCAAGTGTTTTATTAGCATTGAGGCCAACCTCTGAGTGCTTTATTATTCATAGGAATGAATCCATTTTGCTTTCTTTTCCATCTATTTTCTTCCCAGCAATTCTTTCATTTTTCACCCATTATGATCTACATTTTTCTCAAGAATTATAATATTTTATTTCGCTCAGCATTAATCTTTGTTAATTGACCATTTACTAGTATAAACTACAAAACAACTTCTATTACACTGTAGAGTACAGTATCTCAATCTTCAATTGCTCTTACCATAATTGCAAGAAGCTTGCTGATTAGAGTATCTCAATCAGTACTTGCTCTTCCTATAAAAATTAACTACATATTGTTGATATTTTTATTAAGTGTGACTGTTCTATTAGAGTATCTTGATCTTTTGTGCAAGTTTTATGCCCACTTTACAAAAAAATGCACTTATTATGGCTGCATTTTGCTCATTGCTTCTACCCACCCATTATGCCAAAAAATTGCTGGCAAAATCAACACATCCCTAATTATTAAGTGCAAGCAAAGTGATGCTTTAAAGTATTTGTGGAAGTTTCATGACAGCTTGGTTGTGCACTTACACATGTTAACGGTTGTCCAGGTGAGTGTTAATAGTCCAGATGCATGCTCTAGCATTCTAGCTTCCTTATAACTTACAATAGCAGGGGCGGATCCAGAGTTTGGAAAGAGGGGGGGCACCTTTCTGAAAAACAGTTGAAGACCAAAAAAACTTGCTGAAAACCAGTTGAAGTAGTTATCCTTACCAACTATATCACGTCTGTTATGTAAAATAAAATCCTATTTATAGCTTCATAGGTAAGCTACACTGCCTCATGAACATTGTGACTGCTTTATTAGAGTAATTGACTGCTCTATTAGAGTATCTCGATCTTGTATGCAATTTCTTGAAGGGGGGGGGGGGCATTTGTCCTAAATGCCCCATCCTGGATCCGCCACTGAATAGGCCTATTAGTTGGTGTAATAATCATAAAAATCATAAACCTCAGTAGTGTTCTGTGGACTAAACTGCTGATTACTCAGTTCTAGTGTAATGTTGGCTGACCTGAGGGTGTTGACGGTAACCGTTTTTTAATTACTATTATAATTGAGCTTTGAAGTTTTGTAAAGTACAGTTATAAAGTACACTTTTAAAATTAAAATTTATGTCGTGCATATATATAATATAAATACACTGAATAGCATATTAAATAAAGTACTATACACTATATACAGATTTTGGACTAATATTGTACATACAATGCCACAATTTTGCACTAGTGTAGTGGCTGCACATATTTCTACAAGCATTATCAAAAGTAATACAAATGAATTTATGATTTCTTCAAATGCTATATAGCTAAGGGTACAGAAACTATGTTTACATTGCAAAAGATTTTGCAATTCTTAAAAATGTAGATATACACTGTAGTAACATTACAGTACTTACAGTATAGTGAAGATTTAGCCTAATAGCTACTGCACAAACAGTATTAGTTGTTTTATTTTTGTTACAGGTGAACCAAAAAAGAAACCAATATCACTGAAAGTTTCAAAGCCTGAAAATCTAAGTATGATGGATGTCTTTCTTAGGATGCAGCCCGATATGGAGCAAAATATAAACACAGCTGACTTATATGCATACTTAAATAAATATAAAATTTTGACGAAACTTGAAAGAGAACATTTGGGTCCATTATCTCCTAAAACTCCAACTGAAAAAACCCGTCATTTAATATCTGTATTGGAGTTTAAAAACCAGGAAAGCTTAGAAAATTTTGTCAAGGCATTGAATGAATCTTCAAGTATAAATGGTAGTCACCAAGATTTGATAAAAAAGCTTCAAAAGCATGGTGTTGTTGTTGAGACAATTTCAGCAGAATTACCACAGAGTACTGAAGTATAATTAGAACTGTCATTATTATGAAGTTTTATAGTTTATATATATATATATATATATGTAGCTTTATATTTTATCTGTGTAATTTTATAAGCAAACATATGTAGGCATGATAACATTATGTGTTTAAAATGAAAATCATACCTAGTGTAATGAGGAGTTACCAATTGCACATAATTGTACTGTAGCCTGATACATTTGTATCCAATGTCTATTCTACAGTTGGAGGAGAAATACAAGTATTGCACATCCCCTGTACAATATTACTGATACTACAGACTGTACATAGTATTTCATAACTCAGCAGAACTTAGAGTTGTAATTTTTACAAGTTGAACCGATTGTGTACTTTAGCAAGCTACGTATTTAGTTACAAGATTCTGGTGCCATATACACTATTTATTCCAATATCAATAGTACTGTAGGAGTTCAATTAATTCCAAATCACATGGTTTTGTAATTGCATTCTGAAGCAGCCAATGAAATAACAGAATCACCAAAGCCATTAAGTGCAACAAAAACAGTGATAATTATTATTATGTAGCCAATCAAATATGCTGACAACAGAAGGCTTTTAAGTATAGATGTCTGAGTAACCAATCAGAATTGCTGATTTATGAAACTGTTAAGTGTAACACCTAATGATATCATAAGTAGCAAAGTGCCGAAGGTACAGTACTATACGATCACCAGTTAGAGGTTAATGACCACACAAAACTGGATTCGTGTACACTACAAAGCATGAAGGTGGTCACCTTGTGATTAGTAAATAATCACACAAATCTTCATGCAATTAGAGAATAACTGTAATAGCCAAAATTGCACTCAGCTTTACCTCATGCAATTTTAACCATTACTCATACAGTTATTCCTAATTGCACTCGAATGTATGAATGTGTGCATATGCCTACATTTTATATAAATTGCTGACACCAATATTTAATGTACAGGTTGTTACGAATAGCTGAAATATAGTAACAGTGTAGTGAATTCCATAGCCGGAAGGTTGAGGGTAGGTAGGAATGAAGGTATGCATCATTTCAAGTAGGGACTTACCTGTATCTTAAGTTGTGACCATGTGCACTGGATGTGTTAGGACGTTAATACAGTAGTTTTGAAAATCTAGACTATTTATTTATTTGTACTGAGCAGTCAGCCCTGCTGGTATGCTCAGGAAAAAAACAACAACAAAAAACAGTTCTAACTTAACATACAGTAAACCAATTGTTCAACTAATTACAAGCTAGTACTAGTGTGGTAATATGGTTGTAAAAGTGATGTGAACGAATCTGGATCAAACGTTTCAATGATGTTAACAGGCAAGGTGTTTCATTCTTTAACAGTTCTTGAGAAGTACCTACTCTGATATGATCTGGTGAATGATGATGGAATTATGAGATGCAATGGATGGAATGATCTAGTTTCTCTCGTTGATGGTAAGTAATATGATGGTATGCAGATGGCAAGCTGGTGATGGAGTGCCTTGTGCAGGACTTGTAATCTAGATATCTTGCGACGAGTCTCAAGAGATGGCAGGGATAATTCGTTTAACATTGCTGAAACTGAGCTAAATCTACTATAGTCATTATAAATCCATCTGGCTGCACGACGTTGTACCTTCTCTAATTGCTGAATTTGTGAATTGTAGTATGGATCCCACACAGCTGATGCATATTCCATTTGTGGCCTCACCATTGTGATGTATGCAGATTTCTTAACTCTTTGTGAGCAACTACTAAGATTACGTTTCAAAAAGTTGAGGGTTTTTGTCGCCTTGGCTGCTATGGTAGATATGTGTGAAGACCAGGATAATGACTTGTTAATTAAGATGCCCAGATAAGAGTGTTGCTCAGATGTTTCTAATATATGGCCGTTCAGTATGTAATTATGTGTGATGGGTGAAGTATTCCTTGTGCATTGCACTACAGCACATTTGATGACATTAAAGTTCAGTTGCCAGGTGTTAGCCCATTCAGATAACTTGTTCAGATCTTGTTGGAGCTGGATGGTGTCTTCTCTGCTATTGATTATTCTGTAAAGTAAACAATCATCTGTGAACATCCGAAGAGGAGAATCAATATCATTTGCTATGTCGTTTATATACAGTAAAAACATCAGGGGACCCAGGACAGTTCCTCGAGGGACTCCTGACAAAACAGGTACAGGGTTTGAGGTTTCACCATCCAGAACTACACATTGTGAACGTCTAGTGAGCCAGGATTCAATCCATGCAAGAGTACTGTTGCTAATTCCATAATGCCTTAATTTAGTCAGAAGTCGTTGATGTGGAACTGTATCAAATGCTTTAGAAAAGTCTAGAAGGATTATATCAGTTTGCTTTTGATGGTCAAGAGCATAGGATATGTCTTCAGTCAAAGTGATGAGTTGAGTGACACAGGAGTGCTGTGATCGAAAGCCATGTTGATTTTCAATTAAAACGTTGTGTTGGTTAAGATGGTTCATAATGGAGTGGTAAATAATGTGTTCCATAGTCTTAGCACAAATGGATGTTAACGATATAGGTCGATAATTGATGGCACTACTGCGGGTACCCTTTTTATACACAGGACAAATGTTAGCTGATAGCCAATCACTCGGTAATGAGCTGGTAGACAAAGACTGGGTAAAGATCACTTGTAAAATTGGAGCAATTTCATTAGCACAATGTTTTAGTATGTATGGTGAAATAAGGTCAGGTCCACTAGACTTTTGTTCGTCAAGTGTTGAAAGTAGTTGTTGTATCCCAGACTGTGAGATGGAGAGAGTAGGCATGTCAGGTATAGCATTAATAGTATTACTTATTGTAGGTATTGTTGATAGGTTTTCTTTTGTGAATACAGACTGGAAATGATTATTCAGAGCTTTTGCTTTGTCTTTTGAACTATTAACAGGTTTTCCAATAACAAGTAGGGTGGGAATATCATGTTTATCCTGTCGTTTGGCCCTTATGTACTTCCAGAATTGGCGGCGATTCCCACTGAATGAACTATCAAATAGTCTGGCATAATAATTGTTGTGTGCCTCTTTCAATCTGCAGTTGACTAGGTTCCTGGCATCACGATAAGCTTTCCAATCAGACTCTAATTTGCTTCTCTTAGCCTTGTTGTATAGTTTTTTGCATGCTTTCATATCTTTCTTTATTTGCCTATTAATCCAAGGTAAACTGTTGCATGAACGTTTCACTTTGTGAGGAACATGGTTAGAGACAGCTTCATGGATTGCTTGCTTGAATTCTTGCCAAAGTTGTTCAACTGGTCTGGAATGTAGGTCACTTGATAAGAATGTATTTGCAAAAGTTGTTAGATCTCTTTTAATTAGGTCGATGTTTCCTTTGTGATACAAAGCAATTTTGTGTTGCTTTGTACTTGGAGTTGCATGCTTGTTTATATCAAGATGGAATGTTAACGCATCATGATCTGAGATACCAGGAACAGTAGAAATGTTAACAATTTTTGGATAAGTACAGAAAACAAGATCTAATGTATTCTCTAAGCAGGTTGGCAAGTGCACAAATTGTTCGAGACTGTTATCGTTTATTACATCCAAAAACATGTTATTTAGAGCATTTCCATAAGTGGAGGTGGTAGCAATGTTACCATAACCATTGTGCCATGTGATACTTGGAAAATTGAAATCCCCCATTAACACAATATTTGATGGAGTATTTGAATTGTTTAACCTGGCTAGTGAAACACTGAGCTGTTCTATGGGATATGAGTCAGGATTAGGAGGGCGGTAGAATGAACCTATGTGGATGGCAGGTTGATTTGATAAAGATAACTTAATCCAAAGTAGTTCAGCTTCCACCTCAAGGATTGGTTCTTCTGATGCAACCAAATTCTTTTTTACACAAACAAAAACTCCGCCACCACCCACAGTGTGGTCTTTTCTAAAGACATTATAATGGTCAGGAAATACTTCGGGTGTGTGATATGATTGGTCAAGATGAGACTCGCACCCACAAACTATATCAGGATTGCATTCTTCAATAAGTGCCAAAAATCTTGCTCTTTTAGAGTTACTTCTCAAACTACAGCAGTTTAAACTTAAAAATGTGAGGTCAGATTTCTTGGTTAATTCAACACTAGTACTGTTATGTTGTTCACCGGTTGCACCTTCTTTATGAACTGGAATAGGTTTGTTGTTAGCTTCTTGAGAATCATTTAGTGTACCATTAGCAGGCAAGTAATCAGGATTTGGAATTATGATTTGCTGTTCTGGATCAGAATAGTTAGTTTGTATATCAGTAACGTTACATGAATCTAGTCAATTTTGGGTAGTAGAGGTATTAACATGAAGTGGGGGGTTGTAATTGGTTCGGCAAAAATCTGAACCGCTAAGACGTCTGTATAATTGGTTGTCGACAAATAACGCTCCATTTCGTATCTTGATGCGTCTTCTCTCAGCTCCTCTTTGAATTAAGGACCAACGCTGTTTCATGAGTACTGCTTCCCGAGTTCTTTCTTCTGGTGAGAGATCAGGTTTAATGCGAACTGGACCTTTGAATGAGCTTATCTTGGATAAAGCCAAAGAAGCATCGCCTGATCGGAGAAAAGTTATTAAGATAGGTCTTGGTTTGGTTGCTGCTTCATTGAATTTCCAAGCCTGTGACAATCCCTGATAGAACTTCATTCAAGTGGTAAATCTGTTTGGGAAAATGCCTGAGTAATGTTAGTCAAATCCTGGTCTAGTCTAGTCGGTCTGTTTGTATTTGGAGGAGACTCCTTAACTAACATGACCAGCTAGATAGCATATTGTAAAACATAATCAACTCATCAATATCTCTTCGACACTGAAGTATTGTCCACTTTAGCTTGTTTATGATTATCATTATGATTATGATAAATGACTGAATGTCACTGAATGTTTTCCAGACTTCTCTCTGTCTCTCTGTGTCTCTGCCTCTCTCACTGCTAGCTAGCTAGCAGGCTATTTCTAGGTATTTAGCTACTGTAACTTGCCAATGCCAGGTAGCTACTGGTTGCCGGGAGGTATTTGAATGCCCAAATGCTATTTAGACTTAATCATGGGCTCGCGCACAGGCTTGACGCACTCCCTCTGTAATCATGTGTTGTCTTCAAATTAAAATGGCTTCCGTATATTGGGTTGCAATTTTGGGGCTTCTTTCGTAGCGCTACGGTAACTGGTAGAAATTTAAATAAGCCTTATCCGAAATGACGTCACTAAATATAAATGGCCGCTCTATTTGGGGACTCTAATGTTTTCGCAGTATAGTTTGTATGGAGTATCAGTTGTGACTGCCTTGTAACTTCGACTTGAATACGTTAATCTCTAAGGTACATCATCAGTGCATTTCAGTGTTCATCACGGAACGTAGCCATGCTAATTTTTGCCAAATTTGTCCGATTATTGCTGCTTTTTTAAATAGGATCTGCCGCCGACTATGACGTCTAGCGAACCATCTGGACTCGCGGGAAGAGAAGAGGAGCTAGACTATGACTTAAACTTAGTAGTCGCTGAGGAAGTTTACAGAGGGAAAAAATGCCGTGATTCATCATGGAAGGGTCAGTATTGCTGTGTTCCAGACTGCCATAATGCGTGGGGGGGACAAGCAGAAAGGAAGAGCTTAGGATATGGACGAGTTTCGTTTCATTCTTTCCCTAGCCTTACCACGGATAAGGATAGAGCTTTGAAATGGATTGCAAAGATTAGGAGAGATCCTGGTCCCTATTTTGAAATCAATAGTAACACAAAGGTGTGTTCTGATCACTTTAATCCAGATGATTTTACCTTGGGGAGTGCAGATGAACATGCTTCTAGGCGTGTACTAAAGAAGACAGCAATTCCGTCATTTTTTTCATGGAGGAACACAAAATCATGTCAGCGCACAACACAAACTTCTCAGAAAGCAAGGACAGAAATACAAGTCAGTGAGCAGGTTACTCAGCAGTATTCAGTGTCAACAGATAATTTTGAAGTAAGAGAGCAAACTGTTGAAGATATTGATTGTCCTGACTTTGATTCAATGGAATCTTTACAAGCCAGAGTTGCAGCACTATCGTTGCAGGTAACCGAGCTGCAAGCTAAATATGAAAAATCATTGTTTCGGCTGGCAAATATAAAGCATGATGATGACGAAGTGAAGTTCTACACTGGTTTTCCAGACTATGATACTCTTTTCTACATTTACAAAAACATTTTAGAGTCGGATGCAGTGGCAATGCGACAATGGAATGGAAGACAATCAAAGGAGACATATACAGAAATAAAGAGTGGCAGAAGCTGCAAGCTTCCTTTGCTTGAGCAGTTTTTTCTGACACTGGTTAGGCTACGTCAAGGACATTTCGAACGAGATTTATCCAACAGATTTAGTATATCTCAGTCATCAGTGTCTAGAATCACAGTTACATGGATCAACCTGTTATACCACAGTTTGAAAAGCTTGGAGCGATATCCTCCACTGCATATAGTTAAAAAGCATATGCCTGAATCATTCAAGGAGCAGTACCCAAATACTAGGCTAATAATTGATGCTACTGAATTTGGAATTGAGCGTCCATCTTCATTGGTGTCACAGTCCACTACTTTTTCAGCTTACAAGAACAAAAATACTGTGAAAGTTTTAATAGGTATAATGCCTAGCGGAGGAATTGTCTTTATATCTCCTACATATGAAGGGTCCGTATCAGACAAAAAATTGGTTGAACTCAGTGGACTATTGGACAAGCTTGAAGTTGGTGATGAGATCATGGCTGACAAAGGCTTTGACATCCAGGATTTGCTTGCACCACTGGGAGTGAGGTTGAACATTCCACCATTTTTAAAATCAGGCAGCCAGTTCTCTAGTGATGATGTGTTACGTACCAAGAAGATTGCAAAATTAAGAATTCATGTTGAAAGAGCAATAGGCCGTATCAAAGAATTCCGTATTTTTCACCCAGTCATTCCAGCTACCATGTGGGACTCTATCAATGAACTTGTATACATTTGTGCCATGCTATGTAACTTTAGTCCTCCACTAGTGTGTTAATTGTTAATAAAATTGTATAATTCTATTTAATGTACACTTCAACTAAAGCAACACTATATCACAAGGTAGAGTTGAGTAATAATGATTACTACCATTGTACACTCTTTTTCTCAAGTGCCTGCTTCCTATCCTTGTCAACAGTAGCAGTACAGATGAAAAAGTCTGCAGCATTAATCTTGTTTTTTTCTATGATACACAAGCTTTCCCGTAGCATTCTTGACTTGTTCGGATCAATTATCCTTCTTGTACTTGGTCGACAATCCCAGTTATTTACATGCTGGAGTTTGTTACGCTTTTCCTTACCATACACAGCCTTGTGTGGCCTTACATCATCAGTTGGGCGTGGCTCAACATTGCGCTTCTTGGGTTGATTCCATTGCTGTAGTTTCTCAACTTTCCCTCTTCTCTTAGACCCAAGTGCACATAATCCTCGAGGCAATACAGTGTTGCCGTTGTATGATTGCAGCACCCTGACAATCCAGCTGGACAAGTGCAGTAAGCAGTAACAACACGTGCATTAGACTCTCTCATTATTATTGTGGCATTATAAACCTGATCTTTTCTCATGGAAGGCAAAACTGTAGCTTTGATACAAATGATATCTGATTGGCTTGTCCAAGGATGGTATTTGAGATCCTGGACATGACCGTCCTTAAAGAAGCGATATGCTTTGTCTAAGGTATGGGTATATTCCACAGATTCATACCATGATTCGTCACTAGTATCTTCACCATTCTGACTCTCTTCACGATTATCCACAGCATTCTCAATGTACCTCACTTTCTTAAGAAAAACCTTACGAGTGACTAGAAAATCATATATTGTGCTGAATGTGACAGTGGGTATACTGCCTAACTGCTTGGTCCACTGCACATCACCTTGAGATGGTAAATTCTGAAGGAGCCTTTGAGACTCTGATCCAGGTAGGTGCACTGATGTCAGCTTCTGCAGGCAGTTTATCCCTCCATCAGGATCAGTGAGATATTGGTCCCAGCCGTAATCAATATAGCATTTCACCCTAAAAAAAACAATAAAACGTGAACAAATAATTTTAACTTGCTAACCTTTCTATCAATTGAGGTTTCTTCCCACTCATTGGTGCTCCCCGGCAAGCTAACCATCTTTTCAGCTGTACAACATTCAGCTGACCAGGCTTTTTACCGTTCAAAGACGCGCCGGGAATATTCTGCTCGCTTAACAGCTCGAAATCACTCCCTGCCTTTTCTTGCTTCACAAGTCGAGACGAAGACGCCATGGTCGGCGGCAGATCCTATTTAAAAAAGCAGCAATAACCTGACGAATTCGGCAAAAATTAGCATGGCTACGTTCCGTGATGAACACTGAAATGCACTGATGATGTACCTTAGAGATTAACGTATTCAAGTCGAAGTTACAAGGCAGTCACAAATGATTCTCCATACAAACTATACTGCGAAAACATTAGAGTCCCCCAAATAGAGCGGCCATTTATATTTAGTGACGTCATTTCGGATAAGGCTTATATAGCAGCAGAAGATTGTGGCGGTGTCGTGCAGGTGTGCACATCAGCTGGGAATGGAGATACTCAAACCTTTGCATGCGATCAGTATTGTCCGACGAATCAAACCTGTAGATGGGTTCGCCAATCTGTTTCTGCACAACAAGAGGCAAATGGATCTTCGTGGACTTGGAGAGCTGGTTTTGACGATTTTGGAGTATACAGTTGTTTAACATATTTCAATGACAGTCGGGTTCTACCGAGGGGTCCGCCACGCTTTAAATCTAACTTATCCGAGATTCAAATCTCTTGGAATCCCCATGCAATCTACAAGAATCTTCTCAAATCTCTGAATCTCTGTGAAATCTGCAAAATCCATTAAAATCCATGGAATCTTTAAAATCTTCCTAATCTTCGTGACAATCTTTTACAATCTTTAAAATCTCGCTGAAATCTTTGAATCTGAGACTACCACAATCAAATCTTAATCTTCTTGTTAGTAAATTTCAGTAAACGTTTGGATATTTTACTCAAGCTCTTGCTTGTTAACACATATTCTTGCGGCTGTCTTGCACCTAGGCCTGTTCGTCCACGTGTACTGTGCGATTATTGGGTTCTTGCAGTCTACGTATATTGCCAGAGATATAGCCAGTTGTTCCCGAGGTTGTTTCTTCTTCGCAACGCCTTTGGCTACTTGACGAACTCGTTGGGACAAGCTAGTTAGTGACCCTGACTCGGATCTTTGTTAGGTGAGTCTACATACTGAATTCACACCTGTGAAAAGAGTGAGCATGGTGCATGTACGGATTCATATTGCTCCTGACATAATAGCCAAGATAAAACTCCAATAGCTAACAGCTACATCTCTTTAGTGAGCTCTTTAGCTAAATCAGGAGTAGCTAGCACGTCTCGTCAATATTCACATTCTTGAAAATCATCATGCAGTAATTATAATCAACACATCTCAATCTCTATATTCTAGATATAGTATAGACCTCGATATAGACTAGCCAGCATTCATGCAGCAAATGAAAAGTTTAGCTACACATGTGGGACCCCTGCTTTTAGTGATACAAATAGTGATATTTGCTATGTAGTTTAATTTGTTATCCCACTCATATGGGACCTCAGCTGTGAAGGCTACTGAAAGCCTTTGTCAGTATAGGGAGTCAGAGACATGCTGGCAAGAAGAATACAGAGAAGACTAATAATCTCTGCTATGGCTCTATAACTATAGGCACATGTCTTGATTGTATGTGGCTGTGGATCAAATCACAACACGGCTGGCTGGAGTCTCTGAAATCTTAAGGTTTTGGTTACAAAGAATTTGCATGCTTTTGAATATTCCTGCACTGGTATCTTGTGCCAGCATCCCACAACATTAAGCTCAGGTATGAAAGCTTAGTCCAATTATAATTAGCTATGTAGCAACATGCACTATGTAATGTGTAAGCTTAACTCTACCATGCCAGCAAGTAATGTGTCCAAATGATATCACACTCTTAGTTGAACAGATTCGAGCAGATTAAATTACTATCTCATCTATTATTGTTTAGTGAAAGATAACAGGAGATGGAGCAGCAACCTCAGGAACTATCCACTACCAGTTTGGAAGTTGATATAGTTGCGCTGAACGTATGAGCGCATCTGATACCATCTGATACCTGATACCTTGAAATGCATGAACGCATCTGATACCTTTGCTTAGCTGGGTTTATGTACATGTACGTATGTATATACATACAATTTACAATACACGCACAAACTTTAACAAGCATGCTAGCTAATAATTTATATCTCAATGGGTCAATGTCCATATCACTTTGCTAACTCAGGTAGACAGTCTCAAAGACAGTTGCACTATAAGTTATATTATATATAAGTGTGGAATCTATGTGTAAAATCTAATTGTGTGGTATCTTTGATATCATATTATTCCACATTTGCTGAAGTCAACTACACCATTGATATGCTGAAGTTCCTGTACACAATTATCGAGACAATTATGCAGTCCAACTGTCAGCAGTTGCAAGAGATGTCTAATGATATAGCTAAAATGTACACAACTTGCATGGACATGGCAAAACATGATGATTTTAGACATATTATTTGATGCATACAGTACTATAATACAGCTATACATGTGCGGCATGAAAAGCTAGGGCAAAGTAGTAGTTAATAATAGTATAATTAAGCTTTGCCAACTCTAGTGTGAGATTTACTGAGCTTATGTGCGCATGCAGGGCTATTTGATTGAATGCTTTAGCTACAGTGACCAGCACTGAAGTAGTTCAGTTGCTATGTCACTATCTTGGTTGCTCAGTACAAATGAAGTATGTACAACTCAAGATCTAGGCATTTTCTCATCACTACTGAGATCACTACAAGGAGAGCTAGCTCTTAGTCATGATTATACTTACTATGTGAGGTAACTGTATAGATGCATTGGGAACAGTTCCATTAGCTATAGGCTAACTTGCTACATGTCAGTGGGCAAAGCCGCCAATTTAACTAAGCAAATTAGCCACATATACTAAGCTCTATTGCTGGTAGTATGCAGTATTGCAATAGCTAAAGAGTAACCTCTTCAGTAGACTCGTACCTCGACTCATACCAGGCACAGAACACGGCTCCACAGCACTACAACATAGTATTTAAAAGTATTTCAAATCTTAACTGAAATCTTAAAATCTTGTAAAATCTTTTCGAATCTCAGTCAAAATCTTGAATCTTTCTTAAGATTTCTCAAATCTAAGTACTGCGTTACGGACCCCTCGGGTTCTACAAGTTCTGATCATTCCTGAAAACGCCAGTCACGGTGAGTGCAGGTAGCTAGCTAGCTATTTGTATCAGTCGATACATAGCTCAGTAGCCTGTCATGATGCTCTTTATTTTATTATTAATTACTAGCACAGCTTAAACTTAGTAGACAAGGTAGTCCCTTCGGAACAGTCTCTCATCAAAAATATCGGCTTGAAACTAACTTAACGATTGGAATCTCGGCAGCATTGCCCAGAAGCTTTCTATATTGTGTTATTGATTAAATGAAATTCTTGGTGTTGATGTGTAATGCTGTCAATGATGATCGCTAATAGTGGCCCAGAACACTAAGCTGGGGATTCCTAAGTGATATTACTTTGGACAAGATTTTTAGATTGTTTGTGGTGTCTCTCGCAAATTCAAAATTTTGAAAGGTAGCTATCCAGTGGAAAAGTTATAGTAACTCAGGTACTGCCACTGAGTTACATGCTCAATTGTGGATACTTCGCTCACGAGTATTCATCCCAAATGAAACAGGATGAATACTTGACGGACGTCACGCCCTTTACTTAGCAAGTTTTTACATGCTTGCACTTGTGGGAGACAACGTTACATTTGAGTGCTACCATACATGAGACATGATATTCCAGTTCTGCTCCCAGTAGGATTTGCCTGCACTGATGTGCAGCAGTGTTGAGGTAGTCCAGTGTTCTACAGGGTAGGCGCAACTGTGTACTTTATGTATGGTACTGCTCAAATGTAATGTCGTCTCGCAAGAGTGCAAGCGATTAAAAACTTGCTAATTAAAGGGCATGGCAGCCAATTCGCTTGCAAGCATTCATCCTATTTTGTTAGGGATAAACACTCATGAGCAAAATCGGTGTCACACCCTTTAATTAGCAAGTTTTTTAATTGCTTGCACTCTCGCAAGACGACGTTACATTTGAGCGGTACCATACATAGCAACTTATAGGCTTGGCAGATATCTTGCATTGCAGGCTGTTATACATTAAATGTATACAGTACCTGTTCTGCAATGATCAAACAGCACTTGAGTTGTTAAATGTCATACTATACCCTAACCATTTTTTATTCATACTGTAGATATGGTAAATATTATTGTTGGTTACGATAGATTTTTAAAATTGTTATACACCCCGCATGGCATTTGTAATAACATTAACTGAAGAAATACAATAAGAGCATTTTATGGACTAGCATAAGTCATATTCAAGTTAGTAAGAATAACTGTACATGTACTGTGGAGCCATGGCTAAAGAATCTGAGCAAGAAATTGTATTACTATATACATAACCCAAAAAAAATAATATGTAATGTTCCACACCCATACACACACACACACACACACACGCACACACACACATACACACACACACACGCACGCACACACACGCACACACACACGCACACACACACACACGTGCACTCATTCACACATAGTTAAGCATTTATTCTAACACGTTGTACGTACACTCACATTATGCTTTTTGTTTGTAGACCATCATCATTAATTTACTAATGAATGTATGTTATTGTCAATTTACAGATCAGACAAATTGCAATCAATGTTTAGCAGTGAACGTGTGTAATGCAGCAGATAATGAGTTAGATATGAGATTTGAATTTATAATCGATGCATCAGCAATACCTACTTATTGTGAACTGACCAGAAACGGAAGCACTTTTGTAAGACGTGTTGACCCACACAGATATTACAGATTGCAGCAGTAAGAAGATGGAATTTATGTTATTGTTTGTCCACTATGTCCTGAACCTCATCATAGTATCTATTTTGTCATCTCAACTAGTGCATCTAACACTTGCCCCACGACAGGTACGTACCCTATGTTTGTGCATTTTACTCAGAGTATATATATAATTGCAATTATACTTGGCAGTACTGTACATGAGTGGGCTATACAATAATTATGTGACTGTATTTTAAAAAATTGATCAAATCACACATCTGTAATTTCAAGGTTAACAGTTTTAAAGAATTCAAGGCATTATAACTTGCCAAGGGTATGAGTGAATACGCATATGAATGATGCATTATAGTATTATGTTGCAAAGCATGTAGCTGCTTGTGCAGGTTCCTGGCAATTAAGAAAATGTGATGTGTTGGACGAGCAAAGTAGTATCACAAGTGCTCAGAAAGGGAGGAGTGTTGTGGTATGGAGGGAGACCACCAGACCACAAGTGAAATCCAGGCACGAGGTTACAAGGCCGTATATACTAGCTCCTTAGTGGCTGGTATACAGCAGAATTAACACTGAAAGCATTTGGCTGGCTGTTGCAGGAAATCCACCAGTGCACCACTGGTATTTGTCAAGCCAGGCCCTTAAGAAGGCCAGAAGTTGCCTTTTGAGCCTGCCATACCACCTAGAAAAGACTGCTCTTAAAATCAGCCTCAAGTAGTTTAGGAAATGCTGAGGCTTAAAACCAATATGTAACTGAATTTTGGAAAAAACATTCCAAATCGCACATTAGAAGTTTCGAGATAAAATGGTTTCAAAGAATTCAAGTCAGCATAGCTTTTCAATGATAGCAAGCACACATATGAAATTTGCACAAGACACAGTATCATCAATCTATTAAACCAGGCTCGAGTAGTTTGAGTAGTATTGAGGGTCAAAACTAGTAGTACGATAGTGTAGCTATCCACTGGTGGTGTTAGTTTGATTTTACCTGATGTGCAATTTAGAACAGTTTTGTAAAATCTGGTCACATATTATGGTAAGTGTACAGTAGTAACCCACTGGTGGTATTGGTCACATACAGTATGGTGTCAACATTATTATAAATGTGATGAGAACCTATAATATCATATATCAGCACAATATTTGAATCTCTTACTGTATTATGGTTAGAACAGTTTCATCCAGGCATTCTGTAAAATAATCTTTCTATGGTAAATTCCACACATATTATGAAACCAATGGGATTACATTACTATAAGGTCACTAACCACAGATATACTTTATTTGTATATATGTGTGACCAGAAGGATATTGCATCATCCAATTCCAAATGAAAAGCTATCTCATCCTGGAATTCATGTAATCTGATAATTTGCCCATTATTTTACTCATGAAATGTATGGCCAATGTAATTGTTTTGGGTAATTCTAGCCATACAAATGTATTGAAAATTTAGTAAAATCAGCTCTACCAACAATATATAATACTACTTCTAATACAGCTCTAAAATGCTTACTCGCAAAGCAATTCACATTCGGTTCAGTTTCTTTGAGTTTTCCACTATCATGCTCAATGTGTATGCATAAAGAAATGCATGGGATTACATTGCAATAAGGTCACTAACCACAGACATACTTTGTTTGTATATGTGTGACCAGAAGTATATTGCATCATCCAGTTCCAAATGAAAAGCTACCTCATCCTGGGATTTGATATGTAATATGATAATTTGCTCAGGTGCTCATGAACCTTATGGCCATCATACAGTATGATAGTACTGTATAGTAGGGACCACAAAGGTTTGGGGTGTGGCACATGAAAAGGTTACCAGCCACAGTTTTCCCTGATGACGATGAGACAGTATTGGTTAGGTAAAACAAAGCCCAACCAACCTTCAGATTGGCCCGAAACACTTTCAACAAGTTGCTTTGGAATTAAAAATAAAAAATTAAACAGAATTCTACTGACTGACTGACTGAGTAACTGATGCTTTCAGACAAGCGTAACTCGATAATGGTTAATGCTATGGGCTTGATTTTTTCACTGTTCGACATTATTTCAGCCGGACGCATGCCTTTTAGCATACCACAGTACAAACAATGCATTCTTCATGGACTTACCAGTGTCCTCATTTGTGTCCCATTCATCTTTGCTGACAGCAAAATGTGCCGATTTAGCAGAGCAAGTGATGGCTTTCCTTTGTAATGGAAATCGTCTGTGTTTTTCATAGTGGCTACTTTGATTGCAGAGGTGCTTTTCAAACAATTCTTGATTCATAATGCTGTGTAACAGGTTGAACATAGCTGACAATGAATACTTCACTTTTTATGATAATTGATAGCTGGGGCGCTCGGCATCATTTCTTTCTTTTGATGTGGTATGCATGGGTTCACCAGTCATAATAATTTTATTTTACAAAAAAAGCTAACAAACAAGTACACAAATAATTGAAATTTTCAACTAAAATAGAGACCATAGCACATCAATAAAAAGCACTCAAACAAGCTTGAGTAGTGCACGATATTAAATCACAGTAAAACAGGAGGAAGTGTTATATCCCTACTGTGCATTTCCATTATGACACAGTAGGGATATAACACTACTTATTGTTTTACTGTGATTTAATATCATGCACTACTCCAACTTGTTTCAGTACTTTTTGTCAATGTACTATTGTCCCTACTCTAGTTGAAAATTCCAAAAACTTTTTGTGCACTTATAATTGTTTTGGGTAATACTATAATCTAGCCCTCCCAGATCATACCCCTACCACATGCCATATGCCCTTATACACATACATGTACCCCTTTCCCAACCATATTTCTCTGTGGGGTTGTGCCACAACAGCGGTTGGCACAACCCACAAAGAGCCACAAAGAAAGCTGTAACAGATTTTAAGATACAATCCAATATTCCTCGACACCTCAAAGCGACTTTCTAGGTTGTCTTTCACATAACCATCTTTAGCATTCTCACTCTTCCATTGCCCATGCCTTTTAAAAATCTGGTCTGGGACTTTAGCATTCGCTGCAGCAGTGGCACCCCTGACCTCATACTGTGCAGGCCAAACTCCTGGGCTGGGAAACCCAAAGCTGCTATCTTCTTGAGAAACAGATTGCATAAACAGCTGTAGCTTATTTTCCCAGAATCACAAAGCTTTTCACCATTCTTTGTTTTCAGGATAGCCAAGAATAGAAACCTCTCATCTGTCGATGTAATCCCCAGTTTGTGCAGGTACGATACCACTTGTCATCTCATGGGAGTTGGCATGATTATTACACTTACTAATTAAAGGGTGTGGCACCAATTTTACTCTTGAGTATTCATCCCAAACAAAATGGGATGAATACTTGCAAGTGAAATGGGTATCACACCCTTTAATTAACAAGTTGTTTTTTTAATTGCTTGCACACTTGTGAGACGACGTTGCATTTGAGCGGTACATACTGTCGCATTTGAGCCTAGATACTGGGTGGGTTTTTGACATAGTACTGGCAGGCACCACTTCATCTGCTTGTCTCAATTGGTCATTCGTACTATGGAGGATTTGGATGGTCATCACATCTCCAATGATTGAAAAAACACATGGTTGCAGCTCCACTAGTTCACTAAACTGTAGAAATGTGGCATAGCCCAGTAAGCATGTGGTCGCAAACCTCATATCAGAAAGTGTCCCCAACTGATCTACATCTGCTAACATTGCCTCAACCATTTCAATTGTGAATAGCTCCTTCTTTGCCACTGGCTTTGCTAAGGTATGTTGCAAGCCTCCTAATGTTACTTTCACCAAGAGAATGGCTGATGGCAAGGCTAATCCAGAAGTACAGTGGATCCAGGCCAATGCATTGCAGGCTTCTTTGGCTTCTGATTTAGAAGCTCACTGTTCTCCAATGTACTGCAAATACAAGACAAACCCGTTAGGCCTGGCTGGGATTGGTTGAAATTTGTGAGCTAGTGCCCACCTCTTCCATCTTTTAAGGCACCAATGTATTTTTTTAACAGTGCTAACCACCCGACTATGCAACACTGTGTATGGCAACCTGCTAGCAAGGTCTTTTAACTCTGGGTCTTCTATTTCATTGATCAGGTTCCAGCATCCATGTGTTAACATGTCTACTTAACAAAATTCCATGCACACATTGTTTTGAAAATCACAGTTATGTATCTAGTTTCTCATGCCCCTATTTACTCCCTAGTGCTCTTTGTCTTTCCCCAGGTCTTAACACTTGGCTTTGAAATTATTAATAAGCTGTGACCAACACAACACTGTAGCTATGAACTGTGACCAACAAAGCACTGTAACCCAATGAACTGTACAGCATTGCACTCCTGATTTATGACCAAATTGTGGCCAACACAGTATTGCAGCCCAATGAACTGTGACCAGCACAGTATTGCAACCCAATGAACTGTAACCAGCACAGTATTGCAACCCAATGAACTGTGACCAACACAGTGTTGCACCTCTGAACTGTGACCGACACAGCCTAGTAATCCATTGAACTGTGACCAACATGGTATAGCATCTCTGGGCTGTGACTGTACATCTGAACTGTGCCTAACACAACCTGCACCTTTTGACTGTGACCAACATGGCACTGTAACTCTGATCTACAACCAAAATTGTCATTTTAAAATAAATATATATATATGGTTGTGTCCTGTTGAGCAAAAAGTGGTTGTTTTTGCAAAATTCTATTTTGCTGTAAAACTGTATTGAAATACATTGGGTACCATGTTACATTAAAAAAATTATACACATTTTAACTGCTTTGTTATGTACTAAAACAAAGCCCAAATGAAAAAAAAACATATATACCACTAGGATCTCCTGTTCACTGGAAGTACGAAAATCTTTGCTTCCGTGTTCGTTCAGTGTACAGTACATGAGTTATGGGTGTTTATTTACATAAATTGCAGTAGAAATAAAGTTTACCATGTCATTTAATTGTTGAAATGGCCTTCTTCTTTGTCCACATAGAGATGTAAAGGGAAAACGCTATACCTTGATCAATGTGTCAGTTTATGGTGAACAGACTGAGCCAAACCCCATCTTCATAATTTGTTTCAATCATGAGTTATGATCAATTAAATAAGCGCTTGTAACTTATTTGCCATATTGTTGCTGTACAGACCGGTATGTTCCTGTTCCAACTGTCTAGCGCTATAACTCCAAGACAGTTCGTCACAAAAGGTTGAAACTTTGGCTATCCACTCCTTTGCTACTATAGATAATAGAGAAGCAATAAAAATTAATGGAATTCAAGGAATGTGCAAAAATGGCAGGTTTTTGCTCAGTGGGTCACATATGTTTATTATTACATCATTATTTTATGACTTTCTGTTTATTTATTCACTTTTCATTATTTTAAATATATATATATTTATGTAGTTAGGGGTTTAATCTACTCAGTGTTGCTTTGGAACCAGATAGCTAGGACTGGTGTGGTTGGGCAAACCATGGAATAGGCTTGCACCCGAGCTTCCAGGTAAAATTAGCCCATCACCACAGGGTAATTCAAGCCACTCTATAAATCTGCTGGCTCAGTACCATTGGGAAATAATAAAGGCCAGAATGGGAAAGACAGCCACTGGAGGACAATGAGGGCACATGCCTTTAGCTCCTGATGCTTGAGCATACTTAATCACTCTAGGAATAAAATTGATAGGTGGAAACAACCAGTTGTTGTCTTTGCTCCACTTACAGGTAATTCATCCACAGCTTCAGAACCTGGGGTCCAAAATCTCATTTTAAATCTCTCCAGTTGAGTATTTACTGGGCTAGCAAATCTAATGATACTGTGTGGACAACAAATCTCATCTAGCCGGGCAAACGTGGGTGGGTTAAGTGTAATCATCATACTCTACAATACGGCTGAAGTAATCAGCCAATTCATTCTGCTCTCTGGAAATCCATTCAGGCTCCAGTCTGATTTATTATTGACACACAGAGAAAGTATTATCTAAAACATCAGCTTGCAAAGCATGTTTGGGACTGTCATGTTGAATAATTCAAACTACATTCTGGTTGTCTGTAAACCAGCGGGCTTGCTCATTTGTAGGCTTTTTTGGAATGACTTTAAAACCAGATTTACTGCTTGCAACTCTTGCCATGTGGAACTCTGGGCTGCTTCTTCAGCAGATCACTGCCCATTGGCAACTAGACTACCATATTCCACTTTATATCCTCCAAAGCCTGTAGAACTGACATCTGAGTATACCAACTGGAGTGCATGCTGATGGTTTGGGCCATATAATTCTGGCCATTAAACTGAGAAATTCTTTCGACCCAAAAAGCTATCTCTTACATACATCACGCTAAACATTAAGTATCATGAGGTTCTACTATTGGGTACAACATATAAGCTGCTGATCATTAGTCTGGAAACCAAGCCCAGGACTAGTGACATAGAAATTTTGTGCCCACAACATTGGCTATTTGCCTTGCACTAACCAAATTGGAATTTTTTAGTTTTTGTAGGTTTTACTTTAGTTTACTTGCGTATTTGATATCTGGAACTGAGAACTCCCCATTAAACAGGTCGTTAACAAATCCAAGCCATTCAATATTGTGGGATGGGTCCCATTGGCTTTTTTTTACATTGTTGACAAAGCCAGCATTCTCCAAACTTTTAACTGAGACACTTTCACTTATAATAATTCTATCTTTACCATGTACAGCCACAATACCATCATCAAGGTAAATAATAGCCTTCAGTCCTCTACCTCTCCATAACCTAATACGTGACCTCAGTAATTTAGTAAATAAATAACAAACACTGGAAAGCCCAAAAAGCAGTGCTGTAAATGTGTAGAAGCCACCCCTCCACTGAAAGCCTATGAATTTGTAACACTCAGGGTGGATGTCCACATGGTGGTAACCAAATTTGAAGTCAAATTTAAACAAATATGCATTCATTCTTATCAAAAATAAGGGCAGCTACACACAAAGCTTATTATTTAAAGGTCAGCACATGGAAAAATTGGTTAAGATGCCTCAAGTTCAATACAAGTGCAACTTTCCTGCAGCATTGGATACAACTGAGAGAGGGCTATTACAAACTCATCCATCCTGATTACACGACGGTTTTTTTTAAAAACTGCCTATTGTTTCATCCACAAAGCTCTAGTGGGACTCCACTAAGTGTGAATTACACTGCGTAAACTTTAAGGGAAAGCGATAGCCACTTTCAATACATTCAAGTATACAGTATGGTGCATGTAGTACATCTTTAAAAAGGTAAACTTTCTTTAAGGCAGCCTTGCACATCTGTTATTTGCATTAGCTCTTGGCTCTCTAGTTTCCAAAATTGTGCTGTTTCTACATTGTCAGGCATGCTCTTACCAGCCTTCGCATGCTCGTGAGGTATTCCTTTGACACGGTCTGTTCAATTGCTTCTAGCTCATTAACACGTGTACTAGATGGAATTCACAATCAGCACTTTCACAACACAATGACAATTCAGCTCACCATGGGTCAGGCTGACATACCTCAGCACTGCTTACCATAGGCTGGGAAAAAGGATACAGTTTTCTTGGTACAGAGCAAATCTGCTTTTTGGCCAAATCCCCTACACTGGAAACACAGCCCCAACACCTTCAGCTTGTATGGCCTCTGAGTTATCACAGCTGGTGGAGGAGGCCTCCGTTGGTCTTGCCTGTGACCATAGTAGCCACCACATGGCCTGGGAAATTGTACCAGGAAGGAACCTGGTACTGGAGATGTCTTCTCTTGTTGTTAATCCTGCCTCCACTGCTGGATCGCATGTTGGCCCCTTTCTCTACATCTTTCTTAACATCCTTTTCAACACGGAATTCGGCCCAATCAATCTCCTTTTCAATATCTGGACTGTATGCTAACAGATTCTCCTGATAGTGGGCAACAGTGCTCCAGCCAAAATCAGATTGATCAGCGATCTTTATACAGTATGCTTCTGCCTAGTACGTAGCCAATTGCTTCATACCTTCTTCTAGGCTCCTTCTAGGGATGAGCCTATTTTGCTTTTTTTTCTACCTATTTTTCTTTCCAGCAATTCTTTTATTTTTTACCTATTTTGCTCAATCTTTTGCTCGAAATTTTTCTATTTTGCTAAAAATTAATTGTAGTATATCTAGCTTACAAGCATGCGTGACTGCTCTATTAGAATATTTCGTACCTAGTGACTGCTCTATTAGAGTATCTCGATCTTTAGTCACCATTTCCTATGAGCATATGTTGTCCTAATACTATGCGTGACTGTTCTATTAGAGTATCTCGATCTTTATCATACAAAATGTGCCAAGTTGCCATTCCTTGGTGCCCATTTTTCCAGTTTTCCACCTATTTTTCCAGCATTTTGCTCTTTGCTTTTACCAACATATTTTTCCAAAAATTTTGCCAGCAAAATCGGCGCATCCCTAGCTCCTTCTTCAGTGCTTCTCTCTCCTTCAGAGCTGATGACTTCACTTTTGTCACCTCTGTATGGGTGGAACTGATTGCTTCTTCCACACCACAGTTAAAGTTGTACTGGTGTTCGTGCCCTTTTTTGTGGAACTGGTAACTGGTGCTCCCAATCTTTCTGGCTATATCTTGTGACATCTTTTCCTGGGCAGCATTCACCTCACCCTGCACTTCTGCTAACGAGGACTCAAGCTTTTCCTCTACTTCCCTTCTGGACTGGCAGACTTCTTGCATAAGAAGCTTGAGTTTCTCTTCCACTAACATTGTGTTGGAACACGCTTGACACAAACTGTAAGTCAACCTATATCATAAACGTGGCATACAGTAAATTTAATTAAAGCACACTATTAATTACACCCTTATATACCCTGCATTACCTGAGGACATGAACAAACCACATACTGTATTCATGTGGGAGCTTATTTTCTGTCTAATTCACTGCATTCAACTGCCGGACAATATGTATTGACAATTGAATAAAACCAGCTGTAAACATATTGTACCTCTACCAAGAGTATATACACGTATTCCTATTTCAAATACTGCTCTAAGGTGCTTACTCACAAAGTGATACACATCAGGAGGTCAAGTTATTTGAGTTTTCCACTGTCATTCCCAGCGCGCATGCATAAAGAAATGCATGGCCACCTTGCCCTGTCTTGAAAAAAAAAGTAGCTTGTAACTTAGTCTTGTACCCAGACCCTATTCATTGTGCACTTTTCGACTTCACAGTATTAACATGCATGGAAGGCTTCTCTGACCACTCAAAAGTCGGTTACCATCAATTAACATGCGACAAAAGTTGTGAACATGGGCTTGGGTGCTTATAATCTTTAATCGATAAGTGCCATCCTTGAGGAAATAGGGTCTGGGTACAAGACTACTTGTAACTCTCCCCAGTGTTACAGGTCATTTTCTTTCATTTTTCATTAATGATTGAAAAGATTAACTGTACGTTACAATATATTTAATAACAACTCAAACCAATAGCAAACTAGTCTTCTTTCAAGACAAGACATTTTGTGTCATTTTTGTGAAATGATCCAGGAGGGATCCATTTACCCAGTAACCAGGAACCTCCTCTCTCTTGAGGACTTTAGGATAAGCACACTGCATTACTAAATGTGACTAATTTTTGAACACTTTGTTCTTAGTGAAGAAGGGGTCTGATGATAAAAACCTGGGTATCATCTAATTTGCCTACTAAAGAGGACTTGAAAACTTTTTTCATTGCAGTAGACATAAATTATGGGTGTTTGTTTTATGTCTGATCTGAGCGATAATACACTTTCTTTGCTGAATTCTCCTTTGCACATGAGTTTATAGAGTGAGCTATCATTTATTAGGCAATATGATGTTCAAGCAGCTGCCACTCATTACATGAAAATCCAGCAGCTTACCACAAGGTAAGCAGCAATTATCCTCCAATAATCAGGTATGTAATAGGATCAGTAGCATGAAGCTACAGCAACTGAAATAAAATACAGTATGCTTGATCCAATTTTTGAACAAAACTATCCATTTTCAAACATTGCGTTATACTACCATTAACAATCCCCATTTTTCAAATTTATTTTAATTACCTGGACTCATTAGCTATCAATGGCCAAAAATAGTTTCATATCTTAGAATAGAGTGAGTATGAACCTTACAAATTTTGGTGATATTTTTGGATGCTTTTCATTTTTACTTAGCCATAACCACAACTAGGTACATGTAGATTTTATGCTTTTGTAAGAAATGCACCAGTGTTAAAGCACAGAAACTGGTAAACAGGTACCTTGCATGTGGCATTAACTTGCACCCAAGGGGAATTCCCTTTTTAATTTTTGTGATGGTATTTGTATTGGGCCACCTAAACTAACATAGAGGGATGGTCAGGAGGTTGTTTCTCTTTGTTTATGCTTTTCCTCATGTATGCATAGTAAGCAACCATTTATCGATTGGCTTCTAATGTCGACTAGATGATTTCCAGTAAAACAATTTTCCGTAAACACAAACACATTTAATGAACCAGTGGAAGCAGCCATGTAAAGTTAGTCAATGTTTAAGAGGAGTATTAGGTTTAAGGACTAGTAGGTTTTGTTCTGATAAAGTTGATATTTTGTGTGTTGTAAACTGGTCGCAAATGTATCACATATATTAATCATACAAATAATATGAATCTTGGTGAGTGTGGTCTTTATTACATGCTGCATTGCATCATACATGGTGTTTAATGCCAATCAATAATAATATATCAATCACATGGCATGCAGTCTCACAATAGTACATGCATGCGTACATAATTATTACATCATTATTACATCATTATACTACATCTCCCCCCCTTAGAGATTAAGTTTGTCTGGAGGCCTCATAACTGTCCCAGTTCTAGTTCTAGTCATCAATGGACTTCTTACACCAATACCTTGAGGTTCGACAGATTGAGGAACATCGTCTGTAATTAAGGTGTGATCGATTACGTCTAGACAATCCAGTAGGGGTCTCGACATTATATGATCTTGGGCCAGCAACATTAACAATTCTCCAGGTACATGACAAATATTTAAACTATACCTCATCATGCGAAGACGGAAACGGAGAATACGGGGTGACATAGCATCTAGATCCTTACTACTCATCAATGGAACCAGTGGTTTGTGATTAGTTTCAATGTCGATTATCTTACCCATGATGTAGGGTGAAAACGTCTCACAAGCCCAGGTAAGGGCTAATGCCTCCTTTTCTATTTGGGCGTAGCGTTTCTCTGTATCGGAAAGTTTGCGAGATGCATAAGCTACTGGTTTCCATTGCTGGTTACTGTGTTGTAACAAAACTGCTCCAACCCCATATGAAGACACGTCTGCTGAAATTTTGGTAGCCGCAGTGGTATCATACAATGTAAGTACTCTCGGTTCGGTCAGTAACTGATTGATCTTGGAGAAGGCTTCATCTTGAGGAGTGCCCCACTGCCTTGCTTGTTTAATGCTGAGTAATTCTGTCAATGGACGGATAATGTCAGCACAATTGGGTATGAACTTTGCCAACTGATTAACCATACCAACAAAGTGGAGCATCTCTCTCACATTTGAGGGTGGGGGCAGCTCTAAAACTGCCTGGGTTTTAGCTGGGTCAGCTCTAACTCCATCTTTGTCAACAATGTGGCCAAGGAACTTAATCTGGTCTGTAGAAAATTCGCACTTTGAAGGATTCAGTGTAACTCCTGCAGATTGAATTCTGCTTAGCACAGCTTCCAGTCTCTTGTCATGTTGTTGCTGATCATGGCCAAACACTAGCACATCATCCATTAAACAAAGGACTCCTTGTAATCCACTTAGCATTGTGCTCATGTGTTTCTGAAAAAGTTCTGGAGCACAGGATATTCCAAATGGTAACTTGTTAAACTGAAATCGTCCAAAAGGAGTGATGAATGTTGTGAGTGGCCTTGATTGTTTGGCAAGTGGAATCTGCCAAAAGCCGCTATTGGAATCAAGTTTACTAAACTTCTTTACTCCAGCAAGTTGTGCAAGTGTTTCATCCACATTTGGAAGTGGGTGGTACTCTCGGAGAACATTTTGATTCAACGGCTTTAAATCAACACAAATCCTCACATCTCCTGATGGTTTCGGCACCACAACCATACCAGCACACCAAGGTGAGGGGTTATCAACTAGTGAAATTACTCCCATGGATTGCATACGAAGCAACTCTTGCTCCACTTTCTGTCTTAGTGGGATAGGTACTTGGCGAGTTGTATGAAGGGCATACGGTTTAGCATTACTTTGGAGTTTGATTTCATAGTCAGCTCCAAGTGTTCCTAAACCCGTAAACAGATCTGGAAAACTGTGTTTGATATTGTCAGGTGAGGTACAGATATTGTGTAATTGTTCAGTTAGTCTTAGTTCTGTGATAGCTGGAAGTCCAAGTAGATTTGTCTTGAGGTTCTTCACTACATAAATTTCTTGTTCACACAGTGTTGTCTTGTGGGACAGGGTACCTGTAAATTTACCAATCACTGAAAGTTGTAAATTGGCAGGGCCACGAAGCACTTTGTTTGGCTTCTGTAAAGTGACATTCTGTAATTTCCTGTAAGTGTCCTCAGAGATAGCAGTTACCTCGGCTCCAGTGTCTAGTTTAAAACTTACTTGCGTTTGATTCAAAGTGACGGTACTTAGCCACTGTTTATTGTTGTTGGAATGAACTACTCCAAGAAAGGAATTTTCATCAGGATCAACACTCTCTTCAGTTACTTTAGACATCTTGCTACTGTAACATAGTGCACTGTAGTGTCCTACTTTATGACATTTGTGACACTCAGCATCTTTTGTAGGACATTGTTGTCTGTTGTGCTAGGGTGTTTTACCACACCTGGTGCACTTGTTGTCATCTTTAGAATGTTGTTTTTTAACATGGGATGGCGATTTTCTGCCAGCTGCTTTCTCAGACTTGTTAGTGCGTTTGGAATATTTTCTGGAATTTAGCGCCTCTAGGTCTAGTGATTCACTACTGTCCTGAGCTGTTCCTCTCACAATGCCTTGTTGCTTGTGAACTGCCTCGCTTTGGCGGGCCATAGTCACGGCTTTTTCCAGAGTTAAATCAGGATTCAATTGCATCTTCTCTGATAAC
The DNA here is from genome assembly GCF_963678975.1 of Dysidea avara. Lineage (NCBI taxonomy): Eukaryota > Metazoa > Porifera > Demospongiae > Dictyoceratida > Dysideidae > Dysidea > Dysidea avara. The sequence continues at coordinate 34,127,294 of NC_089272.1, forward strand.
GAGTCGTCTAACAACCCCACAACTAATCTGTCACGTATCATTTCATTGTGAAGATTTCCGTAAGCACAGTGTTCGGCCAGGCAATGTAAATCTGTAATGAAACTATCAACTGTCTCTCCTTTTCTCTGACGTCGCGTGTTAAACTTTGTATGTTCGAAGATGACGTTTCGTTTCTTTACGAAGTGTCGGTTGAATCTAGGGATGAGTCTATTTTGCTTTTTTTCTCACCTATTTTTCTTTCCAGCAATTCTTTTTTACCTACCTATTTTGCTCAATATTTTGCTTGTCAACAATCTATTTTGCTCCATAGTTGGTGTACAATGTAATAATAATAATTACATGTAATAATCAATAAGCACTGTTTACATACACTATGGTGTTTAGATATTAGTGATTGTATCTTAGCATGATTGATGCCTCCATATAATCCTTTAGTGAATTTCCTTGTAGGTCACCAAATCCTGAATTCAATAGTGAGAACACCCTTTCTGCAGCAGCCGAGGAGGGCTGTATGGTCAAGACCTTCTTTACAGCATTTGACCATAAAGGCAAATCAGTTGCATTGAGCTTCCACCATTCCAGAGCAGCAAGTTCATCACTAATACCATCCGCCTTAGCTACATAAGAAGGAAGTTCAGCCTTCAAATTTTCAAGCTCGTCATCCTTAAAGAAGGGAACAACCTGCAATGCATTTACATGAGAAACATCTGGCTTAAGCATTACTATCTTGTGCGGATTGAAAACTCTCACAGCCTTAAAAACTAAAATTTGCTCCTTTAAGGAAGAATCTAGCAGTTCTTGAAAGTAATCTAGAGCTGGTTGCATACAGCTTCGAGCATAGCTGCGATGCCTCTGCTGTGCAGTTGATTGAGTAGTGATACTGCGAATAACAGCTTCAGTGTTTGGAGTATGAGCTGCCCTGACTGCTGCAACAACAGTCTGTACTATTTCATAAGCTGTGAAACTCAGTGGCCCATCTCCTTCAAGGTTATATGTAGCCTTAACAAACACCTCCCCCCAATCAATAACAGCAGCAAGCTCAAGCTTTAAGTGTTCAAGCTTTTCACGGTCAGTTAAAATAGCTAGTAACTTTGGACGAGATGCAGGGCCTAAGTCTGTATTTTCACTTAGGAATGGTTCGATATCACCAAACTGGAGCATTATTTGCTTAAAAATTTCCCATTTGCTCCACCACCTGGTAGCACTATACGATGCCATTGCCTTTCCTGTTTGTTGTTTCCATAGAAATTTGGCTTTAATGCTATGTGAAAAAAGTGCTAGCCAATTACCAATAAACTCAGTCAGGGTTGGTACTTTGAAGTGCTCTCCAACACGATCAAAAGCATGGCTGAAGCATCCAATATCTATTACATTAGGGTAAACAATCTTCAATGTCCTCATTGCTACACTGTTAACAGATGCTCTATCTCGCATAGCAGCAATAAGATGGCTGGAAGAAATGCTGTAGAACACTGAAAGCACTTGTACCAATTCGTGTGCAATTTCTTCCCCAGTGAGAGATTTTGAAAGCAGTTGGATGGCTAGAAGCTGCTGTTGAATTTCAAAAGAATCATTTACAAAGCGCACTAAGACTGCTAATGCCTCTCCACTATGAGAGGTACCATCAAAAATGACACTCAAGAACTGACCCTGGAGTGATTGCTTAATACGTGCCTTTTCTTCTTCTAAAATAAAAGGAATAAGGTCAAACATAAATCTGCGATCTGTAAGGCGATAGCCTGTCTCCTCAAAAAGACTACGAAACTGGTCAACCTTACTTAGTGGTACACCCGCTTGAAGAAATGTTTTGACCACTTTGACTCGGAAAACCTGCTGTTGTTCCGGAAGAGTCTCACCTCGCCCATGAGCTTCTGCATTATACCTTTGCAGAGATTGTGCAATGTCTGAGTCTTTAACATTCCTTTGTTGCAGCTTTTTCTTTCCATTAGCATGTTTAGTAGACTTTAAGTGATACTCAATACTGCTCTTTTTGAGGGGTAACTCTTCCCGGCATCCTTGGCAAAAAAGCTTTCCAGTAGCTACAGTAAAGGGTTCCTTGGAATATTCGGTTACTCTTTGCTGGGGCTTGATCGTTTTTGGGTTGCTCTGCGAATTCGAATGTAATGCTCTCTTCCTGCCAGCTGGTGGATTTTTGGCAATTTTTCTCTTACGAGAGAAGTCAGATGCACTTGGTGCCTTTAGCACACTAAGCAAGGACACTCCACTAGACGTTGGCGTCGTTGAGTTGCTGGCACTTCCGGTAGAACGAGTCCTCGAAGTTGTACTAGTCGAAGTTGTTGTAACATCTGACTCGCGAGACGATTCACGGTCATCATCATTACTAACAATGCTAAGACTGTCATCTACTTCACTAACATCGCTTTCAGCACTTGAACTGTAGTCAATGCGTTCTATCACATCCATTGTAGACACTATTTCACACGTGATTATTCGCTAACATGTATTGTGGGTTCGCCTTCGGGTCAAAGTTCAGCTAGAGCCATACTCATTTAACGTACGAGTGTTAAACGTAGCTATGGTAAGTTGTTACTTGTGTTAGTTATGCAGTTACATTCACACTGTCTGAAACAGATCTGAGATTAACAAATTTTGCTTATTTTGCGCCTATTTTGCTCGATTTTGCTCCTATTTTGCTCGATTTTGCTCCTATTTTGCCAGCATTTTGCTTGTTGCTCTTGTATTCCTATTATTCCAATAATTTTGCTGGCGAAATCGACGCATCCCTAGTTGAATCTTTCTTTCACTGTACTGTACTTCTTGCGGTCGTCATTATTTAGTCCAAAAGAGGTAAGGATATCGTCAGCCTTGTCGCCCATGGAGTAAATCAGTGCGTTCACTTGATGCTCATCTGGCTTCGAAGAAAGTCCAGAAGCTTCTCTGAATCTTTCGAACCGACGAATCCATTTCGGCCAATCGTCTGGCAAAGCAAAGTCCAATTGTTTCAGACCCTCGAGCAGTAAGGACGCCATAGACGAGGACGACCACTTCTTACACCATGTTAATGCCAATCAATAATAATATATCAATCACATGGTATGCAGTCTCAAAATAGTACACGCATGCGTACATAATGATTACATCATTATTACATCATTATACTACACATGGTAGAATGAGACAGAGTTATCTGATAGCCAGATATTAACAATAATTACAATGTACATGTGGTCGATAACACATGTTGGTGGTCAATAAGACGTGATTTCAGTCAAGTGTGCAGAGTGTTTAAACAAAACAGTCTACAAAAAATTATATTGTTGCCATTGCATAGTCCAAAGACCACTAAAGAAGAAGGTGAAAACCGGAAGTTTGTAGGACATTTCTGTGATGAGCTATGACTGAAGAGACCAAACTTGGTCATTAATCGGTTGCTTACTATGGTAGCAAAGAATACAGTACAGCAAAGAAAATACCCTTGAGATATCAACCCAGCAGTACAGTCCTATACATGTTTACCGGTTTCTGTGCTTCAGTACTTTTGCATATTTTGCAAAAGCATAAAATCTGCTGTTGGGCATTGCTAAATAAAAAAAATGGAAGGCATTAGAAAATACCACCAAAATTGCAAGATTCACATTCCCTCTGTGCTAAAGATATCAAAACCATTCTTTTGGTCATTGATAGCTGAATGAACACAGAACATTGTTAAAACTTGATGTTCAAAAACAGATAGTTTTGTTCAAACAATAACTCAATTATGTCCCAAAATTCCTGTTAAATGGCCATTATGTGGGGTTGCCTAAATTTTCAAGTAGCACTTGTCCCCTTTTGCCTCTGACCCCTTCAATTAATTTGTGCTTATGTGGTTATTTTTTAATAAACCATAGTGATCAGAAAATTTCTACATATTTCCCTTGTGTTTGTCTGTTAATTTTTTGTACCATAGTTTATCATTAGTGAATTTTTATAGCAACACATCTTTGGAAAGGATTTTTCCAGATGTATGAGACTATTATTGCATAACTAAATGTGACAAGATTTTACGAAACTGATCCAAATCGCACATCAGGCACAATCAAACTGACGCCTCCATTGGATGGTTGCACTATCGTACTAATATATTTGACCCTCACTACTACTCATGACAAACTACTCGAGGCTGGTTTCAACAGACATCTTTTCTGGGTGGTGTTTAGAGCTCAAATGGTGGTTTTTAGTCTTGTGAAGGACCTGGTTTTGCAAGAATCACTGTTTTACTGGTGGACAGCCTCATAATGTTGGGCAGATATTTTTTGTGTAGATTTTGTTACATATCAGCCACTAAGGAGCCAGCACAGCCCTGTAATCTTGTGTCTGGACTCCAATCATGGTCTACCTCCATTTTGAAGCCTATCCCTTGCCCACCCCGCCACCTGCCACCCCTTTCTGAACACTTGTGATACTACTTTGCTCATCCAACTGCTCAGTTTTTTAATCCTATTTGGCAGGAAACTCTACAAGCAGCTATAAGTACTGGAAGTGGTCTGAAAAGTAATAGATTGATGCAGCTTTTGTGTAAACTTCATATGTGTGCTTGCTATCCTTGTCAAGTTATGCTGACTTGAATTCTTTAAAACCGTTTATCTCTAAACTTCTAATGTGCGATTTGGATCATTATTCCAAAATCCAGTCACAAATGCATACCACACTGCTAATGCAAGCAATAATAGTTAAAGGGGTGCTTGCAATTGATTTACAGAAGTGCATCTACAGGTGCAGTACAAGTTATGTTACGTTTTAAAACATTGTGATCACATGAGGTCAATGATGTTTTATCCCTCTAGTTTGTCATGCCTTCATGCTGCTTCACACACTAAGGCATGTTCTTTCTCTACATTAAGGTTAATCCCTAAAAGATCTGGCTATACCATGCCTTTAATTCACAGCTCATGTTTTTGGCAGCTGCATTGTTTCTCAACAGCTTGACTGTTAATATACAGTGTACCAAAGAAGCTGTGAACCTAAGTGGGCTACCAGAGGTAATTAAAACATGTGAAATTAAATACAATGTATGGTGATCATTAGTAATTGCTGCATGATAGTCTTAGTTAGTGTTGCACCGATAATCGGATCGGTTATCGGAAAAACTATATATCAGCTTGTTTTTGTATATCGGTATCGGATCGGCACCACAATGAAAAAAGCAGCAGATACAGATACATGTATGTATTTAAAAATACATGATCATGTACACCAAATGATGTTTACAAATGCATTTAGTTGCTTTTCTTGCATCACGAATGTTGTTATTACTGCTTCAGTGTACTGTCAGCTGTTGTTGTAGCGATACTGCTGCTGTAAACAAGCTAAATTGGTTATTCACAGTCAAATTTCTAGTAAAAATTGCTACAAAATAGATATGTTCTGCTATATCGGATCGGCTACATTTATCGGCTTGAAAACATCATTTAATATCGGTTATCAGAATATCGGCAAAATTTCATATTGGTGCAATACTAGTCTTAGTCTTGTTTGGTTCATTTGTACATATGCAACCTTGATGCTATTTGCCTTACAGTATCCCCATCTACCTCAGTTAATGTGGTACCCACAACCACCACTGTTGCAGTTACAAGTATATCCATAAGTACTTGCACAGCTGTACCCAAAAGTACAGCTAAAGCTACACCAAGAGTTACTCCAACCACAATGCCTTTCCCAGGTAAACACTTACATGGTGCTTGTCGGTGTGATTAAACTGTGTTTAATGTAGGTAACGGATCTGGCAATAATCACTTAACTGCAGTTGCCATTGCAAGAATAATAGTTGGAGTAACTATACTTTTATTGATCATATGATTAATTGATATCAATTGATTTTACATACTGTACATTTGTGTAATACATGTATTTAAGTAATGCATATAACTGTAATAATGATATAATTGGAATGTGACATTATGTGAAATACTGTAGTGTAATCTTTCAGTACTCTATACAGTGTAAGGCTAAGCTTAGTTTGGTTCACTCTCTAGTTTTGTACTTACTACTCAGAATGCTTTTGCGATGAATAAATCAACTTGATGGTTTGCTGTTTGTAACTTAGCACAAATGGCATAATTGGCATGATTAATCTACTGTACATGGGGGAAACTTCAATGAATGGTAGGGCTCTCTTGCATATGTTAAGGTCCGGTACCCTATGAAAATGATTGCTTTAGACATTATGGGCCCTTTTTTGGAGAACAAATATGGGAACTGTTACATATTAGCAGCTGAAGACTATTTTACAAAATGGTTGGAAGCATGTGCAGTACAGTACAAATCAAGAGGGAAAAACATTACAGTAGCTTCTAAACTTATATGATATTTCTTTGCTTTCCCCTGCTAGATAGACTTCACAATTTGAAAGTAAAATCATTGAAAAGTTGGGTAAAAAATGCATACCATTCCATTCCACCCTCAAGGGGATGGATCAGTGGAGAGATCATAATATAGGAGTATGCTTGCAACTGTGGTTGAAAAAGGATTGGGAATATCACCTGAGGGCCACCTGTATGGATAAAATACCAGCATTTGCTCCACTACTATTTAAGTTATTCTCCATTCTTTCTTATGCATGGGAGAAAGGATACCATTGGACCTGAGTTGATAAAAATACTGAAAGTTCTAATGATTTTGTTTCTCGGCAGGGCAAGAATTTACAGGAGGCCTATTGTCAGGTAGAGAATAGCATGGGATTGCAACAAGATGGACAGAAGGAATTGCACAAATATTCAATCGTAAAAACATGGCAAACCATCTAATGTGAGGGATTTTATGATGATGTACATGTTTGTTGTTCCCCGTGGCCATTGCAAAAAGCTACAGTGTACATTGTCCCTGTAGTGGACCCTTTAATACTGTTATTCGTAAGAAGATATCTGATGTGATTTATAGGATTCAACACTGCTGAGGTAGGAAGCAGCAATAGCCAATAAGCTGTTCATCTTATCAATTAAAATTATGCTCTCCAGATATCTGGAATAGGCACCAGGCCACTTGCCTATTATGCTGGCATAATTTTAGGCATAATAGGTACTTTGAAGCATCAAGCATTATGCTACAGTAGCATAATGAGTAGATTTTACCATTATTATTTTGGTAGCCATATAGCTCTAATGTTTAAGTGATTACTTTATTAGAATTACTAATTGGGCTACAGACCACCGCTTTCCTTTTGTATGTGGTGGGATTCTAAAATAGTAGTTGTATGGATAGATGATGCTATATCAATAGAATGGCTATGCTGATCTTTTTCATGACATGCAGTTTTTGCTTACAGTATGATAGCAAACTTTTTTTTGACAATTGGGCATATATTATTATGTTAAATGTGATTTGACTGTGACATTAAATTGAATTATTATGATGTAATCTTTTAGTACTGTATAAGGCCAAGTTCAGTTTTATACTCATCACTTGCTACACTTTTGCATGATTTTATGATCAATTAGTCAACTTGAAGGTTCACTGTTTGCATGGGATAACCTTGTTACCTTTCACCATGCCAAGGATGTATATTGCTAGCTTAGTTACAGTTTAAAGTACCTCTGTCAGAGCTTGAGGGCACAGTTGTATATATAAACTTTTCTCTATTATGCTTACACTGGTGATAGCTACGGCAAAATTGTCTACCTTTAAAATGAGCTGTTATATATATAAGAGTTTGCATAGAGAAAAGGTAAGTGATACACTATACAATTTCTCTACCAGTTTATGAAACTATCTGCCAATAGTGTATATATTAGTTAATGCACTCACTGTTTAGTCTAGTGATTCCCGCCCCTTCACGTAGAGAGGCTTCCTCTCTGTGCAAAGGGGTGGGCATCATGGTTCATTGTAAACTATTGGGTTATAACAGTGGGCAATTTGGTGACCAGACTACCCACTGTTATAACACAATAGTACATGAATCATGATATGTGACCCGGTCTGCGAAAAGGGCTCTTATAGCCTTTCCAATTGCATATATATGGTAACCCATAACTTGACTGGTGAATATGGTGCAAGCCTACAATTTAGTCACTCAACAACCCTAACCTGGCAGTAGCTTTGGGTGTAATTACATGGTGATAGCTTTAGTAGATTAGGAGTTATGATTAGCCAAACATGGATAATTGGAAAGGCTATAAGCGCCCTTTTCGCAGACCGGGTCACATATGTAGAGTGTATTACTAAGTATTATACAGTAGTGCATGATTGTTAAATGAGTACAGTGGAGCCTCAGTTGTCTGAATACCAGTTATCTGAATCTTCGGTTAACCAGATGCTGTAATGATTTCTCATATTGGTGTAATGAGTGTTCTATTAGAGTAGTCATATATATGCATTATTTTAAATGGTATAAATACAGCATAGGCCTCCTTATTGGACAATACTTGGAAGAAAAGATCGAGATAATCTAAGGAACTTCAGTTATAGAAATTTCTGGGGACTACTTTGTGTTCAGATAGTGTAACTGAAAATGTGAAAACTCATAAATCTGAAGTTGTGTACAAAATCATTTAAAATGGTCTACTGTATTTCAGGGGCAAGTCAAATAGTGTGGGCTGACTTTAACAACATAATTTTCACAGTACAGTTTAAAACATACTATATAAGATATGGATCTGAAAGAAAAAGGATTTACTAAATCTTTATTTTCATCATTGATACAGTAACATGAATCACTGCTTTACTTACAGTTTTTCTTTTGTCCACATCATTGCATTTTGTATTTAGTTTAGTGAATTCTTCTGTACTTGATTTAATTAAATGATTTTCAGGATATTGCAACTTATTGTAATTTTCAGGTACTTTATCTACTTGTCTTGCACCATCTGAAAAAGTCTTATTAGATGCATTAATATATATTTTTTAAATTATCTACCCATATACTACTACAGTGTGCAGCACATACTGTAATTGTATACCAAGCGGCACCAAAATTCAACTGAATTGCTGTTATTAAAATTTTTACCATTAACCTACCATCACAACCATTTCTTGGCCACCACCTTGGATTTCACATCTTTTTTCACCATAGCCTTTCTGAGGGCCGCACTCTTTTTTTACAGCTTGGCTGTTTTGGATTAGATTTCACTTCTTTTTGTATTTGTATACCCCAAAGCTGGCCTATGGCCAGCTTTGGGGCTTTTTTAACCTATCTTTTTTTTTCTTTTCCACAGGAAGAAGAAAAGATGAAGCAGATGAATACTTTAAATATTTCTGATTTTATCAATAAATGTACAAATTAAATATATATATATATAATGCATATATTTATTACAGAACTCTACATGGTAGTTTCTTTGTAACTGAACACTCCACAAGGTGAGTCCTTCTAGATGATCTCTCCACAGGGTGGATTGTTTGTAACTGAACTATCTACAAGGTAACTTCTTCTAGCTGATCTCTCTACAGGATGATTTGTTTGTAACTGAACTTTCTACAAGGTAACTTTTTCTAGCTGATGTCTCTACAGGGTCACTAGTTAGTAGCTGAACTCTCTACAAGGTGACTTCTTCTAGCTGACCTTTCTACAGGGTAATTTGTTTGTAGCTGAAGTCTCTACAGGTGATTTGTTTGCAGCTGAACTCTCTACATGATGGTTTATTTGTAGCTGAACTCTGTACAGGGTAATTTCTTCTAGCTGATTCCTCTACAGGGCAATTTGTTTGTAGCTGAACTCTCTACATGGTGGTTTCTTTGTAGCTGAACTCTCTACAAGGTGAGTTCTTCTACGTAGCTGAACTACGTAGTTGAACTCCCTACAAGGTAGCTTCTTCTAGATGATCTCTCTACAGGGTGAATTGTTTGTAGCTTATCTCTATACAGGTTACTAGTTTCTAGTTGATCTGTTGAATTCTTTTCAGGGTGACTGCTCTATTAGGGTGACTGCTCTATTAGAGTATCTCGATCTCGCACTTGCTACACCAAGTTTGATTTCGTGTTATAACTCCATGACTTCAAGTCTGATTCTTCTACACTATTGAAGATCCCTTCTAAGATAATTACTCCATCTGTACAGCGAATTTCAAAGCATTACCCCAAGCGGTTTTTCTGGTGGGCGTGGAAAGTAGTCGTTTTTTTAATCAGTTAATCTCGATTGCATAATTGTTACACACTGTTGGTTTTTTCGTTCTATCTTCCTGGTTTTTAGCTCGACTTCTTTCAAACTACAAAAGGTTTGAGGTTCAATAGTTAACCTATTCACCCACCGATTTTCAGCTTCTTCCCATACGCGGTTTACCCTGTAGGCGTGACAACATATTGGTGTTATTTTTCGTGAATAATCGCTAATAACTCTTTACCTGTTTATTGTATTCGAGCCAAAGTTGGTACAGAGATGCGTCTTTATACCCCCTTCTGTGTGCCAAATTTCAAGGAAATCGGATATTGCGTTCGCGTTTTATAGCGGTTTTTGTAAGTGTGCGAAAAGAGGAAGAAAAATAAGAAGGAAAAAAACAACCAAGAAACTAAGCCAATTTGTGAAGTCGCATATCTCGGGAACGCTTGAAGCGATTTCGCTCAAATTTGGAATGTAGAGTACTGAAGTTGGAGGGAGTGTCTACAGCAAAAATCGTCTTGTTTCATCAAGGCAGCACAGAGCTACGGAGGTTCGGAAATTGCGTTTTCTTTCTTCCTGTCAATATACTCACGGGTGTTGCACGCCGGCTTCTTGGGCCGCACGACACACTACTGTGGGTCTTGATACAGTACATTGTGATAGCAACAGTTCCCAATGGTATACAAGTCTGATGGATTTGCCTGATATATATGCCCGTGGCCCCTGGGCTTGGGCATATATATCAGGAAAATCCCTCGTGGCCATGGTATAACTATTAAATATAGTGTACTAGTACTGTTACTTTGAATGGATACGCTTAATGTATTCAATGACATATGTGGCATACATGTATTATGTGAGGCTGAAAAGGATTGATAAGTAATATAATTATGTCTATAGATATACTGTATACTGAATACAGTAGAACCTGTCTAAGTTGGTTACCTTCGACCCAAACATTTCTTGGCCTTAATATGCAGGTTATACAGTTGAATTAGTGCATATTAAATGTCTAACAGGAGAAATTTAAAGTTGGCCTTTTAGAGATGTAGCCTTCTGTTAAGACAGGTTTCACTGAATATTAATCAACACCTGTATAAACAGTAGCCAATGCTAATAATCAAAAAGGGACAATAAATACAAAGCTCATGATTATTATAATAATCCCTGTAGGAACAATTGGTATAAATGAGCTTTCACTTTCATTGTGGTCAGTTATAATTTCTGTGCAAGTCTGGTTGCAAACAATAAAATGTCACCGCCTTCACTGCCACTGTTTTGTTCATTCTTCAACCAATACAGTAAGATGTTACCAGCCATTGGACCATCCATCTATAATGTGTAAACTGATCCTAATGATCCTGGATCAACTGAAGTATTTCAGAGAGTGTATGTAACTGTAACATACTGAGATATATGCACTGCTACCAGTGCGTACATCTCGTTAAGGCAGTGCATATATCTTGTTACACACTGCTTTAACAAGATATACACACTGCGTATATCTAGTTAACTTGAGACATTGCATACCTAATAGGTGTGCACACTATATCCAGAAATCATTAGATTTCTTTGATGTTTTACTGTTATCCTCTTCTCTTATATAGGGAATCAAGCAAGCTGTGATTGTGGGATTGAATTCTGCTAAAGAACCTGTGATTGTGGGATTCAATTTTAATACATTAGCAGTAGTTTGTTTTTTACTTTTGTAAATGTAGCAATTAAAGTAACATAATTAACACTAATCTCTTAAAATTGCTATATTAGCAGTAATAAAATCAAATTACTGTTTGATGTATTAAAATTGAACCCCACAATCACAGTTTGTTTGGCAAAATTTAATCTAATCAAAAACAGCCAAGCTGTAAAAAAAGGAGTGCAGCCCTTGAAAAGGCTATGGTGAAAAAAGATGTGAAATCCAAGGTGGCAGCCAAGAAATGGCTGTGATGGTAGGTTAATGGTAAAAATTTCAATAACGACAATTCAGGTGAATTTGGTGCCGCTTGGTCAATTGGCACAAAATTCACCTGAATGGTCGTTATTAAAATTTTTACCATTAACCTACCATCACAGCCATTCCTTGGCCGCCACCTTGGATTTCACATCTTTTTTCACCATAGCCTTTTCAAGGGCCGCACTCCTTTTTTTACAGCTTGGCTGTTTTTGATTAGATTTCACTTCTTTTTGTATTTGTATACCCCAAAGCCGGCCTATGGCCAGCTTTGGGGCTTTTTAACCTATATATTTTTCTTTACCACAGGAAAAAGAAAAAGATGAAGCAGATTTTATAAATACTTTAACTCATTCTGATTTTATCAGTAAATGTACAAATTATATATATAATGCATATACGTATCAAGAGTTCATTATATTATGAACCCTTGCATATATTTATTACAAGTCAATTAATCCCCACAGGATAATTTGCAGCTGATCTCTCTACTGGGTGACTTGAAATGTATCTGAACTCTCTACAGGGTGATCTGCTTGTACGTAGATGAACTCTTTACAGGATTCTCTCTACAGGATTCTCTCTACAGGGTGACTTAACTCTAGCTGAACTCTCTGCAGGGTTATCTGTTTGTAGTTGAATTCTCTACAGGGTGATTTGTTTGCAGCTGAACTCTCTACAAGGTAACTTCTTCTAGCTGATCTGTCTACAGGGTGACTTGTTTGTAGCTGGTCTCTCTACAGGGAGATTTGTTTGTAGCTGAATTCTCTACATGGTGGTTGCTTTGTAGCTGAACTCTCTAAAAGGTGACTTCTTATAGCTGAACTCTCTACAGGGTGATCTTTTCATAGCTGAACTCTCTACAGGATGATTTGTTTGCAGCTGAACTCTCTACATGATGATTTCTTTGTAGCTGAACTCTCTACAGGGTGATTTGTTTGTAGCTGAAATCCCTACAGGTGATTTGTTTGTAGCTGAACTCTCTACAAGGTGATACTTCTAGGTGATCTCTCTACAGGATGACTTGTTTCTAACTGAACTCTCAACAGGGTGATCTGTTCATAGCTGAACTTTCTACTGGGTGATTTGTTTGCAGCTGAACTCTCTACATGGTGGTTTCTTTGTAGCTGAACTCTCTACAAGGTAACTTCTAGCTGCATTGATCTCTCTACAGGATGCCTAATACAGTATGCCCTGATATTTTTACAGGGCATATTTGTTTGTAGCTGAGTTCTCTACAGGGTGATTTGTTTGCAGCTGAACTCTCTACATGGGAGTTTCATTGTAGCTGAACTCTCTACAATGTGACTTCTTCTAGTTGAACTCTCTACAGGGTGACTTGTTTCTAGCTGAACTCTCTACAGGTGATTTGTTTGCAGCTGAACTCTCTACATGGTGGTTTCTTTGTAGCTGAACTGTCTACAAGGTAACTTCTTCTAGCTTCATTGATCTCTCTACAGGATGACTTGTTTGTAGCTGAACTCTCTACAAGGTGATACTTCTAGGTGATCTCTCTACAGGATGACTTGTTTCTAACTCAACTCTCAACAGGGTGATCTGTCCATAGCTGAACTTTCTACTGGGTGATTTGTTTGCAGCTGAACTCTTTGCATGATTGTTTCTTTGTAACTGAACTCTCTACAAGGTAACTTCCTTCTAACTGATCTCTCTACAGGGCAATTTGTTTGAGCTGAACTCTCTACATGATGGTTTCTTTGTAGCTGAACTCTCTATTAGGTACCTTCTTCTGGCTGATCTGACTACAGGGTGACTTATTTGTAGCTGAATTCCCTACAGAATAACTTGCAATGTAATATAATTGAGTAAATTATAAATGCAGCTGAATACTTTATTAGGGTGACTGTTCTATTAGAGTATCTCGATCTCGCATTTGTTACACGTAGTTGTCTTTCGAAAGTGGTTTGTAATCCGATTCTTCTGTACTACTGCAAGGACTTTCTATGATGATTATTCCAGCTACATACTGATTTTCAGCTCGTTGCTCTAAGCGGTTTGCCTGGTAGATACGAAAACTAATAGTTTTTTATTCATAAAAATCGATCGCGTAATTTTGACACAGGTTGGGTTTTGTGTCATATCTCCATGGTCTTTATCCCGATTCCTTTCAAACCACAAAAAGGCACTCCTACGATGGTTGCTCCATCTACATATCAATTTTCAACTGATTCCTCAAAGGAGTTTACCCTGTAGGCGTGACAGACCTTTGACCTTATTTTACGCAAATAATCGGTCATAACTCCGTGAATGTTCATCGGATTCCTACTAAAGTTGGTACAAAGATCCGCCTTAATGAGCCCTTTAAGTGTGCCAAATTTCAGCCCGATCCGAGCACGCATTCGTGTTTTATGGCGGATTTTGCGAAGTGTGCGAAATGAAGAAGTAGAAGAAGAAAAAAAACGAAGAAATTAAAGCGAAATTTGGTTCGCTCGTATCTCGGAAATGACTGGAGCGATTTTCTTCAAATTTGGTGTGTAGACTCCCCTAGCTGGCCGGCACGTCTGTAGCAAATTTGGTTCCAATCAGATAAGGGATCACAGAGCTAAATAGGTGTGAAAATTGCGTTTTCTTTCTTCCTGTTAATATACTCACAGGTGGCACGCCGGTTTCTTGGGCCGCACGACACACTACCGTGTGTCTTGATTCCACAATCACAGCTTACTTGGTTCCCTATATAAGAGATGGGTATAGCAACTAAAGATTTTGCCAGTAGGTGAGTGAGTCTACATTCTAAAGTAGAACATATTAGTTATACCATGGGCACTCGTGCTTTGCCTGTATATACGCACTTGCCCTCAGGCCTGCGGCCCTTGGGCTTGTGCATATATATCAGGCAAAGCACTCTTGCACATGATATCAGTAGTGTGTTGTGCAGCCTAAGAAGCCGGCACACCACACCGTGAGTATATTGACAGGAAGAAAGAAAATGTCGTTTTCCCACCTTTGTATCTCGGTGATCCCTTATCCGATTGGAACCAAATTTGCTACAGAGTTGCCCGCCAGCCAGTGGAGTCTACATTCCAAATTTGCAGGAAATCGCACTGTTTGAAGGTTCTTAGTTTACTAATTTGTTAAGCTGCTTTACTGTAGTTGTACCAGTAGTAAAATGTCAGTAACTTTAAGTATATGGAACATAATTGTTTTACTAAGTTTTAAATTCTCAGTGAAACATCAGTGAATGCGGATTTACTGAAAAAGTACTAAAATTACAAACAATTAACTGTTCCATATGCTGGGGATATACCACTCTAGTAAACTAAGAAACTTCAAGCAGTGTCGCTCCAGCCATTTCCGAGATCCGAGCTGCCAAAGTTTCGATTTTTTTTTCTTCTTCGTGTTTTCGCACACTTGCAAAAATTGCTATAAAACGCAAACGCGTACTCCGATCGCCTTGAAATTTGGCACACAGAAAAGAGGTACAAAGGCGAATCCTAGCATCAAATATGGTGAAAATTCGATGCATGGTTCAGGAGTTATGACCGATTATTCGCGTAAAACAAGATCGATTTGTTTTTACGCCTACAGAGTAAACCGCTTCATGGAATGAGTTGAAAATTGCTATGTAGATGGAATAACCATCGTTAGACAATGGTGTGCAGCGTTTCGTTTGATGTGAGGAAGTCTCTTATTTGCGAAGAAACCTGGTATCAGGTGTCTTATTGGTAAGACACCCGACAGTTGTTTACAACCACACTGTGGCCTACAGTAATGCAATTAGCCTTTTGTGGACAATTAGTATTTCGCACATCAGTAAACACCAAGCGATTGCGAGCAGATTGTTACAAAGAAATTACACTCGGGTACGCTGTTATCGTGGGTAGCTCAGTGGATTTATAGACCATCGTGGTAACCAAAAAAGCCATTAATTCAGTTTGTGACCTTCGCCATATTAAAGCACGCTCTGTAGACTAAGACAGCCATGTTGGCACTGGCTATTCCCATTTGCTGCCATTCACACGCATCCATAATGCCTCAAACATACTTTTATCGACTTTACAAACCTTAAGTTATTCGTGCTTCATGGCTTGCGCGACCTCACATCTTTTGCTCGCTGAAATACCCTCGGTGTTTACAATGGGAACTCTCTATACTAACTCACTGCTTCTACGCCATTGTCTAAAACACTTAGACACGAGCTTAGACACTCACAGTAGGCATCTTCGAGGATTTAAAAACCATCGGTGACGTTATTGGCGTCACCCAGGTTTTTAAATCCTCGAAAACACCTATTGCGAGTGTCTAACTATTACTAGCAGTGCCTTTTGGTGGTTTGAAAGGAATCGAGATAAAGAGCACGGACATATGACGCAAAATCCAACCTGTGCCACAATTACGCGATCGATTTTTATGAATAAAAAAGTACTAGTTTTTACGCCTACTAGGCAAACCGCTTAGAATAATGAGCTGAAAATCGGTGTATAGCTGGAATAATCTTCATAGAAAGTCCTTGCAGTAGTATAGAATAACCCACTCTAACAGGGGCGGATCCAGACTTATAGAAAGGGGGGTCAAAAATGAACTGAGGCACTACACTATCTCTGGTTTGATAAGGTGAGACCAAAAAAAAAAAAAAGGTCACAGCCAGCTGACAATAGCTTCCCACCTCACCAACCACACATTTATAGCTGATAAAGTACATAAAAATCCTTAAATAGCTCACTACACACTGTTCTAATACTGTGACTGCTTTATTAGAGTGACTGCTCTATTAGAGTATCTCGACCTTAGTATACTAAAAATTTTTGGAGGGGGGTCAAGAGCCCCCTTTGACTCCCCCAGTATCCGCCCCTGCACTCTAATAGAAAAGTCACCCTAATAGAGCATTCAGCTAATTTCTTTGCTCTATTATAGAATTCTATTACATTACAAGTTATTCAGTAGGGAATTCAGCTGCAAACAGTTAATCTTATAGACAGTTAGGGATGCGGCGATTATGCCGGCATAATTTCGGGCATAATAGGTATGTGTGGAAATCAGGAATTATGCTAGCATTTTGAGATGATTATAAAGCTTTAACAGTAGGAAAATCTACAGATTGCACAATTCCGTTAAAAAAGATCGAGATACTCTAATAGAGCAGTCAGAAACTCTAATAGAACAGTCACCGACTATTATTTACTCTAATAAAGCAGTCACATTGATGAAATACTCTAATACAGCAACCAGCTAAAGAATTCAAAGCTTAAATATCAACGAAAATGGTATGATACAGCAATAAACTGGCATTATCAACCAATTATGGTGGCATAATTTTGGGAATAATGGGTAATTCTCAAAAGCATAATAGGTGGT
This sequence comes from Dysidea avara, assembly GCF_963678975.1. Taxonomy (NCBI): domain Eukaryota; kingdom Metazoa; phylum Porifera; class Demospongiae; order Dictyoceratida; family Dysideidae; genus Dysidea; species Dysidea avara. The sequence continues at coordinate 34,144,585 of NC_089272.1, forward strand.
TTTTGAGCACTGCTCAAAAGCATAATGCTCAATTTTTGGAGCATAATAGCCTCATGCCTATAGACAGTTAAGCAAGAAGCAAGTCACCCTGTGGAGAGTTAAGCTACAAATATATCACTGTAGAGATTCAGAACATTACAAGTCACACTGAAGAGAGTTCAGCTATAAACAAGTCATGCACCTACAATTACGTCACTCTCTAGAGAATTCACCTACACACAAGTCACTGTGGAGAGAGTTCAGCTACAAACAAATTACCCTGTAGAGAGATCAGCTACAAACAAAACACTTTGCAGAGAGTTCAGCTATAAACAAATCAACCTTTAGAGCAATTCAGCAACAAACAAATCAACTTGTAGAGCGATCAGCTAGAAACAAATCAACCTGCAGAGAGATCAGCTACAAACAAATCAGCTTGTAGAGAGATCAGTTACACACAAATCAACCTGTAGAGAGATAAGCTAGAAACAAATCACCCTGTAGAGAGTTCAGCTACAAAAATCACCTTGTAGAGAGATCAGATAGAAACTAGACACAATGTAAGGAGTTCAGCTACAAGTAAAACACCCTGTAGAGAGTTCAGCTAAAACAAATCAACCTGCAGATAGATCAGCTACAAACAAATCACCTTATAGAGAGTTTAGCTACAAACAAATTACCCTGTAGAGAGATCGGCTACAAACACATCAACATGCAGAGAGATCAGCTACACACAAATCAACTTGTAGAGAGAACAGCTACAAACAAATCACCCTGTAGAGAGATCAGATAGAAACTAGACACAATGTAAAGAGTTCAACTACAAGCAAATCACCCTGTAGAGTGATCAGCTAGAAACAAATCACCCTGAAGAGAGATCAGCTACAAACAAATCACCCTGTAGAGAGATCAGCTACAACAAATCACCCTGAAGAGAGGTCAGCTACAAACAAATCAACCTGTTGAGAGATAAACTAGAAACAAATCACCCTGTAGAGAGTCCAGCTACAAACAAATCAACCTGTTGAGAGATAAACTAGAAACAAATCACCCTGTAGAGAGTCCAGCTACAAACAAATCACCCTGTAGAGAGATCAGCTAGAAGAAGTTACCTTGTAGACAGTTCAACTACAAACAATTCACCCTGTACAGAGATCAGTTAGAAGAAGTTTCCTTGTAGAGAGTTAAGCTACATTCAAATCACCCTGTAGAAAGATCAGCTAAAATAATTCACCTTGTAGAGATTTCAGCTACAAAGAAACCACCATGTAGAGAGTTCAGCTGCAAACAAGTCACCCCGTGGAAAATTCAGCTACAAACAAATTGTCCTGTAGAAAGATCAGTTAGAAGTAGTTACCTTGTAGAGAGTTCAGCTACAAAGAAATCATTCTATAAAGAGCTCAGCTGCAAACAAATCACCTGTACAGAATTCAGCTACAAACAAATCACCCTGTAGAGAGATCAGCTAGAAGAAGTTACCTTGTAGATAGTTCAGCTACAAACAAATCACCTTGTTGAGAGATCAGCTAGAAGAAGAGTTACCTTGTAGATAGTTCTGCTGCAAACAATTCACCCTGTAGGGAGATCAGCTAGAAGAAGTCACCTTGTAGAGTGTTAAGTTGCAAAGAAACCACCATGCAGAGAGTTCTGTAATAAATATATATAATTTGTACATTTACTGATAAATTCAGAAATATTTAAAGTATTTAACATCTGCTTCATCTTTTCTTCTTCCTGTGGTAAAGAAAAAAGATAGGTTAAAAAAGCCCCAAAGCCGGCCATAGGCCGGTTTTGGGGTATACAAATACAAAAAGAAGTGAAATCTAATCCAGAACAGCCAAGCTGTAAAAAAAGTGTGCGGCCCTCAAAAAGGCTATGGTGAAAAAAGTTGTGAAATCCAAGGTGGCGGCCAAGAAATGGCTGCGAAGGTAGGTTAATGGTAAAATATTTTAATAACGACAATTCAGGTGAATTTTGTGCCAAGACCAAGCGGCACCAAAATTCACCTGAATTGTCGTTGTTAAAATTTTTACCATATAACCTACCATCACAGCCATTTCTTGGCCGCCACCTTGTATTTCACATCTTTTTTCACCATAGCCTTTTTGAGGGCCGCACATTTTTTACAACTTGGCTGTTTTGGATTAGATAACTATTCCACATATGTATTTGGCAAAGCTAGCTGAAAAATATTATGTGCTTGAGCCAGTTATACTTGAAAATAGCCTATTACTGCATTACTCAAAACTCATGGTATTCAAATTAATATGCTTTTAAAATCAAGATTATGATCAGAGTTGACTGTTTTATTGGAGTAAGTGACTACTCTAGTAAGTGATGAACAGTAAATAAAATGATACATTTTGTTAAATGCTTTTATAGTAATATACACTATACAGTATTTTAATATAAACAACAGTAACAATGAGCTATTTCTTCATTATTTGTTGGATGATCATTATTATAGCTTTAAATATTTTTAATGCTGTATTGCACATACATGCTCTATACTAACCTAGGTAGATTTACTGCTTGTTGGGGTACAACTATAGTATATACATGTATGTATATACTTGCATAGTCTTTAATACTGTATGCTCTACATGTATATCTGCAGTAATGTTATCACACATGCATCTGTATGCAATTACAGTGTTTCAAAATATTAACTTCTAAACAAGTTAAAGTCCATATACAAAATCTTCCTCACCTTCTACTATTAATTTTACATGATCAATCTGGTAAGATCATAATTCACCAATAGTAGAGCAGAAATACGATCCTACATTTTCCAGTGTAACATCAGTTAATTTCAGTGTGACAAATGACTCATTTATTGACACTGGGTAGTCATTGTGTAACCTATAGCCATCCTTTGTCCACCCAAATTTTGCTGGTGGTGTTTCTTTATCAACAATTTCACATGTCAGCTTAACTTGTGATCCTGGTGAGATTGTGTATTTAGGAATTTTGGAAACTAGTACTGGTGCAGCTGTAATGCAAAATTATTTACATGTACAATCAGTGGCAGATACAACATTATTAAAATAATATTGCAGCGATAAGTAGCATGTAAATTATTTTGAACTATGAGAGCCTTGAGGGCATGTTTCCCCTAGTTGATCAATATTTAAGTTTAAGACTATCTCAGTGTATTATTATGTAACATGGTGTTATAATTAAATATCAGCATGAAAAAACCAAGTTACCCAATAAATAGTCATGTGTATTTTTTGAATATAACAACAAAATTGTGATATGTATGCTACTATAAACACAAATGAGGATCCACATAAAATGATTAGCTGTGCATTACCGATGAACCATCTACAGTAATTATAGTGTCACTGCTTCTGATACATATGTTGTGACAGTCTCTATGTAAAATCTAAGGTGATTACAATTAGCACATACTGTAGCTAAGTAATTATCATGCATGTGTTGTTACTGTATGCACAGCAGTATGTTGTATACACAGGATGTAGATGAAGAGGAACAGCTTCAACTGATGCTGCATGCCTCCCTAACAATTTAAAAAGATACTAAAGCATTCTGAGCAAGATAACTATGATAATAAAAGGATTCTTTAACATTGAATTGCAGCAATTACAGTAGTTACTATCAGTGTCTGTTCTATTAGAGTAACTACTAAAATGCTCTACTGAAACCCATTAACTGAAGTCTGTTAAGCAATATATGCACCATGTTTTACAGTAATTAGTTTTGTACTATATAGTACTTCAGTAGTGATTTTGTAGCTAGTAGCTAAAACTAGATACACTGTATGCAGCATGAGTTCCACCTATAGCTTACTCGATATTTGCAAAAAATACTGAACTGCTGTTGCCACAAGCTCCATTTGGAATACAACAGAAATAAACTCCAGACCTTCATCAGCACTTATGACAGCATTGGAAAATCTTAATATATGCTTATGTGCAAAGACTGAACCTAACTGCCTATTTAAATAATGGTGGCAATTTTAGATACTTTTGGTACCAAAGTGCAGATGTTATGTAATAACAAAAAATACTTTCAGTATCACTCCTAGTTTGACATCTCACAATTACAACCACTTTTCTTCTCATTAATTAGTACTTATATAATTATTATGTGTATGATGTGCTGTATTTTCCTAAGCATTGCTATCAGCTGTGCTGTACTAATTTCAAAGCACAAAGAAGAAAGCTAGGAAATCTATAAAGACCCTGGAGGGTGTGACCGTGGTAAAGAAAATAATTTTAGCTATCTACATGTGATGTTATGTTTAAAGTACAAAGTACAATATGAAATATGTTTACATCAGAAGTATAAATTTTTTTGTGGTTTATAGATGATATCATGTGGGAATTTAATTGTCACATTGGTGGCTCATGTTAATAATTTAATATTAAACATCTTTGGTGGTAATTATGAAAATTGAATATTCATGGTTTTACCAGCTCAGTAATGGTGGCTTATTTACAGTAAACATACTTGTTACCATATCAATAGCTATGACTTACTGTTAAACTGACTTACTCACTGATTTGGCTATGTGCAAATGATCATGACTTAAACTATGGATTGGAGTCATGTATACTGTATGTACATATGACTTTCTTATGTGTTCACTTACTTTCACAAGAAGTTTGAGACTGCTTATATACTGTACTTGGCTATGGTTAAAATGCTGCACTTAAACTTCTCGTTTCAAAATAACTAATCATCCAGCTATACATATACCGGCTGTAGTTATATAGCTTGCAACTTCCCTATTAATTTTGCTTCATACAAATCAAGCCATGTACAAAATGAAAGTTCTGGTAGCTACATTACTGCAATCCAACTAATAATATACGGATAGCTCTAAAGCTACCCACCATTCCAATTAAGTTATGTACCACATAATTAATATCAAAAAAATTATTCTCCCTAACATAATTAACTCTAGCTATCCAGTATACAGTTGGGAATCTTTTTCTGGTTGAGCATGCAGTAGCTGTACGATAGCTACTGTAGCTTAGGCTGTGTAGCAAACGCGCAGTGCATATAGACTGTGCCACTGGTAGATCCAGGATGAGGCATTTAGGGAAAATCTCCCTCCCTTTGTGGAAGAGCCATGCATAGTTCTTTTGATTGAATTACGAAGCTTTGTCAGGCCAAAATCAATTTATATAAAGGTAAGTTGTATAGTTTCGGCAGTCACGTACATTAAAAAAAATTAGACAAAAAAACCTAAGAAAGCGAAAAAAAAGTTGTCTCAGCAAAGGCCGGGAATCAATACTCATAAGCAATCTTCGTAACAATTATAATACCAACGGTGCTGCAGCTACTCACCTCCTTTAGTTTCTATCCTTTAGTTTCTACCTTATAAACATCCGACTGAAGTGACTTCTATATATAACAAGAGTGAAGAAGAAACCAAAGCTAAACACTAGCCTACCCTAACGCTAAGGAACTACTTTTCGCGTCCCCTAAAGTTGAATGCTCGGAGCAACCTACTAGACGCGTACCCTAAAGTTGAATGCTCGGGGAACCTACTAGACGCGTGCCCTAAAGTCTAATGCTCGGGGAATATTGGACGCGTATCAACACTAGCTCGCCTAGACACAACTGGTTTGTTTGATAGTCCAGCAAATTATGGACTTGTGCCGGTAAAATATCCGTTCACGTTCGTAACCGGTGCCAGTACTATATCCACTTTGTTATATAAATCAATTGTGAAAATATTCATACTGCTATTTATTGCAAACACCACCTGGAACCAAAATAAAACAGCTATCAAACTGTCACCCAGCATCTTCGTGCGCAGTAAGCACCTCTAAAATATCGCGTTGTATTAATGAGCAAAAATTGCTTGGCAGCACAAGACAGTAAGTTGGTAGCATCAGCTGCTTTTAAGGCTTCACCATCTGCGAAGGCCAAATTGACAAAAATCAACAGTAAGACATGCATTACTGATTTAATTAAAAGAGGTGATTATTTGCTGCTTCAAAAACACAGAAACTGTAACAAGAGAATCTTCATCTAGCTGGCCTGATTGTGCTCCTCCTTTGCTGGCTCCTGGATCAGCCCCTATGTACCATATCGATACAGTACAGTACAGCGTTGAAACCGGGTCGAGTCATCCAGGTCACATTTAGTCCCGGTTATCTGAGTCTGACCCGGTTTACAGATTGCCTGAGTATGACCAGGATTATATCACGTGAGAAAGGAAATCGTTAGTTTTACGACGTGGAAACTTATTAACGCTACTCGCGCAGCTTTTACGTGAGCCACGCCCACTTATCTCGTTACAAACATACGCTCAGCCACGCTCATTTATTAATAAATGCAGTCTGTAGCACGAAATCGTGTCCGTTACTGTCTGCAAGCTTACGTGGAGCCACGCCCACTAATCGATTGTTGTTGTACGAGTTGTATGTAGTCTAGTCTTGCAGCAGGATAAGTACTTTTGTGAGCCACCCCTTTTAATTAATCCGCGTCAGTGAGTCATCCAGATCAGCAGTAGTGATCCGGTTTCAACGTTGATACAGTATATTTGCCACGTGTGAGGCAGAAATGAGATCATTAGCCTATTAAAGAGTAGCTATAGCTACGTAGAATAATAATAAATATTGCATCTATATACATGCAGTCATTCTTGTTTTTGATCTTCTTTACCAGTTAGGCACTGGAGGCAAAGTCTATAGCTACGAGGTGATTAGCTACCACGAGCCAGTCTCAGTCTCAGAATGATACGCGAAATTACTATTCAGTCCTTGACGGCTGTACTTTTAGTGGCGCTACTCATAGCACCTGCATTGACAGAGAGCCTCGTCAGGCATTGTGGTGCCGATATTCAAGTGCGGTTCTCAGCAGATAGTGGAAGCACGCAAGAAATCTCCTGCTGCATGCAAAATCCTTCACAATGTAGATGGGCTAGCCAGCGCCATCCACAGGTCAACGCTAGTTACCGCGAAGAGCAAACGGGATTGATATTAAGCTTGCAACCTGGTATTGACTTGTTTGGACTATATAACTGTTTCAATCAAACAAATGGCACAGAAAAACAAATTAATTTTCTACCAATGGAAGGTGGGTGTTTAATGTGTAGCTTCTACATCTCAGTACATGTATTAGCTAACTTGTGTGTTTGTGTGTGTGTGTGTGTGTTGTGTGTGTGTGTATGTGTGTGTAAGTGTAAGTGCAAGTGTAAGTGTGCATGCACAGCATATGCCTTGTGAAACATAATATTCACTTCTCCACTGAAATGTAATAACTTATTACTGTAAATGAATGCACCTCCAAGGATGATAAATTGCAATGTTTATAGTGACACTAACTTGTTGTAACTTGTATGAAATAATGTCACTAACTGTAGGGAGTCATGTAAATACCAATACTATTGGTCAATGGTCAGATACTTTATAGTACAAAGGGATGGTTCAGTAGATGATTTAAAGTTGGTTGATGATTTAAAGTTTTTAATGGTTGACTTGATGTTAGTTGTACATGTTATTATTATTATTATTATTATTATTATTAATCATTATTGCTATTATTATCTAGTAGCTAAGCCAGGTGAAGGCAAAAAAGATTAAGCACGTATTGAATTGCCCGAAACCAACACAAAGGAAATTCGCCATGCCAGCTGCACAAGACAAGATTGTTTACTTGTGTTTTACATCTAATTGTATTTTAAAGAGCGTGACATATGTTTTATTGTTTTCTTGTATTGTTTAATTACATAAATTTATGTGAATGAATCCACTGGCAGCTGGCATGGAGACTTGAGACGTTACAAACATAAAAACTTACTTGTAATCTTCTTGTTTAAGTGTAAAGTGGCCTCTGGCTCTCCTGCTGTCACTCCACGGACATCGCTAATCTTCTCCTTCGCGCAATCTGCAAATAAGCAAGGGTGTGGTGCTGGGTGCTATATAGAATTACACGTATGGTCAAGTCATTAGCACGAACGGGCGCGACGATTATACGTTTGTGCCTTCATTCACAGGCGAATCTATCCCCGGTTAGTTCATGTCTCTAGACCTCGTAGTTTTCGAGAACATTAATTATTAATTATTTACTAATTATTATTATTATTATTTATTTATGACGTAATTTTAACCGCATTTCGTATTATCTTTATCGTATAATTACATTTTACAGTGACCCGCATACATGTATGGTTTACTGTACGTGTAAAATACAGTAACACATATATGTTATACATTTCATGTGTCACCTTTATATACATGTTTCGTATTTCATAGGTGATAAATGTCCATCATGTCTGTCAGTATCAGCTTGTGCTACAAGCACTGAAATTAAACTATATATTACCATGATATGGTTTAGTGCATCATTGATACATCCATCATGTGAGCTCCACAGAAATGGTGAATTGCTCCAAAGCATTGACCTAGACAACTGTGTTCAGATGCGGCGAGAAGAGTTTGACTCTGACATATATAATTTCACTGTTGTCTGTCCTATTAAATGTGATGGCTGTTACAGAATCCAACATGACATTCCAAGAAGTTCATTTACTAATATGAGTGATTGCTTAACAGATGGTATGTCTGTGTGCAGTGTGTAATTATTTGCATGATAGGTACTGTATACTTACATGTTGTGAAGTATCTATCAATACCTCTACTCTTGTCTCAAATTTAAATGTGACCAGAGTAATCAGTAGTCAGCACCTAATATTACTGTAAATTATGTGAAATATTGCAATACTGTTACAGTAGTTGTATATCTGCTTTAATCGTGACACGGTTAGCTGCAAGTTTCTAATGATGTCAGACATGACAAAGCGGTTGATTTCAAAAATCCAGTTAAAGTCACTATCATCATGTACATGTTCAGGTAAAAATAAGCTTACTGTAATATACATACCTGTAAGTAAGTTTCTCAATTTGTACTTGTGTTAGACACATATATAATTATGGGTGCACAGCCCAGTATAATGTAATCATTTTCCTAAGTTTCTAGCCACATTAATACATGTGTAGGTACCATTGATATAAAAAGATTGGTATGTTCAATGTATCGAATAGGTAATTTTATGGCAACTTTTTCTCTGTAGCAAAGCTTCTCCAAATATATTATTATGCAAACTTCAGCTAGTTATGTCAGCATTATGCTTGATGCTTTTGCCTACCCATTATGCCAAAAATTATGCCGGCATAATAAACTCAAGCCTACACATTTATAGTAACCATGCATGCATAAGAAACATTGGCGAGATCGAGATTGTATGAACTGAAGTAATTTTACACAATGGACAATTTTTGCTCTAACTGAAGTCAAAACTGACTGCATGTTGAGACTGTTGAATCTTTGTCCATTTCTTCTGCTACTTCACACTTGAAAATTCATTATTTGCTGAACAATTATTGGCAATATTGTTATCAATTTGTGACTAGATTTTTAAAAAACGGCCCAAATCGCACATTAGAAGTTTCAAGATACACTGTAAATGGTTTTAAAGAATTCAAGTCAGCATAACTTGCCAAGGATACTGAGCAAGCGCACATATGAAATTTACACAAAGTTGCATCAATCTATTATCTTTTAGACCACTTCCATTACTTGTAGCTACTTGTACAGTTTCCCACCAAATAAGAGAAAATCTGAGCAGTTAGAGCAGTATCCACTACAAAAATAGTTCATGTTTTCATATGTTCCTGGTCATTGGAAAGGTACTGGAACAGTCATATTTCTGCACATTTCCATACCTTTCCAGACTTTGTTTCTGGAAATGCGGCCATTCCAGTTCCTTTCAAATGACAAAGAAATCTGGAAATTTAAACCGTTTTAATAGTGATCTGAGCAGTATCATATCGAGTGCTCTCAGCAGTGTCTGTAATGAGTGAATGATCTCAGCACACCAACATTATCAGGCCATCCACCAGTAAACCACTGATTCTTGCCAAGCCAGGCCCTTCACAAGGCCAGAAACTGCTATTCGAGCTCTCCACACTACCCAGAAAAGACATCTGTTAAAACCAGCCTCGAGTAGTTTGAGTAGTACTGAGGTTCAAAACTAGTAATACGATAGTGTAGCTACTGTATTTACTGGTGGACAGGAGTTAGTTTGATTTTGTCTTGGATTGATTTTGTAAAATCTGGTCACATTCGATAATGTATGCATGAGTTTTCCATTATATATGCATGCTCAGCAATGGCATATTTATCCTTGTATCAGCATGCATATCTCTGACATTCCTTATCCGGTTTCCTTTCTGTGTGCATTATAACATTATAGAAAACTGTATTACACCAAGTTCTACCGGAACAGCTAGTTCAACTGAATTGTTATCATTAGCATCTCAATCAGGTAATGCACAGTTATAAGTACTGAGGGACTCTGTTATTGTATATACATACACATCTTCTAGAACTCATATAAATGTAATGTTAGTACAGTGATGCCAATACTTAAATACAGTACAGGTGTTTACATTTCAACAAACCATATCCCTAGCCAGTTATCTCCAACAGATTTCATTGTATTCTTTAAAAATAAATTATGTTGAGGTGTGGGTAGCTGTATATGCTATGTTACATAATACAGCTCCTTACTAAATTTCTGTGTGATAAGCTGATATTACTGATATTATACTATAACTATTGAGTTCCTGATATAATAGTACTGTGGCGGAATATGATAATACAATCCTCACTAGTGATGCTTTTTACTAGTTCATAAATTGATAAACTGTTTGGAAAACATTCTAAAATTTAAAACATTATGTGTAGCTGAACTTATATATAAGTAAAAGCTTATGTTGAGCAAACAAAATACAAGTTGACAAACAGTCAGATTGGCAACTGAAAGATTTAATACCATGTTGTTTGATTTTATATGATTACATATGCTCTCATATGTGTTTAGAGAGCTATGGCACAATATCTACTGCAGCAGTTGCTTTAACTACAGTCTCATCACTTCCTATCCCATCACTTACACCAAGTTGGTTATGTATGTCCATAAATTCTTGTAGAAATAATGTTATTCTACATAGATACATATTGTGGATACACTACTGATCCAGTATATACAGGATGTTGCACATACATGTACACTTATACTGTATAAACATTCTCGGTAATTTATTTAAGATTTAAAAGTGTTAATTAATTACTTAATTAACACATTTGTCCTTTTGGTATGACACAGAAATTAGGGGCAGTAAATTGTTAGTTTCATTTAGACACAACTACTGCCTTAGATCTAAGTCCATAAGATTTAACCTGAGCTACAGTATGTGATACACTAAAGCACACATAATGACATAATCTTACTGTATAAAGTGTATATAACTTTACTTCAAAGCTGCCATGCAAATATAGGCAGTTTTCAAGCTATTGTATAAGACCATTTTTAAAAAGAAAGTGTAGTCAATCATATGCATAGCTAAGTTTGTGTAATAGTACAGGTAGCTACACATGTAGTAATGGAGATGTGACCTGGGTCACATATTAAAGTGCATTATTGGTCTTAGACTAATACTCCTGAAAACTGATAAATGACAAATTTCCTGTTAGCAACAGAATAGGCACAGCCGATGTCACCATTATTTATAGCCAGTAAATCTTACCGGTTAGTATTCAAGTAGGAAAATTAATAAAAATAACACAACAAATATTATTATGGAAATTCATTTTGTACAATTTTGAAGATATACAATTTTTACACAGCTGTAGCACATAATTTTGTAATGTAATTTGCTCAAATTTATCATTTCATAATGCACAATATGTGGACTATGAATGGTGACTCTAGCTCCTCAGTAAAAATAATATAATACATAAATTTAAAAATGACTGAAGTAGGGATCCAAGTGAGTGAAACACGAGATAAATGATAGAATTACAGCATAGTTAGGTGGAAAATCCCTACATTGGCATGTTATAACAATCATTTTGTTCAATACCAAGGTAAGGATTTTCCCACCGAGCTATGCTGTAATACTATCATTCATTTCTTGTTTCACTACTTTATATCACTTGGATCCTATTTCATTTTAAATATTATTAATGTATACTAGTTTTTATTTTATTTTTTATTATAGCATACAGCTATACACGTGTGACTGTTCTATTAGGGTGACTGCTGCATTAGAGTATCTTGAGTCGGCTTTCACCTACCTGGGTGTGTGCCACTATTTCATATTTTTATTGTGCTAGCATTAGGAATACCAATAATAGTCGGGTGTGTCGTCATGATTGAGTAAATATATATATATATATATATATATATACATATATATATATATTATATTATTGTTAAAAGGTGTGCTCTCTCAGTGCTCAATTGCTATGATTATTCACATTAATAGGCATGGCATTGAACCTATCGTGAAGTTATCAGGTATCTACCTAGCGTAAGCACTTAAATAAATTTGTAACATTAAATATGGTGCTCAAGGAAAATAATTAATTTTATTTAGCATACATATTACGTAACAATAGATTAAAACTTTAAGTTCAAGGAAAGTGTTGATGTAGGGAAAATTATAACCTCGATATGGTCTCATTGGTTAAAGAAGAACGAAGACCAGCCTTATTAAATATAGAAGGAAAGACAGTGCACAGAGAAATGTAAAAGGAACATCCCACTGGTGAGTTTGTTATTGTGGCATAAAATGGTGGCTGTGCGCATGCTTCGTTGGGCCTCCAGCCTTGCAACTGTGGTCAGGCTGGCAGTAGGATAAAAATTTGAGTTTCAGTAATTTGTTTAAAATTCTATATCTGGCTGTCTGTAAGTGTTTGATGTTAGATGGACTAATATTATTCTGTGAGGGTGATTTTCATTGAGTAGAAGATGTTTCTAGGATAATTAGTAAAGGTAGCATTTTAGGCTGTGCATGTCATTTTGGGATCCCTACTTAAACAATACTACTATACTGCTTGATAGTGCTTGTGTGAAGCATTGTTTCATGTCACTTTGTTACATAATTTGCTTCTATTAACTTCAGATGGCTCCACTAGTGATGACATTGAAATAGGAAAAATTGTTGGAGCTGGAGTGGGAGGAGCAATATTTGTCATATTCGTTATAATTGTCATTTCATTCATCTTTATTCAACGTAGCAGAAATGCTTGTTTTACAAGCACCACTAAACAATCAGTAACTGGTATGTAACTATGTACAGTGGTCCCTCCATTATCTAAACTCATTGGGCACTAGGTGTGTTCAGATAATGGAATGAAATCCATACATTGTATACAGAGCTCAGTTAAAATACTCTAATACTGTAGAATGTACAGTCTAGAAAAAATTCTCTAATAAAACGATCACTTCCTTCTGAGAGTTGCTTACACTATTATGTGATCGCATGCTTGTTTTTTTTTTACATGAATGATTGCTAATACTTAACATAGAGTTTATTGAAGCATTAAAGGTAGTGCTGTACACCGGTGTCCAATTAACCGGTTATTAACTGGTGTTGTCTAGGTCAGCCAATAACCGGTGAAGAAACCTTTAAACCGGCTATTGCCCACCCACTTGGTAAACCATAAATTACCCCTGCTGACAAGTGTTAACATCATAACATAACCTCAAAGAATGTGTAAATATGTGATTGTAATAACTGTTATTGCTAGACAGGATGTTGATGGTCACTTTGGTACCACCCTAAACCTTCCAGCAGGCTTGTTGACTCGCATTATGTCTGCCAATATAAAAACAAACCAATTAACCGGTTATTGCCAATTATTGGTAGGCAATTAACCAGTGACAAAAATTTTGTAGGTGTACAGCACTAATTAAAGGTGCACCATAATTTGTAGTTTGTCCCCCTTGTTTATTGCTACAGTATAGGTAATTGAATAATTACATTTCATCATTTCATTTCGTGGCAGTTTTTGTTATGCTATTGTCACAAAGGAAAAATTAATGCAAATTTTGCTATGTGGTGCTGAAAATCACTGGGGATGAGCCTACATATTTTACTTGTTTCTCACCTACTGTAGTTTACTTTCCAGCAATTCTTTTATTTATCACCTCAATGTTTTGCTCAACTTTTACCTAATTTGATCAAATCTAAAAAATAATGGGTGGCTGTTATTGAGATATTGTCACAATGTAGTTAGTGACTGCTCTATTAAAGTACCAAATACAAACTGTTCTTACTGCACTGCTGATTTTTTCTATCTCATAATGTAGAATGTGAAAATTTGTGTTCTAACTGTTCTTCATTATCAACTTTATTTTACCTATGCCTGTTATGCCCTTTGGCCTATGTACTATGCCCCAAATTTTACTGGTAAAGTTGAAATATTGCATGGTGACAATGTAATGCACTAGAGAAATGAGAGTTACTGGAAAAACCCTGGAAAAAGCCCTGGAATTAGAGTTTGTTTTCTTAGCCCTTCTAATATTTGGCCCATTTCAATTTAGCAAAATATATTGGCTTATAGGCTCCTAGGTTCATGGTAAACTACTACACACTTCAGACTACTAACACCCACTAGCAAGGCAGAAATACCAAAAAAACAGCACTTTGGGAAGTTGGTATTTCTAGACTTATGTGCATTGAAGTATGTGGACTTATTAACACAAATGCTTGACCCACTAAAGCACGGCACAACCAGATTAAATTCCACACCAACTTGCAGATGCTCTACTTGTGAAAATGAGGTTTTCCTTGTGTGTGACTTGAAATTGTCACAATAATTGAGTTGTGCGTAACCATTAATATGAAATATATGGGGGTTATTCCCAATCACTGGACTTTGGTGTATAAAAGCGAGCACTTCACAGTGGAATTATGATAAAGTGTCAGCTGAACTCTCTACTGGGTGATTTGTTTGCAGCTGAACTCTCTACAGAGATACTTGTAATGTAGCTGAACTTTTTACTGGGAGACTTTTAATGTGCAATAAATAAAGTCTCTACAAGTGACTTGTAATGTACAGTAGCTGAACTCTTTATAGGATAATTTTTAATGTTCCTGAGCTATCTACTGGGTGACTTTATATAGCTGAACTGTGTACTGGAGACTTGTACATAGCTACATAGCTGAACTCTCTACATGGAAACTTGTTACACATTAACTGGATTTTCTACTGAGTGACTTGTAATGTGGTTGAACTCTCTACAAGGAGACTTGAACTCTGAATGTAATTTTAAAATGAAGTGGGGTTCCTGGGATAAAAAGAAGAGCATTAATGATGATGGTAGATGTTATGACATAGATATGTGTGAAAAGTCCTACTTTCAATTGGCAAGTTACCATCATCTATTCAATGTCAAAGTAAGAATTTTCCTGCTCAGCTAGGTCATCATTATTTTGTTTCACTACTTTTTATTCCTGGAACCTACAGTACTTCATTTTAGATTAATAATAATTGTTTTAATTACACTAGTTTTTTAACATTTTTGTTATGCACATTGGCATAATATAGCTATAATATCACATTTGGCATTGACTGCTATATTAGAGTATCTCAACCTTGCTGCTTATGTCAAGCAAGCTGCTGTATGCAAGATTGAGGGCATGGTTGCCATACATTTTAATGGGAAATTTCAAATTCGTCTCATGCAATCTTTCTATATATTCATGTAGCTACAGGTGTCTACACCCTCTTACAGTAGCATAAGTGCTTCAAAAAACTTAATGGCACCTAAATACACCCCTATACGGAAAACGTTAATATGGAAAATTAATGCCTTGGTACGGTTTCCTTGCATTAAGAAGATGACAATGTAATTGAGGCCTAATATGATTGGATCTGGGAAAGCTGGTCATATCATCCATGACAGCAGGTTTGATTTTTCATCAAGAACACAAAGCTACATGAATAAACTATCAAATTTCATAATCAAATCAGCTAAACTTGACTCTTTACTTGAGTGGTCTGCTTTTGCCAGCTATTTTTCCCAAGCCCAGTGGCAATCCGTACATGTATTGTGGGGCATTAATGGAGCTCTGGTGCCTGAGGTGGCTATATATGGCTGTACAGCTTTGTGGTGTTAATAAAAGATCTGTGCTGCAAATTTCCTTTCTTGTAAGCCACATTTGAGATCTGAATGGCCCATAACTTGGCCTAATTCATCCCTATGCCTTCCTCTTCATTTTTTAGCAGTCTAGTACTGTAAATAAAAGTATACAAATTTAATACATGCATTAGCATTAATATTATATAAATCATGTAGTAAAACTCATTTGACTACTTTAGTAATATTATATAATCATATATACACTGTACTATTGTCTTTAAGCATTATGTACACACTGTACCCTCAGCAAGTATATTTTAGGCTACTGTCAATAATTATTATGTGCACATAAATCTAAAAATCATTACATACATTACTTAATTACATCAGAACCAGAAACCTTCTACATAATTATGTACATGTTTGCTTATTTCATGTAAATGACTGTTCTCATCAATGCAAGTATGATTAATAAAATTTTAGTGAAGTAGGGATTAAATGTCCTTCAGGTGTAGGTGACCTCCTTGTTTCACTACATTTTATTTCTTTAATCCTATCAAACTTAAATTTCTTAATCTTTACTTATACTTGCTTGTTTGCTTATTTTGCAACATTATTATGACTGGTGAATGCATGCAAACCATATTATTATTTTCATTTGAGCATGTGCCCCAACAACCAACAATCAAAGTGGCCATTATACTTCATTTTTAGTTATGTTAAGCCCATTACAAAACATTACAAATGAAGAACACTATGAGAATGACCTCCAAAACCAATCCAGTCACAACAAAAATGTTACAAGTGTATAAGGAAGCCATCACTTTGCACTTCCACGAATTAACACCTTGCTCTGTCAGTAAATATGCAGATATAAATTGGACACAAAGGAGGACACAGGTAAGTCTGAGGCATACATTGTACATACTGAGTTATGTCGCAAGGCACCTGTCAGGATGAAGTGACATTGAACAGTGAAACATGTTTCTTTAGCCGTTATTGAGTTATGCTTGCCTGAAGGCATCGATCAGTCAGTCAGTCAGTCAGGCAATCAGGTATGTAGTAGAAAATTCTGCTAAATATCTTTTTAGCAACCTATTCAAAGCGTTTCAGGTAATACCAAAGGTACTTTTGGGCTTGGTTACACCTAACCAATACTGCCAAGGCACCATGAAGGCATTGTAAAACTAGTTTAGGTTGATAATTTTGGCAAGAAAATCCCCGAACCCACATGATCCTTGATATGATAGTACTGTACGATTATTTTCAATCTTTTATCCTTAGAATTCGCATGACTCAGCAAAACTCATGTAGTTTTTGCCGATATTCAATTCACTGACACTCAGAAAGTAATTAGTAATCCATGCACTACCCATTCTAAGCTCACTACCAAATGATATGCTTTCTGGCATTTAATTTGTGCAAGTCCTTTGGAAATTTGGGGTATTACAGTTATCTGTAGCCTTGAAATTGTCCTGTGCTGGATTGATGAAGTGGAAATGGCTGAACTGCCTTTGTGTTCACAAACAAGTGAACTTCCCTTGGTATGGCTGGCTGGCTGGCATCTGTAAGGCTGAGTTTAGTTTGTGCCTTGCATTGTCTTCCTTTACAAATGTATAGTAAGTGTACTCTTAACAGTGCTGTAGCAAGTGGTCCAGCTGGTTTGGTTTTGGCCAGACTACTTTTCAGCTACTTGGAATTTTGTTAAAGGTTGAGATACTCTAATAGAGCAATCGGTGCAATACTCTCATAGAACAGCACATACAAGCAGTGGTAAATACTGGTGTGTAACTAGTAACGAGTATGGGAGCAATCCTTCAAACTATACTGCAATCACCATGATACTTGGTAAGCAGTGTAAATAATATCTAAACTAAAACAGCCAAGCTGTAAAAAAAGAGTGCAGCCCCCAAAAAGGCGAGGGTGAAAAAAAGTTGTGAAATCAAAAATGGCAGCCAAAAAATAGCTGGTAGGTTAATGGCAAAAATTTTTAATAACAACAATTCAGGTGAATTTGCAATGCCTCCTCCAAGTTTCACTAGGATTCAGCACAAAATTCACCTGAATTTTCATTATTAAAATTTTTGCTATTTACCTACCATCACAGCCATTTCTTGGCCACCAACTTGGATTTCACATTTTTTTCACCATGGATTTTTGGGGGCCACACTCTTTTTATTAAAGCTTGGTTGTTTTGGATTAGATATTGCTTCCATTTGTAATTAAGCCACAAAGAACAGGCCATAGACTGGCTTTAGTGTTTCCTTTTAATTTGCTTTTTTTCTTTACTATAGGAATTGTTGAACAAGAGAAGCATTTATAATAATGTGAATATAGCTTATGATTTATAATTGAATAAATGAACGATCATCACATAAGTAAGCAGGTGACTAGTTACATAAGTGAAGTCTAGCTGAAATTTCATTGTTTGTAGTTGAACTCTGTACATGGTGACTTGGTCAAACTGATTTCTCTACAGGAGGATTTTGCTTCCAGCTGATCTCTCTACTGAGTGACTTGTTTCCAGGTGATCTCTCTACAAGGAAACTTTTTACTATAGCCGATCTCCCTACAGGGTGATTTGAAATGCAGTTGAATTCTCTACAGAGTGACTTGATCAAGTGATCTTCCTACAGGGTACTTTGTTTCCAGCTGATCTCTAGTCTGTACAGTGTTATTTGTTTCCAACTGATCTTTCTACAGGGTGACTTGTTTCTAGCTGAACTCTCTACAGGGTGACTTGAAATGTAGTTGAACTCTCTTGATCAAGCTGATCTCTCTACAGGGTGATTTGTGACGAGCTGAACTCTCTACAGGCTGAATTATCTCAAGCTGAACTCTCTACTGGGTGACTTGAAATGTAGTTGAACACTCTTGATCAAGCTGATATCTCTACAGGGTGACTTGTTTCTAGCTGATCTGTCTACAGGGTGATTTTTTTGTAGCTGATCTCTATACTGGGTTACTTGTTTCTGGTTGATCATTGCTTCAGGGTGACTCTTCTATTAGGATGACTGCTTTATTAGAGCACTATAGGGCAAATTATTTTCGAGGAGAAAAAATTTAGAGGATTTCATGGATAGTTTGTAAACTATGAAAAGAAGTATTCTCAAAATTCTGTTCTGTTGAAACCTCATTTGAAACTGCCATGGCAAAATTTTTGTTGCGTAGGTGGTGGTGAAATGGCTCTGTGGAAATGCTTCAAGTGAAAGTCAAAACTCCTTTTCCATCACCTACGGTAGGTAGCTACTGCTCACATGTAATGTCAAGTAATGTAGTTGAACTCTCTACATGGTGACTTGATCAAGCTGATTTCTCTACTGGGTGACTTGTTTCCAGCTGATTTGGGGACTTGATTTTGTAGTGGTTGCTACACTAAGTATATTCTTTAAGATGGACTAGTTGGTTGTTAGTAAAGGATAATGAAGGCACAAAATAATTGTTTGGGTGATCGTGGATGCGTATTTCTACCCACCACGCGTATCAGCCTTTGAACACACCACAGAACGGAAAGACTACTGCTACACTGAAATAAGTAAATAACTTACAGTCCTAAGTACTTAACTTAATAATTATAATAACTTACTTACTGTCCCAATAGCGAACTTTAATTGGCTTAACTTAGTACAAAAATGATAACAATATAAACTCAATCCCACAATCATAAGTTTTCTAACATAGCATGTTAAAGCATGGTAACGTTTTAATGATGTTTTAACGTATGGACAACGTTTTGATGGCTATTAGCCCACGCTTTTAAAACCACGATCGATTTTCAGATACTACTGTGTAAAACAAACGGGATGAGTTCTCGTTAGTTCTTTCACCTATTAGGTGAGTGCGCCCAAAGTAGGCTTGAGCCTATTATGCTCAAAATATTACCTATTATTATTTCCAGAATTTCCCAAAATTTTCACCTATTATTCTTTTTTATTCTTGTGTCTAGCCTATTATTCCAAAATAATTCTCATTTAGTTTCTGTAGCTAGTCATGATCTGACTGCTCTATTAGAGTATTTGAGTGTTCTATTAGATTATATCGATCTTTTAAAGGATTTCAGTTCCTTTTCAGCCAGCACTCGTATAATTACGTCAGCTATATATTACCCTTAACAGCTTAACTCTTTCTTCTAGCTAATCAAGAATAGACATGCCCTTTAATTCCACCAATTATTCCCGTGGACATCCAATAATTCTAAAATTATACCTTTAATCATCCTATTATTCCAGAATTATTCTCACGAAATTGGTGACCTATTATTCTCAAAATTATGCCAGCATAATAGGCACAAGCCTAGCCCCAAGTGATATATATCACTTATACCACTGCTGCTTGGGATTTTGCTGACATATACACCTGCAGCCCTTGGGCCTGCGGCCCTCGGGCTTTGGGTGTATATATCAGCAAAATCCCTCGCAGCCATGGTATAACTATTAAATAAAGGCAGTGGGCACTCATTCATCTAGTTACTCAATTAAATATACTCAAGTTCTGGCAATTTGGTATTACTGGAGATCTCTGGCTCTGGTTCAGTAATTATCTTACCAACAGAAGCCAGTATGTGTGTGTCAATGGTTCATATTCAACCATTTTATCAGGCATACTACAAGGAAGCATATAGGTCCTTTGCTACATATTTCTGGTGTACATAAATGATCTATATTATAGTCTGCTGTTCTAATGCTTTTTCATTTGCAGATGATACGTACATAATGCTGTAAACTTATCCTACATCTACTGGATTCTCTCCAATTTCAATAGGATCTTGACTCTTTATCAGATTAGTCAAGGCACTGGAACTCTTTTTTAACTCTAGCAAATTCATTCATCTATCTTTTGAATTAAAATTTCCTACTTCCCACAGTACTTTATTAGTGGTAACCCAATCACTACAAACAATACTCACCAAGACCTTAGAATTATCTTTTCTACAGACATCTCTTTGAGAGATCACTCTAGTCACATTTCTGCTAAAGCTTACAAAACCCTTGGTTTACATAGGTGTGCATTTTGTCATACTGCAAACATCCAGGCCAAAATGTCACTCTACTTAGCTTTAGTAAGGTCACAACTTATTTACTGTTCCCCACTATGACACCCCTACCAGATTAACGATATTACTGTACTTGAAAGAACACAATGCAAGGCAACTAAATGCATTCTCAACAATTTTATGTCCAACTATAAAACACGATTTATAAATCTCAATTTGTTACCACTAGTGTAGTTGCTTGATCTGATAACATTCTCTTGTTTGTAAAATCAATCAGAAACCATTCGAAAAGTTTTAACATCAGAAACTATGTCAGCTTTCTACTAGATCATCTGCCAACAGCAAACTAAACATATATTCTCATCTAACAAGCTTAAGTAAAGCAGTTTTAATTTTAACAAGAATATACAATGCCTTACCTGCTCTAGATCTGAATCAATTTTTTATCACTAACAAGACATACCTAAAACAGTTTCTTTGGAATCTTTTTCCAACCAATTTTACTCCAGACGATCCACACACCCTCCATTTTGTTTGTCCCAGTTTCATCTGTTCAAAGTATCCTTGTACACCCAACTTCAGTTAACTCTTAACTAATATCACTCAAACAACACTTGTTTTATTATGTAATCTTATAAGCTAGTGTAGTACATTTAATGTAGTAGTAGTAGTAGTAAGTAAGTAATCATTTGTATAATAGGTGCTCGTACAAGTTACCAGTTACCTTTAGTGCAACTCCTATCTGTTCCAACACACAACTTGTAATTGTACACAATAATGTTTGTTGCACTATAAAGTCTATTGATAAAATCCTAATAGCAGCCCACTCATTTTCCATCTCTTCCTACCATCTCTATACCTGGGTAGCACCATTTTGTACATCTGAACAATCATAACACATAAATTGGTGAAATTTTGTGTTAGCTATCCCAGGGGCATACCAAGGGGGGTTTCCAGGGGTTTCAGGAAACCCCTTTGGATTTTGCACAGTACTTCAAACATTAAGAAATTGAAACTTCAGGTTTGAAATCTGTCATGAAACAGGACACATTTCTTTTATGTTAGTTAAATAATATTTTCTAACATGATAGCAACATTTACAGCATTGTTCTGAATTATGATTTTAGTGAAAAAATTGAGATACTCTAATAGAGCAGTCAGGTACTATAAACTATTCTAATATAACAGTCACTTAGCTTAAGTGGAAACCCCTTTTCAAAATTCCTGTGTATGCCCCTGTATCCCCAGTTAATCACTAAATTGACAAAGTTGAGCTTTTAGACATATAATAGTGACAAAATCAAGCCCACACTCTTAGCATTATTACTAATAAAATACATTGTCTGAAAATATCAGTTGGTTAGATAGTTAATCAGTCAGTCAATCAGTCAATCCGTAAAAATTTCCTCTAAATAGAACATTAAAAAAATAAAATGTGGAGTAACTGAAAGTATTGTCAGGCTGGTTTCTAGTCAACAACATTGTGGGAAAGTGCAAACCTCAATGACCCCTACATAATGCACAGGTATGATGATCATATTTATTTTTATTACAGAAGACAAAGCACCAATTTCAGTACATTTTATACCCGATGAAACTAACAAGACTCTGTTGGATGTTATCCATAGCCTTTGTCCGAACATGAAAACATTAATAAACATGGATAAATTATATCCATATTTGATTCCATTTAAATTACTAACTATAATTGAATCTGAACAACTGGGACCACAGTCTACAAATAAAACTAAAACTGAGAAGAATCTTTATTTTTTATCACTCTTGGAGAGCAAAGGACCACAAGGACAAGAAATGTTCATTCAAGCATTGTACAGAACTAAAGAACTTGTTAGTCACCATCAGTTGATAGAACTGCTAGGAAATAAAGGAGTAACATTTGAAAGCTGTTTATAGCTGTATTTAGTCTTAGGAATCATCATATATTTGTATATTGAAATCAGATAATTTCTACTGAGAAGGATGGAGAAATGGGAAAGGTGACCTGAGGAGTCAACTGCCCCTTCACTTCGAAGAGTGGAGGGGCAATATCCCCTCATTTATCTAATGCCCAGAAATTAAAGTACAGCAATTGTACCTCTTTTTACATACTAGGCAAACTTTGTCTTATTTTAGTAGAATTTGTACTAAAGGTTATGTAAGAATGGAATGCTATTTAGTATGTAAATCTGTATTGGGAGTGCATGAGATTAAGATACTCTTTGTAATAGAGTAGTCTCTAATAGTACAGTTAGTGTTAACATAAAAAGTTGGAACTTCTACACATTTTATCCTGTATTAACACAGATATATCTACATGAATACCTCATCAAGCTTAAGTACATGAGTCTATCTCAAGTGCCTTCATTTATTGATGAATCTCTTTGCACAGTATCTTAGCAATAATATTCAAGTATCATTATACACATGTACCACTGCCAACGCACGTCAGTATTAGTGTTTCCTAGCTGACATCCACCCCACATGACTTCCCCCCACTCCGGAGTACTGTTCCCTCCGCCCCTGGATTGTACTACAGTAAGAATCGGACATATTGTATGCATCAGACTGCCTTGCTGAGGGAGGCGTATAGCTTACTCAAGCCACCATAAATCTGCAAAATTTACACATTCTTTGAAAATTGTATTTGCATATGTACAGTTGTACCATGAATTCTTATAACTACTGTAGTAACAGTATATTTATATTTGAAAGACGTTTAATAATGGTGATAAGCAATTAAGCAAAGGTTTTATTATTTAGTTAGTTATGAACTATATAGTACCCCTCACGTATATGAAATAACACCAATGGTCGGGACCAATTTTACACGCTAATTCTAGTGATGCACCAACAAGAGATTTTGCCAATTATCCAATTAACTGATATTAAAATTCACATAATGGCCAATAGCAATAACTTATTTGATGTTTATATTTACCAAAATTCCACATGTGCAGTATAGTTGTAAAGTACCATTTTTAAATTTTTGTCTTATTGTTATGAAAACCATAACATCAGGGTAGTAATATTAATTGGCTAAATAACCTGCTAATTACCAATGCTGATAATGCTAAAATTAACCAATAAACCGATATTTACTGATTAATTGTACCTCACTAGTTATGCTTGAATGTACATGCATATTACAAAACCTGTAGCGCTAATCTCTTAATTACAGGGATACCAGGGGTAATATCATCCTTGTGGGAAACGATCACTAAAGATGACATGTACTTAGGATGGAAGGAATACAACACTGTCCATATTTATATCCCATATAGGAGGTTTTAATGCTTCTTTGTGTTTAGCATTACTTCTTCCATCTACCATTGAATTTGCTGGCTTTTTACTAATAAAAGTATGGTCACATTTTGTGTTTTGCAGAGTAGATTCTTCTACACTTGATTTTGTCGAAGAAGTTTGAATATACGGCAATTTTTTGTATTTAGCTGGTCGTGTTACCATCTGTCCTTCACCGTCTCAAGATACCATGCCAATACCATGCCAGTATGGTCATCCCTACCCAGCTGCAGTGAACCAGCACATGCATTACTCAGATGAGATGAGTCAGCATGGAGTGTGTGTGTGTGTGTGTGTGTGTGTGTGTGTGTGTATGTGTGTGTGTCTTTTTGTGTCTTTGTGTGTGAGTATTCTACTATTGTACATTTGCCATGAATTGTAGCATAATACTGTCCAGGGTTAGCATGAACTTTGGAAGTACATGCTTTGGTGCACTATACCCATTGATGTTACATCTGGGTAGGCTGTTTTCCAGTTAACACCAGGTCTCCACAGCTGGTTATAGACTTGAGTGATGTAAGTAAAGGTTCTTGCTCAGGGAACCAACAACAATGGGAACTGGGCACAACCAGGCATCAAACCTGGAACTTTTCAATTACCAGCTAGCCACTTGGATATGCTGCATTACACACACGCACATGCACACACACACACACACACACACACACACACACGCACATGCATACACACACGCACACACACACACACACACGCACATGCACACACACACGCACGCACACACACACACACACACACACACACGCACATGCACACACACACGCACACACACACACGCACACACACACGTACACACACACACACACACACACACACACACACACACACACACACACACACACATACAGAGTTCTAACCACATTGCAAATCATGTGTAGCTAGTGTATACCATAAACAAACCACACTCATAAAATAGTTTCCTTTATTGTAACAAAAGGAACTAAATGATTACATAGCAGATTACAGCAATAAAATTTTATTGAGATACCCACTAATTTTATTGTAAAATGTTTTGTACAGTGGCTTATCATGCATCACTAATTCCAAGAAGCAGCAACAAGTAAGGTACAGTAGTTGAGCTGCACATAGAAATTGTGGTTTCTAAGCTGACTGTTGTAATAGAGTAAGTGGCTGCTCTATTAGAATATCTCAACCATGTTGTTTCTATAAAGTGTATGATAGTCAGTAAAAGCCAGTAATTATAATTTGATTAAGGATGAATCATTTCTAAATTAGAACCAGGCACATTTTTCTAGAAACACTGTAAAGCAGTTCACTTCTGTGAATCTACATTATGAACAATACAGTAGCTATACTTAATATATAGTATTCCTGATGGAAATTAGACTAATTAACAAATGTGAGAGATACATAATACTATAAAAGATATACTGATTGAGCGATTTTGACTCTATTATGTGAAGACTGCATTATTTACTATGAGATTACACATTAAATTTATGCTAATAAAGCAATAAAATTGTGACCCGGTCTGCGAAAAGGGGTTATAGCCTTTTCAATTGGCAACCTGTAGCATGACTTGTGAATGTGGTATCATCCTGAAATTTAGTCCCCTTATACCACTAACATAGCACTATGGTTTGGTGTAATATGCAGGTGATAAGTTAAAAAAACCAGGAGTTATGATTTCTCAAGCTTGACAATTTGGAAAGGCTATAAGATTCCTTTTCACAGACTGGGTCACAATTACTGTGTTATACAGTGCTTCCTAGTTAATGTATGCAGCAATACATATTTCTCTGAAAAAAGTTTACCTGGAAAAATAAATGACTGTTATAATAGAGTTTATTTCCCTGCCACCATTTGAAGTGCAATAATGATATCTATTTCATGGTAAAAATTTCATAAAACATTTTTTTTTGATCTGAGAAATGCAGTAAATCAGCACAGCCTCATTAGCAAGAAAATGTATTTATAGATACACTATACATGCACTGTATTAGTGCTATTCTTGATGCAGTACTGATTAAATAATATACTTAGTATCAGATCAACCCAATATAAATTTAATAGTGTATCAGCAATATGGTCCTACACATGTTACTCATGTATTGAACTTTAAAAATACTATCAACTACTTCATATTTTACAGTGATATCACTGCTTAGTATGTACAATATGCAAACACAATAGTCGCATATAGCTACAATACATTTATACTTGCATGTATATAAAGTAATGAATTAATGAATTTAACATACTGTACATATGTATGTATGTATGTATGTAATGTTTATTTGTGTCAGTTGTTTAAGAACTCTTGTTAATGTATACACACATAGTTATGTATGCATAATGTGCAATACATATTGTGGGAATATTATCTGTCAAGTGCTGATAGTAGCATTAACTTGTGCCAATGTGGTCAGATCACACGGTAACCACATTATGTAGGTGATGTTAGGCACTAATTAACCAGAACCAAATAAAACAGTCCCTTACTATAATATGAGATAGGGAATTTAAATGATTGGTTAGCAAACCACAGCATGACCACAGCGTGATAGCAATAAAATTTTTGAAGCACCCACAACTGCCACTAAATCAACTTGGTCAATAATAATAATAATAATAATATATGTACGTTGGTACAGTTGATAATACTCAGGGGAGTAAAATTAGAGCAATTAAAGAATAACAGCATGAGTGTATCAGTAATACCTTTAATAATATTATGTACATGGTGTAGCTAGTCATGCAAATGAAACCTGAATGCACATACGTAACAAACTTTTCCCAGTCACACTTTACAGGCCATTTTGATACATATTGTTATTGTTATTAAAGTTTTACAGTGACCAGCACTGAAAGTCTGACAGCAACATGTGCTGCAGCCTTTGGATTGCCTAACCCAGCAAACTGGAACTGGAAACCTAAGAACAGTACTTGACCTAGCTAACAATAAAGTGTAACAGAAAAAAAAATATATATATATATACACACATAGTGTATGGTTCATACAATTCCTAAATTGCATTATGTGAATAGTCAAGTAAGATATTGCAGTATATTATATGAGTGGCCAGAACAGAGATGAGAACATTGGCACTTCATTGTAGCACACTGAGTTTTAAAACTTGTATGATACTTTATAAAGAGACTATGGCTAATATTTACTGCAATACCATGTAGTGCATATTAGCCACTTCACTCTTTTCACCACATAGAGTGAAGTGATAAAAGTTACTGTACATGGTGATAACATACAGTATGCATATTATATGTACTTTACTATACTGTACAGTGTGTGTTATAAGCTGTGTATAAACCATTGAAGTTTCTAAAGCTAGCATGCTTCAATGAAATGCTGACATGTCTAGTTTCACCTTCCCACTCCCATTGTAAGGATGTTCATTACATTGATAAAGTTACAAACCAGTAACCACATGTAACCACTTTGGTCATTTATCACAACATATATAATAACATCAACACTTCCAAATACCACGTTTTGGAGTTGTCTATGGAAACTGCGGTGTTATAATATTAAATAAAATATATAGCTACAGTGTAAGGTCTGTACATAGCTACAAAAAATATAGTAGGGGACTTTCATTGTAGTAGCAGATTTAGGGGCATTTCTAAACTATTCCAAAAAACTTGTCAGTAAAATATTTGAGAATGTCAATTAATATCCTGCAAAATAAAGCAATTCACTAATAAAACAATAATTTCTTCAGTCTGTTAGCTATCAGTATAAATATCCATTATGTACAACTGCATACCATAATTATAATAAGCACATGATTGAAACCATACAGGATGCTTGGTTGATATGCTTAGAGCTATAATTGTAAATACTTACAGTATGACTACATCCACTCATTTAAAATATTTACAACAAACAGATGTCAGAGAAGAAAAAGAGATCAAGGCCTACCTCATGTATTAGGGAGCATTAATTTGAGGTAAATGGGTGTCAATAGGAATACTACAAATTTGCAGGAACGTGAATGTACTTGCATCACAGTGCTACCATAACAGTGTACATACCTACTGCAATAGTATTCCACCCACAACCCTTTTCAAACTGGACATTCATCTTCCTTACTAGCAACTGTTACAATTTTCAATATTCTGCATAAACTATTCAGTTGTGTGAGGGATACAGTATGTATGTGTTTCTTCAGAGGTGACTGTATGTACTGCATTAATGTATAGTTTACAGCTCAGTTAATTATATGTACGTTGCTCATGCAGGTACTAAATAGATAATTCAGCGGCGGATTCAGGGGAGTTTCTGAGGTTTCCGAAAACCAGTCACATTCAGATCGAGCACTCTAATAAAGCAGCCACAGTATTCAGAGCAGCAGTGTAGCAAGCTATATAAGTATGTAGCTATAAACATTATGATAGTTAAATCCAACCACAAGTAGGATATCATTGTTATCAACTTGAGGCAAAACCGAGGTGTTGATAACTAGATATCCTACGAGTACAGGTGGGGTTTAACTAGCTTCTATCCCACACTTTGAAGTAGTCAAGTTCATAAACAATGTGTGCATGTCAGTTGTGCATGGCTTAATTGTTTGCTGAAAAGGTAGTTTTTGTAATGGTATGGCTTCACTTTTTGCTGAACATGTAGTTTATGAAAAAAAGTTTTATGATGTGTATGGCTTCAAAATTTGCTGAACTTGTAGATTTTATGGTGTGTATGGCTTCAAATTGCTTTGATTGTACTTCTTTTAACTAATGTGTAATTTCCATATATGTACTGGGGTTTAACTACCATATACTCCCAGTTGTTTACTTTGATGTATTGCTTCAGTGGGATGGAATGTACTTTATCAGTGATTTTAATATATAGTTAGTGGAGGGCAGTTATTCTCAGCAGGCAGCGACCTTCTTTTTTTTTTTTGATCTTCACCAAAGTCTAGCTATGCTCTTCATCAGAAACCAGTCACCAAAAATCCTGGAGCCGCCTATGGATATATGGTTGTACCATTTTTCCTCAGCCCCACTATATATAAGAGGTTATAGTTACTGTACATGTGGTGCTCTCTTTGGTTCTTCTAAAATACCATCTACCACTACTGCACATCTGTACTATACGTATACCATACTGAATACCACTCTTAGAACTACATTTTGTCACCATGTTTGCAGAAAAGCTCAATGTAGTAAAGTGCTTCTGTGTGTTCTTGAACTGCATCTGTTTGTTATGTTCACAATTAATTTTGTATCCTCTACAAAAATGGCTGCGATGATGTTAATGCTAATAAGTTTTAATAATGGCTGTTATTACATAGCATTTGACATCATTGTAGTCATTCCATGGCCAGCAATGGCCACTACTTTTGATTTCACAACTTTTTACATCCAAGCTTTTAAAAGGCTGCACCCTTTTACAGCTTGGCTGTTTTGCACAGTCACATTATAACTGTTACAGCTTAGTTTGCATTGGAATTTATGTACCTTCTGCTGTTGTATATTTGTGACTCAGCAGTCACACATTACCACAACATCATGCTGTGAAATGGGTTGTGGAAGGCCAATTGTCAAGTTCTCAAAGTCTGATATATACATGTAAAAGGGCTTGGTAACATGTACAAGAGCAGTTTAGATGCACTGTTTTATATAGCAGTTTCTTTACTCCTAATAATATTATATGATACATGCAGTGTTATTGTGCAAAGTCTTCACTAGGTTGACTGTAGATACTGTATGAATGCTATGTCTTCAGTATGTGTGAAAACGTTTTCAGAGAGAAGAGTTGTTATGACTAGTTGACATTAAGACAAAAACTCATTGCTTCTTAAGTATCTGTGTGTCAAACTATATACCACCTTAATCAGTACACTGTAATGTAATGTTAACTTACAGTAAAACACCAGAAAAATACCTTTTTTACATACAGAACATGACATACTCACAAAATTCTGTACTTGTTTGATATAGTACCTCATGTTCATTGTTATTTTGCATACATAAAGTACTGTATCTTGCGGAATTAAAGTAAGTTTAATCTACCCCAAAAATATCTTTACTATAAAACAACGAGCATCCAAGAAACTACAAATACCTGTAACCCAATGTAAAAACATGAAGAAAGACCTCATGGAAGTAAACTTAAAGAGTTGATATCCGGAGTGGCTAAGGATCAATCAAACTATAACTAATCCATGCTAGAACACCTTGACTGTAAAACAGGTGCACTCATGAAAGTAAATATAACTGGCAACCAACACAGCTGATATCTGAATGAATGCTGATATACAACTAATTGCAATTAACAAAGTTTAACATTGGACCTTGAATCAAATATTTTTGGAACGCTAGTAGAATCTGATCCTCAGAAGCATTCTATTAATACAAAAATGTACATATATATTTTTTGTACGGGATATGCTACCTTGCTGCTGTAGTATATTGTAGGTAAGCATACCTGAGTGCCACATGATTGTGTACCTCTGTGCAGTTGTTCAGAATTTACTGGATGCCTACTGTATGACTTAGTACTGAGTATTCATTAGACTCATCTTCCTAACATCTATACAATTGTATGACACAGCCTTATCTATACCATTGAATTGTGTTTAATTAAACTGCAGTTCAAAGCATTGGAATTTTACACCCATATGTGCAGCTTGCAGTAACACTCTACTGTAAACATTCTTCCATACTTCCAAATGCCTAAAAGATATATATGTAGCTATCATTAAATTTATACATGTCCGCACATAAGTAAGCAGTTGAATGTATTTTAGCTACAGTAGCTAGCAACCTTTTTTTTCATGCATATATGTATATAAATACATAATATACAATCATGCAAAGATATATAGACCTCTATAGTATACATATATATATATATGGGAATTATAATATAAAAATACAAGAGTGTTATAAAACATACATATACATCTATATGGAATAGTATAAAAACATATAAAAGGTACAAAAAGCTCTATAATTATCCAACCAAATTAAGATTGAGCTTAGATGTCCTTTAGCTAGATATGAACACATGTACAAGAGCACAGTTACTAGTCAAAATTGCATACTAAAGTATTCATCTATAACTTTTATCATACAGCTGTGTCTATGTACATGAGAATACAAGATACATGTAGCACAAAATATTATCTCTTACATACAGTATAATTATATTATTACTATTTTATACTGATTGCTTCACAACATCAACATATGATTCATGTGTGGATGATGGAACAATTTTAAGATCATCTAGATCATCAGGAGTATGATTTGATGGTATCACAGCTTGAAGAGTTCCTACTTTGATTATACTAGTTCCATTAGATGTTGAAATAACAACTGGCTTTTGCTTGCTGCTTTTAAATTTACCTTCTCGTGGCATTAAAGGAAAGCATCTGGTGATAGTATTGTTTTCAGTTTTTGTTGAGTTTGGTTCATCATAATCGCTGGACATGGGAAGGCATTTCTGAGCCAGTTTTGGTGTGTTGTTGGAGTTATGAGCATCGGAGTGATATTGTAAAGTGTTGTACTGAGACTACTGACCATCAGCTTCATTTCCCATTACATTACGTGTGGCGTCAATTTCGTGCATAACAACCACACTATTGTCTGTATTATGAGCATGCCTACATTAAAAGACACACATGGTGGTAAACAGATGAACAAGAACTACAGAAAAGTCATGGATGGAAGTGCATGCTTAAATACTAGCTAATCTGGCTACACACACACACACACACACACACACACACACACACACACACACACACACACACACACACACACACACACACACACACACACACACACACACACACACACACACACACACACACACACACACACACACACATACACACACACACATGTAACCATACTGTAATAATGTTAGGGCATTGTTTATTATGTATGTACACTTTAACATACAAAACACAATCATACAGCAGTGTTGCTATACTGTACAGGTCATAGTTATAATAGTATGTATGATTGTTCCCTTTTTGTTTGCATCGCAGATATTTGCAATAATTATTCATTCCACAAAATTCCCAAGGCACTATATATACTTAACTTCTAATTAACTACAGATACGCACCTTTTATAGATTATCATGCATAGTATGATGATCAACATTAAGACTAAAGCAACTACAACCACAAGAACAATAAAAATCAGCTTAATAAACATTTGTTCATCATCACCATCATCATTATCACTAGGACCACTTGCAACAGTGGGTTCTGTGCAATTCTGCTCACAAACTTTAATTACGCCAATACCAATGTCTAATCCAATAGCATTAATGTTCATATCATATAGAAGATGATGCAATGTATGATTTGCTACAGGACTAGTGATAGTTAGCTCAAATAATGCAGTTGTTCTATTTATGCACTCGGTTTGATTGACAGTCACTATGACACTGTGGTCATACTGTGTCTGCACAAAATTTGACAGAACTTCTGACAAGCTGGTCTGAAATATGAATATGAAAACAAAGTGTGCACTAAAGTAATTACAAGAGTATTTGTGCTCATGTATGTGCCAATTGCTTAGTACATATATTACTTTATTAGTATACACTTCTAATAATGCACAGTAAGTAATCAAACATACAACATTAATTTTGTTGTTGTTTGTTTGTTGTTTATTGTGCAAAACCTCTTACAAAGAGTATGTACAAGCACTGCAGGTAATGATGAATTTATTTCTTACCATAGCTGTCCGGCAAGGTGGTACAGCAAAAGTTACTGAAAGTTGCACCACTCTCCTGGTTGCTACATTGTAATCAGTATTGCTGATATTTGCTGTAAATAAATGAGAAAAAAAAATTATCGCGTAATATGCATGATATACTTGTATGTATAATATTATGGTAAGCAGTGTATGTGGCTTTTAATTTTATATTATTTGTTTAAGGTGGTTATAGGGAGGAATAACATTGGTTTCACACATGGGTAATACATTAGCCCACATTAGCAATTTGGCTAAATTCATCATTAGCCACATTAGCAATTTTAATTCATCATTAGCAATTTAAATTCATCATTAGCAATTTTAATTCATCATTAGAAATTTTAATTCATCATTTTAATTCATCATCATTAGCAATTTTAATTCATCAAAAATTTGGCTAATTCATCATTAGCCACATTAGCAATTTTATAATGTATTTATAGTATTGAAATTTAGCAGTGCAATAGGAAATTTTACATACGGTACACAAGCATGTGCATAGAAACACATGTATATGCAAAGTTCCATAGGCAAACACTGTAGCTGAACAGTTATTGACATGTACAGTATATAAAGTGCAATGCATATAAATAGTGCACATAAAATCATTGAATACCTTCCACTTTCTCTGATACATTTAACACAATGTGGTCACTACGTGATGACCGTATGCTTGTAGCCATACAAGTGTAAGTTCCACCATCATTCATTGTCAAGTTTGCTAGTGTCATCGTGAACAGTCCAAGAGAAACATTAGTTACCACATTGTCTCTAAGCTGTTCAATGCCATCTCTTATCCATCTGAATCGTGCAATAGGCACACCTTGATTAATAATACTACATGTCAGGGTTATTTCTGATCCAACTTTTGCTGTGTAGTTTGAGCTATTAGCTCTAATAATTGGTGGTACTATATAAACAGACAATAAGGCAATCTGTGTATTATAATTTGTAATAATTTTGTATCTAAAATTAGCTAATATGCACATAGCTATGTATGTACATGCAGAATGTCTTGTATGCTGTTAACTTTATTGAAGATCTATAGCATACTTGATATTGTTGCAGTAGTAAATGCCTCACTGCACTGCACACTCTGTGTGCAACAGAAATAGTGGCCTTGATCTTCTCCTAACAATGGATTAAATATTAAAGTGTACCCTCTTGAATACACTGTCCCAGAACCAGCACTGATAGTAAAATTAGAACCGTTGTCATAATATCGGTACCAGACTGCATCAGTGATGTATGAGTAGAAATGTTCTCCACTATCACTTCTATTTTGGCATCTCACTGTGCCTTGGTGTCCATCCAGTACATACAACTGTTGTGGAGATGATATTATTTTAATCCCAGCACATCCTGTAAAGCACAAGTACTGTATAATGCTTGTGCATTATTATTAGCTATTATACAGGCTTTTGTTATCGAATTCGCCACTTCGCAATTGAATTCTTCGCTTTTACAGTACATACCTTAGAATTCGTCGCGGCAAATGAATTCGGAGCCCTTACACAGTTACAGTGGAACTGAATCAGGCGCTCATTAGAACCAGTTACGTTTCACTACCAGACACAGTACATGAAATTGCCATGAAAATAACCATGAAAATACCTATGGTTTATCCCATGAATTTTAAAATTTCATGGGTGCTGCACCCATGAAATTTCTGCAATGTCATGAAAGTACCATGATAATCTGATCTGGAAATGCATTTCATGGCCCATGAAACAACCCATGGTATACCATGAATCAATTTTCACGGTACATTTCATAGGGGCAATTTAACATTTCATGAAAAAGCCATAGATGTTTCATGGCATACTTCTCTGGTAGTGAAATTTGCAGGAAACTTTGCATGGATTATTGGTGAAGTCATTCAATGTTCAATTTGTATTGAGGGTACACTATAGGGATTGTGATTGTACCAAAGTGGTAGTTTCTAGCTAGACTTATATTACTATGGTTTTTTCGACAACACAGTTTGATTGAAGTAGCTGTATACCTAGGCCCTGAGCTAGCTAATCATAATCACGTACGTACACCCTGTAGCTACCTAGACTATATAGCTAGTGCCAAACTGACTTTGCATCCAAGTCGCTACTGAGCCATTTCTTTCGAGTGAAACACTTGTAGCTAGCTACTCCCTTATAGGTTTCGTAGTTAGCTAATGGCCAACAAGTGCTATATCCCTCCTCGAGCCCCAACCAGCGAAACTGAATGATTAGCGACGAAAACCACTCATGTAGATAGGCACAATTACATGTATCTTTATCTACAGTAGTCCCATGCATCAAATGTCACGAACTTCCACCACCAACTAACTTTCAGACACTATAAGTTTATTTACAGCAGCTGTTAGCTGCATAGCTATTGCAAGGGATTAAATCACGAATTACATAATAATAATGTTCGTTGCAATGTAATTATAGCTATTACCTTTGTCTTTGGTTAGCCAAAGAAATAAAGTTACCACAGCTATCTTTGCAAAGCAATTAAACATTTGCTGTTAGCTTGCTAGCTACGGTGTACAGCAACTAAAAAGCAATTCTTTGAGTTGCTTGGCTATCGTTCTGTTTACACACACCCCGTGCAGCTAGTTTAGAGACCACTATCTTATATAGTCTGGCGCCACCCGCCCCATCGCAAAAGTAAGGGTCTGGTGAAAATACAGATACTTTTCAAAACGAATTCAATTAGACAGCCCACGTAACTGCTTGTTACGTACGTCAGATGATTGTTCTTCAATTTGAACAAAAGGCATTGCGTTGCCAGGGCGATTTGTGTATGAACGTCATTGGCACGCAATAATTGGCTACCGGCGCCGAATCTGGGCAACAGAAATATCTTAGTACATCTTATTTTATTTATTTATTTATAATGCTTTTTGAAGCAGGAGAACCTGCATCAAAGGTCTGTGGGAAACCTGTGTCCACAGCCAGAAATGTACAGCTATACATTAATTATAATTAACTACATTACAATTACTTATTACTTAACTATGTAGAGTAACTATGTATTTATTACTAATTTGCAGTTCAGTGTCATTAAAGAGGGAGAAAATTGGTGGAGATTGGTTGTCTTGAGCATCGGTGGCATGGACATAAGTAATGAAATGAACAGGATCGATCAGAGTTAAAGTTAACTGTAAAATGGTCCCGTAGATGTTTTGTTAGCTTTTGTTTGATGACATGAGGTGGTAAAGATAAGTTTATAACAGGTAGATGATTCCAAAGTCTTATAATTCGATTGAAATAGAAATGATGATGAGAGGTGGATAATGTCCTAGGATGGCGTAGTTTTAAGTGACTTCCAGATCTAGTGTTGTTGGTGTTAAAAGAGATAAAATTTTTGATGTCAAAGTTGTCTGTTGGTGTATTCAAGGATTTGATCAGAAACATTAAATCAGTCAGTTCATAGACGTACATTAACGGTAATAAATTTAGTTGTTGTAGCCTTGATTTATAAGATGAGATGTAGTCATTAAGTATGAATTTAGTAGCTCTACGCTGCACACGTTCCAAGGTAGTTATATCTCTTATTAGTTGAGGTCTCCATATTTGTGAGCAGTACATTATTTGTGATCTAACCAAGGAAATGTAGAGTTGCTTTTTAGCTTCTATACAATTGACCCTAAATGTACGTCTGATCAAGCCTAGAATCTGATATGCTTTAGTAGTGATAGTTTTATTATAGTGGTCTGTCCAATTGAGATTGTAGGAGAAAATGATACCAAGATCCTTGTGTTGTAAAAGTTGCTTTATAGGGTTTCCATTAACTGTGTAAGTTGTGGTGTCCAGATCAAAGGGTGGTTTAGCCCAAAAACGAACATGTACAAATTTGGCTTCATTAAATAATAAGTCTGTAGAGTGGCTCCACATAGCTGTATTATTGACATCACTTTGTAGTTTACCAATATCCTCTGTGGATTTGATTGCCAGTAGACATTTGGTGTCATCAGCAAATACAAAGGGTAATGCAGATTGAATGTGTTGGGGAAGGTCGTTTATGAATATGACAAACAAAAGGGGTCCTAATACACTCCCTTGGGGAACTCCGGAGAGGACATTACAGAAGGTTGATAATGAGTTACCAATTCTAACACACTGCAATCTTTGTAGCAGGTATTCTTGAAACCACTTCCATAGTTTGCCTGTTATTCCAATAGAGTAGAGCTTATTGAGAAGGCCGTTGTGGGATACTGAGTCAAATGCCTTTCTGAAATCCATGTATACTACATCCACTTCTGACTTGGTTTCAAGAAGTTTTTCAGTAAATAGTAGCAGTTGTTGCAATGTTGATCTATTTGGGAGAAATCCAAATTGATGTTCTATAAGTTTACCTTGTACGTGTCTAATGATGTTGTTATAAACAATTCTTTCTAGAACTTTTGAGAGTATACACAGTAAGGAAATGGGTCGATAGTTAGATACTGATGACTTGTCCCCAGCTTTATAAATAGGGATCACACAATGAGTACGCCATTCTTGTGGAATGGAGTTATTCTGCAAACTTGTGGAGAACAAGTGGAAGATAACTTGGAGCAGTGGTGCAGCACAGTATTTGAATATTTTGGGACTAATGTTATCAATTCCACTTGCTTTGCTTGCATCGAGGGATATAAGGATATCAAAAACATCAGATTGAGACATTACAATGTCATGTAGTGAATCATCAGAGCTAGGTGTTGTGTCGAAGTTGTTTATTGGCTGGTCACTAGATGAGAATACAGAGTAGAAGTAGTCGTTGAACAGCTGGGCTTTTTCAGAATCAGTTGATGCTTTCTTGTTGTTGTAGAACATCTGATTGGGATGACGGTCATGACCTTTGATACTAGAGATGTACTGAAATATTTTGTTGTTGTTGGTATGGGCGTAGGTTAGTGCAAGATTGGATTCAAATTCTGATTTAGCTTCAGCAATCATTGATTGCAGTTATTCTTGTAGGTTAGTTACTTTGAGCATTGTGTTGTTAGTAGGGTGCCTGTTGTGTTTCCTTTTCAGTGTACGTAAACATTATATCTTATGGCGAATGGTGGAATTAAACCACTTAGGTTGATTTGTGTCTTTAATGGGGGCCGTTGGGATGAACAGGTCTATAGAACTGTTGATAGCTGTTTTAATGTATGACCAAATGAACTCAGTGTTGTTCAATGATAGAGCTAAAGTAAAGTCATATTCATAAAGAAATTGATTCATGTTTTCCCAGTTGGCATGATTATAGTCTAGTCTTGTGGCAAATGAATTTGAATGTGAATGCTTTTCAGTGATGTGCTCAATAGTAAAGATTATCATGTAGTGGTCAGATGACAGGTTAGCTGGCAGGTTTGTATAAGTGTCAACATGGCTTAGTCCATCAAAATTGGTTAGAGCTATATCTAAGGTGTTTCCAGCACAGTGAGAGGGACCGGTTACAAATTGAGTTAGATTAAGGTTGAAAGCCAGTTCTGTGAATTCATCAGAAGTAGTAGAACATCCACTATATGTATTCCAGTCTGCATCTGGTAGATTCAAGTCACTAATTATTACAATATTCTTTGTTGAGTCAAGTGAGCTTAGATAGGACAGCAGTGATGAATTGTGTTGGTCATCAGCATTAGGAGGACGATAAATCAAACACAATACCAAGTTTGAGTCAACCTCAACGGATAGTATTTCAAGGTTGTTTGGGGAGGTTAGTTGTTTAACATTAAGTGAATCTTTAAAAGCTGGTAGGACTCCACCACCTTTGCTGTCACGATCATTTCTTAGTATGTTATAATTGGTGGGAAAAAGTTCCTTTGAATAAGTGTGATTATGTAGCCAAGTCTCAGTGATTGCTATTATCTCATAATTTTCAGAGTATATGTATGATTGGAAAGTATTTAACTGTTTGTTTAGGCTTCGTGCATTCCAAAGTAATAAAGATAATTTACAAGAAGTGCAGTAAATCAACAGTTAAATACTGTTGATTTACTCTTCCAATAATTGACTCTGAGAAGAGAGTCAATTGTTGGAAGAGTCCATGTCAGTTTCGCTGGATTGTTGTTGTTGTTGGGGGACAAAGGAGGAATCGATGATTTGGCCATGTAGCTTATTTTTCAAAAAGATTTTGTTGGCACAAATTCTGATTACTTTTCGCTCAATTCCAGATTGTATTAGTGACCACCTTTCTTTGAGTAACAGTGATTCTGTTAGCCTCTCTACATGTGACATATCTGGTTTTATTCTGGTCTCTTTGGGGAGTGATCTTGCTTTAATCAACAGGGTTGTTACATCAATAGTACGGTTTAGTTTTACTAGAATTGGACGAGGCTTTTTGACTGGTCATGATATTTCCCAAGCCTTAAAAGATCTCGAATACAAAGGGGGCTGACACTATTTTAACCTTGTGTTACAATGGATGTTACTTTGTCTAGATCATGATTTAGTCTTTCATTTCTGGGGGTACCTTTGCTGCATTCTTTTATGCCATAAATTACAACATTGAACTTGCGGTCCTCTTGCATTTTGTCCCCTCCTAGTTTACTTGATTTCATAGTGGTGGCAGCTTGTTGAATAGCATTGCTGGTATCAGGTTCTTTGGGAACACTAGTAGTTGGTTGTGTGACCAGTTGTGGCTGTTTGGTAGTGCTTTGTAGACGAGTGACTTCATTGTGTTTAGATGTTTCAGCTTTCAGATCAGTTACTTCCTTAAACTTTTTAAGGATATCAATGGTTGACTTTAGCTCTAGTAGTTGCTGTTCATGAAGAACTAGACAACAGTGTGGACAGTAAAATGGATCATCTCCATTTTGATAAGCTTTGTAAAGAATCTGTGAAAGACCGGCACATTGTCTGTGGATCCAGCTGTTACATGTACTTTCACAATAAATAGCTTCTTGTCCCTCAGTGTCTTCTATGATAGGGTCTAAACATATTGGACAGGTTGTTAATTCTTCGCCAGGTGAATTTATTGGTGGATGCTTCCTCTTGACGCGAGGGGTTGTTGCTATGACAGTGATGGCCTATATCCCTGACGAAAGGACACAAGAACGGCACACAGTTCAAGTGAAACACTTTTTCTGACCTTTGGTGGTACCGTTAGAAGAGTTATGCCACGGTACAACAGCATTTACGTCTAAGGTTGTTATGGTCTTCAGTGACAGTGGCGTAGCGTCCCTCTAAAACGGCGTGACTGGCCTTATTGGTCGTCCTACGACTGGAGAAGCTGTGAGACAGCGAGGTAGACTCAAATCACACGGTTAGAACTAGAGCACAAAACGAAGCAACCAACTCCATTCCCGCGTTTTTTTTATTTGTTATGGGATGGGGTAAAACCGGGCAGGGGCGTAGCTAGCCAGACGGTGGTGGGGGGGGCAGGCACCCCCCACAAAACACTCGACATTGTTCATAATTGCACAAAAGGCTAATGACCCAGTGATGGGCTAGCCAACATACGGTTTTGTATTATTACAGCTTATGTAACTAGCTACATAACTACTTCATTACTGATTGCTACAAGTTATCACTTATCAATGGAAGTATTTTCGTCAAGCATCATCGCACGTGCCACAACTGTACTCCAACAAATTCGCCCACAATCCAGAACTACGTGTCACAGTTACTCATAGTCTGTGCTGCAGTCCTAGCACACTGGCATAGTATGACGAGCTCACTCACTTCAGCTGGCGAAATTCAAACGCCATGTATTGGCACGGAATCCCAACTCTACACCTTTCCTGTTAGAATTTGTAAGCTTGTGACGGATCATCTGACTGACTGACAAAGTGAAAAAATTAAACTGGCATGCCACTATACACTGTACGAAGATCCAGTGTGATTAACTCGGGGAAATAAAGTTGGTCCATTTAACACTTTATCACCTCGTAGGTTTGTAGCATCATTGCATATCACTTGTCACTTCTGAGTTGTGACTCTTGCGAAGTCACTTTGAACGGGTCATCTAGGTTCGAAAAATGCACTATCACGTGAGTAGTGTAGGATAAATATAGAATTGTGTCTAATATTTTCGTTCGGTGAGGGCATAGTGTCTATACGGGGGAAACCCCTGGGGATTTCGGCTTACCTTATTTTTAGCGCATCGTTTTATTAATTGCTTGTAACGCGCAAGAAATCATCGTATTATTATCACCATTCACAAACGAGTTGAATGTTGTGTGCACTCGCGTAGTAGCGCACAAACAGTAATTTGGGATGCGTGTCAGTTACTGGAAAGCTTGAGACGGAAGTTAAAAAAAAATTCACTTAGTGACGGGGGGGCAAATGCCTCCCCTTGCCCCCCCCCCTTGGCTACGCCACTGATTAACCGGGACGGGGACAGGGACGGGGACGGGGACAATAGGGGTAAAACCGGGACAGGGACGGGGAAAATAAGGGTAAAACCGGGACGGGGACGGCCAACAGGAGTAAAACCGGGACGAGGACAGCCGAGGTATAGAGACAACTGTTAGAGTAAGCTATTTTCTCTGAAGGGATTGAATCTTGGATTGGATATAAGTTATGTATGGCTAAGCAAAAATATCAAGTAGCTTTGAGGTAATTTAATCTTAAACTGTCACTTAAAGGTTTGAGAGATTTTGACGTCCTTATAAGCTGGTGCATGGCTTAGCTAAGAAAAAATCAAGTAGCTTTCTCGAGTAACCTTTGAACTACCATATAAGGTTAGAGAGATTTTGACATCCTCAGCTAGCTATATAAACCCAGACCTCACACTGAGACACTCTTCAGTGGTTTTTCAAATGGATTGTGAAGTGGAAGATCAAATCATTTCGTGCCCAGATTGTAATTATTGTCTTTGTGCATACAAGATCTCCCGGGAAGCCTGCACAGTATTAAAAATTACTTTCTAGCAATTTGAATGTAGCTCTGGACTATAACCAAG
Organism: Dysidea avara; assembly: GCF_963678975.1. Lineage (NCBI taxonomy): Eukaryota > Metazoa > Porifera > Demospongiae > Dictyoceratida > Dysideidae > Dysidea > Dysidea avara. The sequence continues at coordinate 34,186,353 of NC_089272.1, forward strand.
CTGTAGATCACTTGGAGAATTCTGACACAACGTATAAGGAGTACATCAACACTTTGGATGCTAATTCTCCCATCCAACCTATAAAGGAGGGACAGTGTTCCTTATGATCTAGGTCTATAGATGAAACACAGTGGGAAGTCAAGAAAAAGAAGCTAAGGCAAGTGGAATTATTTAGCTCAAGCTGCTGTGCAAGCTGAAAATTAGTTTACTCATATGCTAGGCAAGAATTCATAATATAGTAGTGGGGGAGAGTGTCTAACTGAAATACTTCCATGGAACACACTGTGTTGAGTTACACCTGAGCAGGGCCGCCCACAGGGGGGACAACCGGTGCATTTTGCCCCGGGCCCCAGCCTGAAAGGGGCCCCAGGAGGCCCCATGAATGGCCCCCTGAATACCTGTTTAAAAGATCGATATACTCTAATAGAGCAGTCAGATCTAAATACTCTAATAGAGCAGTCACAGTATTCTTCAGAGGAGCAGCGTAGCAAGCTTATAGATAAGGAGATATGGTTGGTGATGGATAGTTATTGTCATTGCCAGCAGGTTGTGACCTTTTTTTTTTTGGTCTTCACCTTACAACTTGGGTAAAGGGCCCCCACTTTAACTCTTTGCCTTGGGCCCCTTAATTTCTCTGGGCGGCCCTGCACCTGAGTCTGATCAAAGAATAAAGACTTGACCTTATCAGCACCAATTAATGCTAATCAAACGTTCTCTATGACCAGTGGAGGTAGTTTTCTGTTTATATCCACAGGTATTTTCATGCAGGATAATATAGCTATACTTAGTAATATATAAGGTCATAGGCGGATCTGAGGGTGGTGCAAGGGGTGCTGTGCCCCCCTGGCCCCCCTTGGACCTATGGAACTATATTGATACCAGAAACTGGAATCATGCATTCATACTGTTCAAAAGTATAGAAAACAGATGGACAAATAGAAGACAACAGTTATAAGTACACTTTACAGTTATACTGTACATTGTAAAGAAAGTGAGACAAATAAGTTTGATTTTTGTGCTAAGATCGAGATACTCTAATAGAGCAGTCACTACTCTAATAGAACAGTCACAATTCTAATGTCATTATAACAATACTATAGCTGTACCTTATTTTAGATTTAGTACACTTTGCCATCAAACAGGTTTTATCTCAAATACACTAACTAATCTTTATATGCATTGCAAGCATACACTTTGTTAGATAAATGTTATCAAAAATGCTCCCAAATTCAAACCTATAGGAGGTCTAATTTTTTAAAATTTTCTCTAACTACAGTCTTAAAACTGTATGTCTATCACTCATCCAGCCATACTGAATAAAGTTATGCAACTAAATATAACTTGTGTACTAGACTTCCTCTTAGTGGAATAAACACTGTTGTACACTAAAACTCCTTGCCCCTCCTTGGCCGCCTCCTAGATCCACCTATGTATAAGATTGCCACTAGCTAGCTATACTGATAAGACAAATGATGACATGATAAACACTGAAAATAATTATAGGATTAGCTATTTAAGACACTAAAATCATGAATTAAAAATGAAGCTCAGTACCTACAGTATAATAAAACAAATGCTAAGAAAAATCATAGGCATAACAATGTGTGGCATGCAAAACATAAGAGTTATTATCTACAAAAGGTAACTGATTAGCATGTGAACCAGTTGAAATTTTCAACTTTGTGGTCATGTTAGAGGAATATTTTACAAATGACTGTTGTTTTGTTGACTTCATACCATCATAATATTAGGGACGTCCATGCCACAATATCTTGATAGAATAATGATGAGTAACAATGTCAATTAAGTTATTGATTTCTTTGAGGCCGGTTGATTCTATGCTGATCAGAATTACCCATGGACTTTTATTGGTAAACAGGCATGACAAAACTTTTGATTTACCTTTGCATTCATAAAACTGATTTCTTATACTGTTTGCTGTACAGGCAGTAGCAGCAATTCAATCAGCAATGATATATTTTGCCTTTCAAGGTGGCATGCTGGGAAATTCAGTTCCACAATAAGCCATGACATGGCCTGGGATGGGAAATATGATCCATCAATCCAAGGAGTCAAGCAAAAACAATGAAGTTTAACTTCATCCATCTCAGACTGATAAAGATCCTCTGAGGAGGAAGAAAGATCAAACATTTTATCATTGGCTTCTTTCAAAGAAAGGAAATTGTATGCGGCATTTTTTTTTAGCAGCTTTATTGTTCAATTCATTATTGGCCTGGTCTAGGTGTTCATCCATACTAGGGCTGGGCGGTTTCTCGGTATTATAGTAATATCGCGGTATTGCAATGAAACGATATCTGTATCGCGTAAATTTCGGTGAAACGATAATATCACGATATCGATATTATTACGATTTTCAGTGTTTGTGACAGCTTATTAAGCCCTTAAGGTTGTTATAATGCACCTCAAATAATCACGTGATACTACTGCAAACAAGGACCTAGTACTAGCTAGTCAATTATTTTTTACAAAGATCGAGATACTCTAATAGAACAGTCAGCTAGGATCGAGATACCGTAATAAAGCAATAGCAGAGAAGACACCATCCAGCTCCAACAAGATCTGAACAAGTTATCTGAATGGGCTAACACCTGGCAACTGAACGTTAATGTCATCAAATGTGCTGTAGTGCAATGCACAAGGAATACTTCACCCATCACACATAATTACATACTGAACGACCATATATTAGAAACATCTGAGCAACACTCTTATCTGGGCATCTTAATTAACAAGTCATTATTCTGGTCTTCACACATATCTACCATAGCAGCAAAGGCGACAAAAACCCTTAACTTTTTGAAACGTAACCTTAGTAGTTGCTCACAAAGAGTTAAGAAATCTGCATACATCACAATGGTGAGGCCACAAATGGAATATGCATCAGCTGTGTGGGATCCATACTACAATTCACAAATTCAGCAATTAGAGAAGGTACAACGTCGTGCAGCCAGATGGATTTATAATGACTATAGTAGATTTAGCTCAGTTTCAGCAATGTTAAATGAATTATCCCTGCCATCTCTTGAGACTCGTCGCAAGATATCTAGATTACAAGTCCTGCACAAGGCACTCCATCACCAGCTTGCCATCTGCATACCATCATATTACCTACCACCAACGAGAGAAACTAGATCATACCATCCATTGCATCTTATAATTCCATCATCATCCACCAGATCATACCAGAGCAGCTACTTCTCAAGAACTGTTAAAGAATGGAACACCTTGCCTGTTAGCATCATTGAAACGTCTGATCCAGATTCGTTCACATCACTTTTACAATCATATTACCACACTAGTACTAGCTTGTAATTAGTCGAACAATTGGTTTACTGTATGTTAAGTTAGAACTGTTTTTTGTTGTTGTTTTTGTTGTTTTTTTCCTGAGCATACCAGCAGGGCTGACTGCTCAGTACAAATAAATAAAATAAATAAATAAAGCAGTCAGCTACTCTAATATAGCAGTCATCTTTAATAACCGCGATAAATCAAGACACACGGTAGTGTGTCGTGCGGCCCAAGAAGCCGGCGCGCAACCCCGTGACTATATTGACAGGAAGAAAGAAAACGCAATTTTCGCACCTCCGTAGCTCTGTGCTGCCTTGATGAAACAAGACAAATTTTGCTGTGTACATTCCCTCCAACTTCAGTACTCCACATTCCAAATTTGAGCGAAATCGCTTCAGGCATTCCTGAGACATGCGACTTCAACAATTGGCTTAGTTTCTTCGTTTTTTTTCTTCTTCTTCTTATTTTTCTTCCTCTTTTCGCACACTTACAAAAACTGCTATAAAACGCGAACGCGTTATCCGATTGCCTTGAAATTTGGCACACAGAAGGGGGGTATAAAGGCGCATCTCGGTACCAACTTTGGCTGGAATACCATAAACAGGCAAAGAGTTATGAGCGATTATGCACGAAAAATAACACCAATATGTTGTCACGCCTACAGGGTAAACCGCGTATGGGAAGAAGCTGAAAATCGGTGGGTGAATAGGTTAACTATTGAACCTCAAACCTTTTGTGGTTTGAAAGAAATCGAGCTAAAAACCAGGAAGATACAGCGAAAAAATCAACATTGTGTAACAATTACGCAATCGACATTAGCTAATTTTTATTATTATTATTATTATTATTATGCTTGCCACGCCTACCAGATAAACCACTTGGGGTAATGCTTTGAAAATCGCTGTACAGATGGAGTTATCATCTTAGAAAGGCTCTTCAATGGTGTAGAAAAATCAGACTTAAAGCCACGGAGTTATAACACGAAATCCAACTTGGTGTAGAAATTGCGAGATCGAGATACTCTAATAGAGCAGTCATCCTAATAGAGCAGTCACCCTGAACAGAATTCAAGAGATCAGTTAGAAATAAGTAACCTGTATAGAGATCAGCTACAAACAAATCACCCTGTAGAGAGTTCAGCTACAAACAATTCACCCTGTTCAGACATCAGTTAGAAGAAGTTTTCTTGTAGAGAGTTCAGTTACAAACAAATCACCCTGTTGAAAGATCAGCTAGAAGATGTCACCTTATAGATAGTTCAGTTACAAAGCAACCACCATGTAGAGAATTCAGCTACAAACTAGTGACCCTGTAGATACATCAGCTAGAAGAAGTTACCTTGCAGAGAGTTCAGCTACAAAGAAACCATTCTGTAAAGAGGTCAGCTGCAAACAAATCACCTATACAGAATTCAGCTACAAACAAATCACCCTGTAGAGAGATCAGCTAGAAGAAGTTACCTTGTAGATAGTTCAGCTACAAACAATTCACCCTGTACAGAGCTCAGTTAAAAGAGGTTTCCTTGTAGAGAGTTTAGCTACAGACAAATCACCCTGTAGAGAGATCAGTTAGAAGAAGTTACCTTGTAGATCGTTCAGCTACAAACAATTCACCCTGTAAAGAGATCAGCTAGAAGAAGTTACCTTGTAGAGAGTTCAGCTACAAAGAAACCATCATGTAGAGAATTCAGCCGCAAACAAATCATGTATTGAGAGTTCAGCTACAAACAAATCTCCCTGTAGAGAGATCAGCTAAAAGAAGTTTCCTTGTAGAGAGTTCTGCTACAAACAAATCACCCTGTAGAAAGATCAGCTAGAAGAAATCACCTTGTAGAGAGTTCAGCTTCAAAGAAGCAATCATGTGAGAGTTCAGGTACAAACAAATTGTCCTGTAGAGAGATCAGCTAGAAGAAGTTACCTTGTAGAGAGTTCAGCTACAAAGAAACCATCATGTAGATAGTTCAGGTACAAACAAATCACCCTGTAGAAAGATCAGCTATAGAAGAAATCACCTTGTAGAGAGTTCAGCTACAAAGAAACTATCATGTAGAGAGTTCAACTACAAACAAATCACCCTGTAGAAAGATCAGCTATAGAAGAAATCACCTTGTAGAGAGTTCAGCTACAAAGAAACCATCATGTAGAGAGTTCAGCTACAAACAAATCGGCCTGTAGAGAGATCAGCTAGAAGAAATTACCTTGTAGAGAGTTCAGCTACAAAGAAACCATCATGTAGAGAGTTCAGCTGCAAACAAATCACCTGTAGAGAGTTAAGCTACAAACAAATCTCCCTGTAGAGAGATCAGCTAGAAGAAGTCACCTTGCAGGGAGTTCAGTTACAAAGAAATAAACCATGTAGAGAGTTCAGCTGCAAACAAATCACCTGTAGAGAGTTCAGCTAGAAACAAGTCACCCTGTAGAGAGATCAGCTAGAAACAAGTCACCTTGTAGAGAGTTCAGCTAGAAGAAGTCACATTGTAGAGCTACAAAGAAACTACCATGTGGAGTTCAGCTGCAAACAAATCACCCTGTAGAGAACTCAGCTACAAACAAATCGCCCTGTAGAAAGATTAGCTAGAAGAAGTTACCTTATAGGGAGTTCAGCTATGAACAGATCACCCTGTAGAGAGTTCAGCTACAAACAAATCACCCTGTAGAGAGTTCAGTTACAAAGAAACCACCATGTAGAGAGTTCAGCTGCAAAAAAAATCAATCACTCTGTTGAGAGTTCAGCTAGAAGAAGTCACCTTGTAGGGAGTTAAGCTGCAAATAAATCACCCTGTAGAGAATTCAGCTACAAACAAATCACCCTGTAGAAAGATCAGCTAGAAGAAGTTACCTTGTAGAGAGTTCAGCTACAAAGAAACCACCATGTAGAGAGTTCAGCTGCAAACAAATCACCTGTAGAGAGTTCAGCTAGAAACAAGTCACCCTGTAGAGAGATCAGCTAAAAACAAGTCACCCTGTAGAGAGTTTAGCTAGAAGAAGTCACATTGTAGAGAGTTCAGCTACAAAGAAACTACCACGTAGAGAGTTCAGCTGCAAACAAATCATCCTGTAGAGAGTTCAGCTAGAAGAAGTCACCTTTTAGAGAGTTCAGCTACAAAGCAACCACCATGTAAAGAGTTCAGCTGCAAAAAACTCAATCACCTTGTAGAAAGATCGGCTAGAAGAAGTTCAGCTACAAAGAAACCACCATGTAGAGAGTTCAGCTGCAAACAAATCACCTATAGAGAATTCAGCTAGAAACAAGTCACCCTGTAGAGAGTTCAGCTAGAAGAAGTCACATTGCAGAGAGTTTAGCTACAATGAAACTCCCATGTAGAGAGTTCAGCTGCAAAAAAATCACCCTGTAGAGAACTCAGCTACAAACAAATATGCAGTGTAAAAAGATCAGCTAGAAGAAGTTACCTTGTAGAGAGTTCAGCTACAACGAAACCACCATGTAGAGAGTTCAGCTACAAACAAATCACCTGTAGAGAGTTCAGCTAGAAACAAGTCACCCTGTAGAGAGATCAGCTAGAAACAAGTCACCTTGTAGAGAGTTCAGCTAGAAGAAGTCACGTTGTAGAGAGTTCAGCTACAAAGAAACCACCATTTAGAGAGTTCAGCTGCAAACAAATCACCCAGTAGAAAGTTCAGCTATGAACAGATCACCCTGTTGAGAGTTCAGTTAGAAACAAGGAATCCTGTAGAGAGATCACCTAGAAGTATCGCCTTGTAGAGAGTTCAGCTACAAACAAATCACCTGTAGAGAGTTCAGCTACAAACAAATCACCCTGTAGAGAGATCAGCTAGAAGAAGTCACCTTGTAGAGAGTTCAGCTATAAAGAAACCACCATGTAGAGAATTCAGCTGCAAACAAACACCCTATAGAGAACTCAGCTATAAACAAATCACCCTGTAGAGAGATCAGCTAGAAGAAATTACCTTGTAGATAGTTCAGCTACAAACAAATCACCCTGTAGAAAGATCAGTTAGAAGAAGTTACCTTGGAGAAAGTTCAGCTACAAAGAAATCATTTTGTAAAGAACTCAGCTGCAAACAAATCACCTGTACAGAATTCAACTACGAACAAATCACCCTGTAGAGAGATCAGCTATAAGAAGTTACCTTGTAGATAGTTCAGCTACAAACAAATCTCCCTGTAGAGAGATCAGCTAGAAGAAATTACCTTGTAGAGAGTTCAGCTACAAAGAAACCACCATGTAGAGAGTTCAGCTGCAAAGAAATCACCCTGTAGAAAATTCTGCCAGAAACAAATTGCCCTGTAGAAAGATCAGTTAGAAGAAGTTACCTTTTAGAGAATTCAGCTACAAAGAAACCATTCTGTAAAGAGCTCAGCTGCAAACAAATCACCTATACAGAATTCAGCTACAAACACATCACCCTGTAGAGAGATCAGCTAGAAGAAGTTACCTTGTAGATCGTTCAGCTACAAACAATTCACCCTGTAGAGAGAGCAATTAGAAGAAGTCACCTTGTAGAGTGTTCAGTTACAAAGAAACCACCATGGAGATTTCTGTAATCAATATAATATTATGTGACCGGATTTGCGAAAAGGGGTCTTCCACACACATCCAATTCCGTAACCGTTAGAGACCATAACTCAGTGTTCAAGTAACATATTAACCTGAACATTTCACCACGTATTCAGCTATAGTGGTGCTCTCCACTGTCCAAAATTCAAGGTAATAGCTCTTTCCAATCTGAAGTTATCAATTGTCAAAGTTGGCAAATTGGATGTGTGTGGAAGACCCCTTTTCGCAAATCCGGTCACATAATGTATTATACAGTATATATAATTTGTACATTTACTGATAAAATCTTTAAAGTACATCTACTGCATCTTTTCTTCTTCCTGTAGTAAAGAAAAAAACATAGGTTAAAAAAGTCCCAAAGCTGGCCATAGGCCGGCTTTGGGGTATACAAATTCAAAAAGAAATGAAATCTAATCCAAAACAGCCAAGCTGTAAAAAAAGTGTACGGCCCTCAGAAAGGCTATGGTGAAAAAAGATGTGAAATCCAAGGTGGCGGCCAAGAAATGGCTGTGATGGTAGGTTAATGGTAAAAATTTTAATAATGACAATTTAGGTAAATTTTGTGAAGCGGCACAAAAATTCACCTGAATTGTCGTTATTAAAATTTTTACCATTAACCTACCATCACAGCCATTTCTTGGCCGCCACCTTGGATTTCACATCTTTTTTCACCATAGCCTTTCTGAGGGCCGCACACTTTTTTTACAGCTTGGCTGTTTTGGATTAGATAGTAATATCGTGATATATTTCTGCACGATATATCGTGAAGCGAAACTCCAATACCGCCCAGCCCTAATCCATACAAGCTAAAATTAGCAGCACTGCTGTAATGATATCTGCATAATCAGTGTTGAAGCACTGGACTGATGTGTGATAAGCAAGAGCTAACTGAACTAATGTGTGGACAGAAATTCCAGCATGTAGTAAAGCTCCATTCTGGCAGGCTCATTGTATGCTGAAAATACCTGTGGATATAAACAGAAAACTACCTCCACTGGTGATAGAGAACATTTGATTAGCATTAATTGGTACTGATATTAAGGTCAAGTCTTTATTCTTTGATCAGACTCAGGTGTAACTTAACACAGTGTGTTCCATGGAAGTATTTCAGTTAAACACTCTCCCCCACTACTATATTATGAACTCTTGCCTAGCATATGAGTAAACTAATTTTCAGCTTGCACGGCAGCTTGAGCTAAATAATTCCACTTGCCTTAGCTTCTTTTTCTTGACTTCCCACTGTGCTTCATCTATAGACCTAGATCATAAAGGAACACTGTCCCTCCTTTATAGGTTGGATGGGAGAATTAGCATCCAAAGTGTTGATGTACTCTTTATACGTTGTGTCAGAATTCTCCAAGTGATCTACAACTTGGTTATAGTCCAGAGATACATTCAAATCGCTAGAAAGTAATTTTTAATACTGTGCAGGCTTCCCGGGGGGATCTTGTATGCACAAAGACAATAATTACAATCTGGGCACGAAATGATTCGATCTTCCACTCCACAATCCATTTGAAAAACCACTGAAGAGTGTCTCAGTGTGAGGTCTGGGTTTATATAGCTAGCTGAGGATGTCAAAATCTCTCTAACCTTATATGGTAGTTCAAAGGTTACTCGAGAAAGCTACTTGATTTTTCTTAGCTAAGCCATGCACTAGCTTATAAGGACGTCAAAATCTCTCAAACCTTAAGTGACAGTTTAAGATTAAATTACCTCAAAGCTACTTGATATTTTTGCTTAGCCATACATAACTTATATCCAACAATCCCTTCAGAGAAAATCGCTTACTCTAACAGTGGTCCCTATACCTCGGCTGTCCTCGTCCCGGGTTTACTCCTGTTGGCCGTCCCCGTCCCCGTCCCCGTCCCTGTCCCGGTTTTACCCATATTTTCCCCGTCCCCGTCCCGGTTTTACCCCTATTGTCCCCGTCCCAGTTTTACCCCTATTGTCCCCGTCCCCGTCCCTGTCCCCGTCCCGGTTTTACCCCATCCCTTTGTTATCTGTTTTGTGACCGGATTTGACAAAACCAGGTTTTTACTAGGCACCGGCCTATTATGCCCGAAATTTTACCTATTATGCTTTTGAGCATTGCTCAAAAATTAAGCCTATTATGCTCAAGATTATGCTCTAAAAGTTACTGTTTTATTAGAGTATATCAGCCTTTCCTGACTGCTCTATTAGAGTATCTCGATCTTATTTCTGCAAAGTGTGAATAACCAACAAAGAAACGGTTTAATAAGTTATATTACGTGTTTTCGATTATAAAATGCACTAATAATACCATTGGCAGTGAATATTTGCTTTCTTTCAGGCGCGCGTATTGCGCATTTAATTAATTTTTCAAACATCGTCCCTATTATGCTGGCATTATGCTTGATGCTTTTGGTCACCTATTATGCTTTAAATTATGCCGGCATAATCGGCCGGTGCCTAGTTTTTACACACATCAAATTCGTTGACTTTGCCACTGAGTATGCTACTGACCTACGATTTTCACACAACTCTTTCATTACATTATGCAATAATTGATCAAAACTTGAAAGGGATAGCACACTTCTACTTTGAGTTATGGTTTTGTAAAGTCATCAACCTGGATCTGTGTATAAGTCTGGTTTGGTCAAATCCGGTCACATTTCACCTTTTTGCAAAGGGGGCGGGCGGCGTCAGACTAGCAGGAAGAGTCTCGTGAGTCTTGTTGTGTAAAGGATCTATGATTACTCTCTTCGATCGCGCTCTGAGTCATCTACTGTAACTATACGTTGATGTTGATTTATTTGTAGGATGATACATTCGACCAAGAAAGTTTCACACTGATATCGGTTTACAAGGTTCCGGGCTGTTCACGATCATCAGTAGCTACTACTGTCCGTAACAAACAACGTTATTAAATTTTGTGGTGACGTTCAAGTTCGAGTATCTCGATCTTTTCAGTAACAGAGTTGCTATTCTTCCGCTCTCGGAACAATAGTTATCTAATCCACAGGGCCGCCCAGAGAAATTAAGGGGCCCAGGGCAAAGAGTTAAAGTGGGGCCCTTCACCCAAGTTGTAAGTTGAAGACCAAAAAAAAAAAAAAAAAAAAAAAGGTCACAACCTGCTGACAATGACAATAACTACCCATCACCAACCACATCTCCTTATCTATAAGCTTCCTACACTGCTCCTCTGAAGAATACTGTGACTGCTCTATTAGAATATTTAGATCTGATTGCTCTATTAGAGTATATCGATCTTTTAAACAGGTATTCAGGGTGCCCTTCATGGGGTCTCCTGGGGCCCCTTTCAGGCTGGGGCCCGGGGCAAAATGCCCCAGTTGCCCCCCCTCCTGTGGGCGGCCCTGCTAATCCAAAACAGCCAAGCTGTAAAAAAAGTGTGCGGCCCTCAGAAAGGCTATGGTGAAAAAAGATGTGAAATCCAAGGTGGCGGCCAAGAAATGGCTGTGATGGTAGGTTAATGGTAAAAATTTTAATAACGACAATTCAGGTGAATTTGCGGCACAAAAATTCACCTGAATTGTCGTTATTAAAATTTTTACCATTACCCTACCATCACAGCCATTTCTTGGCCGCCACCTTGGATTTCACATCTTTTTTCACCATAGCCTTTCTGAGGGCCGCACACTTTTTTTACAGCTTGGCTGTTTTGGATTAGGTTTCATTTCTTTTTGTATTTGTATACCCCAAAGCCGGCCTATGGCCAGCTTTGGGACTTTTTTAACCTATGTTTTTTTTCTTTACTACAGGAAGAAGAAAAGATGAAGTAGATGTACTTTAGATATTTTATCAGTAAATGTACAAATTATATATATAATACATATGTGACCGGATTTGCAAAAAGGGGCCTTCCACACACATCCAATTTGCCAACTTTGACAATTGATAACTTCAGATTGGAAAGAGCTATTGCCTTGAAATTTGGGCAGTGGTGATTTCTTTGCAGTTGAACTCTCCACATGATGGTTTCTTTGTAGCTGAACTCTCTACAAGGCAATTTCTTCTAGCTGATCTCTCTACAGGGAGATTTGTTTGTAGCTGAACTATCTACAAGGTAACTTCTTCTAGCTGATCTCTTTACAGTGTGATTTGTTCGTAGCTGAATTCTGTACAGGTAATGTGTTTGCAGCTGAGCTCTTTACAAAATGGTTTCTTTGTAGCTGAACTCTCTACAAAGTAACTTCTTCTAATTGATCTTTCTACAGGGTGATTTGTTTGTAGCTGAACTATCTACAAGGTAATTTCTTCTAGCTGATCTCTCTACAGGGTGATTTGTTTGTAGCTGAATTCTGTACAGGTGATTTGTTTGCAGCTGAGCTCTTTACAGAATGGTTTCTTTGTAGCTGAACTCTCTACAAGGTAACTTCTTCTAACTGATCTTTCTACATGGCAATTTGTTCGTGTCAGAATTTTATACAGGGTGATTTCTTTGCAGCTGAACTCTCTACATGGTGGTTTCTTTGTAGCTGAACTCTCTACAAGGTAACTTCTTCTAGCTGATCTCTCTACAGGGTGATTTGTTTGTAGCTGAACGATCTACAAAGTAACTTCTTCTAGCTGATCTCTCTACAGGGAGATTTGTTTGTAGCTGAACTCTCTACAGGTGATTTGTTTGAAGCTGAACTCTCTAAATGATGGTTTCTTTGTAGCTGAACTCTCTACAAGTTAACTTCTTCTAGCTGATCTCTCTACATGGTGATTTGTTTGTAGCTGAATTCTGTATAGGTGATTTGTTTGCAGCTGAGCTCTTTAAATAATGATTTCTTTGTAGCTGAACTCTCTCAAGGTAACTTCTTCTAGCTGATGTCTTTACAGGGTCACTAGTTTGTAGCTGAATTCTCTACATGGTGGTTTCTTTGTAACTGAACTCTCTACAAGGTAACTTTTTCTAGCTCATCTTTCTACAGGGTGATTTATTTGTACCTGAATTCTTTACAGGTGATTTGTTTGCAGCTGAGCTCTTTAAAGAATGGTTTCTTTGTAGCTGAACTCTCTACAAGGTACCTTCTTCTAGCTGATGTCTCTACAAGGTCACTAGTTTGTAGCTGAGCTCTCTACATGGTGGTTTTTTTGTAACTGAACTCTCTACAAGGTGACCTCTTCTAGCTGATCTTTCTACAGTGTGATTTGTTTGAAGCTGAACTCTCTACAAGGTAACTTCTTCTAGCTGATCTCTCTACAGGGAGATTTGTTTGTAGCTGAACTCTCTACATGATGGTTTCTTTGTAGCTGAACTCTCTACAAGGTAACTTCTTCTAGCTAATCTCTCTACAGGGAGATTTGTTTGTAGCTGAACTCTCTACATGATGGTTTCTTTGTAGCTGAACTCTCTGCAAAGTAACTTCTTCTATTGATCTCTCCACAGGGCGATTTGTTTGTAGCTGAACTCTCTACATGGTGGTTTCTTTGTAGCTGAACTCTCTGCAAAGTAACTTCTTCTATTGATCTCTCCACAGGGCGATTTGTTTGTAGCTGAACTCTCTACATGGTGGTTTCTTTGTAGCTGAACTCTACAAGGTGATTTTTTCTAGCTGAACTATCTCTTTCCATAGTTGCATGAACTCCCTACAAGGTAACTTCTTCTAGCTGATCTCTCTACAGGGTGACTTGTGTGTAGCTGATCTCTATACAGGTTTCTTATTTCTAGCTGATCTCTTGAATTCTCTTCAGGGTGACTGCTCTATTAGGATGACTGCTCTATTAGAGTATCTCGATCTCGCACTTGCCGCACCAAGTTGGATTTCGTGTTATAACTCCGTGGCTTTAAGTCTGATTCTTCTACACCATTGATGACCCTTTCTAAGATGATTACTCCATCTGTACAACGATTTTCAAAGCATTACCCTAAACGGTTTATCTGGTAGGCGTGGCAAGCAGTCGTTTTTTTTTATTAGCTGATCTCGATTGCGTAATTATTACACACTGTCGGTTTTTTCGTTGTATCTTCCTGGTTTTTAGCTCGATTTCTTTCAAACCACAAAAGGTTTGAGGCTCAATAGTTAACCTATTCACCCACCGATTTTCAGCTTCTTCCCATTCGCGGTTTACCCTGTAGGCGTGACAACATATTGGTGTTATTTTTCGTGAATAATCGCTCATAACTCTTTCCCTGTTTATCGTATTCCAGCCAAAGTTGGTACCGAGATGCGCCTTTATATCCCCCTTCTGTGTGCCAAATTTCAAGGCAATCGGATATGGCGTTTGAGTTTCATAGCAGTTTTTGTAAGTGTGCGACAAGAAAAAGAAAAATAAGAAGAAAAAAAAACGAAGAAACTGAGCCAATTTTTGAAGCCGCATATCTCGGGAACGCGCGAAGCAATTTCGCTCAAATTTGGAATGTGGAGTGCTGCAGTTGGAGGGAATGTCCACAGCATAAATCGTCTTGTTTCACCAAGAAAGCACAGAGCTACGGAGGTGCGAAAATTGCATTTTCTTTCTTCCTGTCAATATACTCACGGGTGTTACGCGCCGGCTTCTTGGGCTGCACGACACACTACCGTGTGTCTTGATTTTTCCGGCACAGATCACGTGATATTATAACGCCAGGAGATGGCCGCCACCTCCGGGATAGAAGTAGGAAGTGTATTTGAGTCATTTTCAGTCTTAGAAGAAGAGATCAAGAAGTACTAGAAGCGTCACCATGTTTAGTTTTACACCAGAGATAGCAGGAAGATTAAGACAGCCAAGCAGAGAGCGCCTAACAGAAGTTTTAATGACGACTTGGTATATTCCGAAATAAGGACGTGCCACCAAGTTATTACCTAGTTTATTTGATTTACCATACGAAACTCGTCTAGAGAGACTTGGTTTATATTCACTGTATTGTAGACGTCAAAGGGGAGATCTAATTGAGACCTACAAGATATTGAATGGTTACTATGACATCAACCCTACCTCATTTTTCAGTTTGAGTAATGCGGATACCACCAGAGGTCACCACCGTAAACTCTTTAAATTTCGATCTCGGCTGCTAGTGAGGCATAATTTTTTCACCAACAGAGTAGTTAATTTGTGGAATTCTCTTCCAGCAGATGTTATTTCTGCACCAACCGTGGCATTGTTTAAGAAGAATCTTGATGATTTATGGAGAACAACAAGATATGGGCACTCTCAAAGGCCTGCGGCCTAGCTTGACAGTCTTGTACTGCCAAGTAATTTTTGTCCATTAATAATAATAACCTATTGCTTCGTTGAGGGTGGGAAGGATTATAAAAGTCAAAGCAAAGGAGAGCGTCCCAACCAATTGTAAGTTCATTGTACAGTGTGTGCACTGTGAGTATAGTGAGTTGAATCATTTATGTAGCTACAGTAGCTATCAGTATTGTCCCACCAGTGTGCTTCGGGAAACAGTTTATTCTTTGCAGGAGTTACTGTAGTGTTGTCTGTAATATTAATACCAAACAAGCACTTAATTTTTTTTGAGTGACTGGATAGTGCAATATAGAAAGTATTAATACCACTAGTACGATACAGTGAGTATCAATACTCGATTCCGATACTGATACAGGTAGCTCACATGATCAATTAGTAAGATTTAATGGCAAGTGACAACTATGTTGAATATCTTTAGATTGCACTTTAATGTTTGATCAAGCTACACACCTAAATGTAAAGCACTGTTTATACTTATGGCTAGCTAAAAAGTTGTGTTATATACCATTATACCTTTATTTCTGCTATTTTGAGCCACATTAAAATTAATTTGTATTGCATCAATACTTAGCAAGAAAGTATCAAATATCGGATCGAATCAAAATCCTAGTATCGCCCAGCCCTAAGTTTGAGTAGTCAAATTCCCTACTAATGGGGCAGTTTTTAAGGATCAAATTCCCCACAGACACCTGGGGGTGTGGTGGGATGAAATATTGATGCTTGATAGGTACATAAATCACAGGACTCCAAACAGACCTGCCTAGCTAAGCGTGTTTCCCATCCACCACTTGAGTGCAGGCTGTTTGTGCTTTTGTATTGTAAGATTGTCAAAGTGCTAATTGCTAATTTCAAAGTGCAAATTTTGATAAAGCAGTAGTTTGCTTCGTGTACAGGTAAACACCTCTTGCTACTCTCCCTAATAGTGAACCCCCTGTCATATATATTTAAATTCCTGGGTATAAACATTGTAAAATAATGTTTATTTTAATACTTTTTATTGCAGTTCAGGACTGCATTAAAGGTCAGTGGGTATGTTGTAGTTTATAATACTTCGAACTGCTAAGTGTGATTGATGGTATGTTGTATCATATGGGGTCAGTACTTACACTCAGGTTTACTGATATTGAATAAAAGCGTAAGGCATTAAATTAATTTTGTTACGTGGAGAACACAGTTTTCGATGCAAACTATTTGTGCATCACATTTTATTGGAACTGGATTAACGAGGGGTGGATCCAGGGTTTGGCAAGTGGGGGTAGTAGGCATATAGAGCAAGGGGTCTGGGGGTGCAGCCCCCCAGAAGCTAAAGCTATTTTCATATGTTTCAGGGATAACAATTTTGATGTTGTGTGGTTTTATACACCACAAATGAATATTATAAGTGGACTACAATGATCAAGAGTAGGGATAAGTGACAGACGTGTAGTTGAGCTAGTGATAGCTAATAGAGCTGTACCGATAATTGGATTGGCCAAAATATCGGCCACCGATATGGCAATTTTTTACCAATATCGGCATCGGTACAGAACAGTACGAGGACCGATATCGCTACCGATATTTATACAGCAATAGTTTGTACATAAACGGATTATAATATTGGTTTTCTACGTTATCCATGTGGCTGTTCAGTAGCAGTGGCTTATTGTTCACTGGACAGCAAGCGCTACGCTACGAGAAGCCATACAAATACACGCGATTCTAGTGTTTGTTGCTGGAAAGCTTATCAGTCTTAAATAAATGAAGCAGTGATATATAGTACCTTTGTAATAAAAGAACAGTCACAAGAAAACCTACTGTACCAGCCTTCACACAAACAATAAAATGCGGAGTAATGCAGAAATATCTGTTTAAGGTTCCATGGGAGTATGCATAAAAATGTTTGTGGGTGCCTAATTGTCTGGATTACACAATAGAAACCCAAGCCACTATTACCACAGGCATAGAGTGAGCAATGAATATATCCACATGTTGTTGTAGAGTAGGTACAGTAACTGTACACTTTTGCATAGATTAACTATGACTTTTGTTTGTAATGCAAATATCGGATCGACTATCGGTTATCGGCTTCTTTTGGTGGTATCCATATCAGATATCGATACATGCCAAAATCCCATATCGGTACAGCTCTAATAGCTAATACCTAAAGAATGGCATACACAAAACCAAGAGCATTTCATTTGCAAAATATTCTTAGTTGGATAAGTGTGCCCTTGCATGGGATAGTGCTGCAGATGCTAGTTATATACTCAGCAACTATGAAGGTAGCATTATGTGTGGTGACTGTTCTATTAGAGTATTTGACTGACTGCTCTATTAGAGTATCTTGATCTTGTATAATGGTTTCCTTTTTGTTTTGGTGGGGGTGGGGGGTGGGGGGGACCATACATGCCCCCTGTGCCTCCCTAGGATCCGACACTGTTTACTGAGAGGTTTGGCTATGTACAGCATTCAGAATGTGCTGTGATGTAATATATGCACATGTCACATAATTCATCTATTCATTAAAAATGGCCTGGTTTCACTGTATGAGTGTAGTAAGTGTGCAGCATATTGCCTATGTGTATCTTTTCCTTTAGCACTTACAAAAAGAAGTGCCCAGCTGAGATCAAGATATGAGCATCGCGGGATGGAAGACACCCCGTAGTGACATCAATAAACTCCAGCCATAATCATGATGTTAGCAAGGTCAGTCATACTGTTTTGATAATGATACATACATTGTATGTATACATGCATAATGTGACCATATTATACAAATTTACATGTATCCAAACCTTAATATCGTACACCAAGCAAAATCAAACTAACTCCATAGATACATTGGTATCATTCCAGCCATACAAGAGCCATCATTTCTGGGTGTTATGGCAAGATCAAATGGTAATTTCTAGCCTTAATAAGGACAGTACTTAACCAGAATCAGTAGTGCACTATTTGACGGGCATGCAGTTAAAGAGGTGTACCGATAATCGGATCGGCTAAAATATTCACTACTTTACCAATATCGGTATTGGTACAGAATAGCAGGAGGACCGATATCACTACCGATATTTATACAGTAGCAATAGTTTGTACATAAACAGATTGTGCATTAGTTTTCTACGTTATCCATATGGCTCTTTCGTGCCAGTGGCTTATTGTTCACTCTGCAAAAAGCGCTATGCTACAAGAAGCCATACAAATACATGTGATTCTATTGTTTGTTGCTGGAACGCTTATCACAGTCTACAAATGAAGCAGTTATAGAGTACCTTTGTACTAAAAAGAAGGGTCACAGGCAAGGTCACAGGATAACCAAGGAAACTTGCTGTACCAGTTTTCTCACAAGCCACTAGAAAGTGGAGTAACGCAGAAATATCCATCTAAGGCTTCATGGGAGTATACATTAAAATTTTTGTGGGTACCTAATTGTCTGGATTAAAAACCCAAGCTGTATACCACCACAGACAGAGTACAACAATGCACACATGCACATTTTGTTGTAGGGTAGATAAATGTACACTTCTGTTTGCCTAAAACTGTAATGTAAATATCAGATCAACTATTAGTTATCGGCTTCTTTTAGTGGCATCAATATCGGATATCGGTACATGCCAAAAACCCATATCAGTACATCTCTGCAGTTGCACTATAGGCCAAATGTCTCTGTGCATATTGGTTCTGCTGGACATTAACTACTAAGAAACCAGCAAAACCCTGTAGTCTTGTGTCTGAATTAACTTTGATCATAGTCCCTCTACATTTTGAAGTGTAACTGTTGCCCGCTAAGCCACCTTCCACCCCTTTGTAAGCGCTTGTAAAACTTTGCTCATCCAACTCATCAAATCTTGGTGGGAAGCTGCAAGCAGCTGCAAGTGCTGGAAACACTGGCTGCATGTGAATGTCCCATGATGTGTGTTTTTGACCAGTTTTTCAAATCATGTCACATAGCAACAACACAAATGTGAATTTTTAAGTTATTATACATTTACTTTTAGGATGCTCTAGGCTCCTGTTTCATCATAATTGTGTTTTCTTATGTTGTAGAAGCTATTTGATCATTATCCCCAGCAGAGGCGACTAGATGTTGCCTTGCGAGATGAAGCGACAACCATGGTAGTAGAACTAAAGCAAATAAGAAATTGGTGCAACATCATATGTCAGCAAAAAGTGGCCATGTGGTGCTACTGAAGGATATTTAGCCAATCATACACAAGCAGCAACAGATAGAAGCAATGATTTAGAAGCTGCAATGCAAGAATTGAAAAGGGCACCAGGTTTGTAAATGTACAATTTGATTAACTTGATGAAATAACCGTTTTGCTCATCATAGGTGCAGTGATCGAAGTCACCATGGATGGTGTTAATGTGCTTTCAGGAATCTATTTTCAAGATGCCTATATGGTTGAAAATTACAAGCGATTCCCAGAGATGTTGTTCATTGATGCAACTCATAAGTTGAATGAGCTCAGAATGCCCTTATATGTTTTATTAGTTGAAGATGGGAATGGAGAAAGTCAGATTGTCTCACTATGGTTGGTTGCAAATGAAGATGCAGTTACCATCAAAGCAATGGCATTGATATTCAAGAAACACAACAAAGATTGGTCAAGAACATTGACCATCATGCCTGACAAGGATTTTACAGAAAGAAATGTGCTTCTTCAAGAGTTCCCTAGTGCTAAATTGTTGATATGTTTGTATCATGTGTTAAGGATATTTCGAAGAGAGATTACCAGTAATAAAATGGGCATTACAGCAGCAGAGAGGTTGCATGTGTTAGATATCTTGCAAAGAATGTCTTATGCTACCAATGAAGAAAAATATTTCAATGCTTATCAAGAACTGCAGCAAACTAAACTTAAAGCAGTACTGGATTATTTCAATGATAATTGGCATGATATTAGAGATGAATGGGCCTGTGGCTTGAAAGATGATAATTTGATGTTTCAAAACCACACCAACAATCGTGTAGAGAGCATTAACCAGAAATTAAAGTCTGTTATTTCAATGTTTGCACGTCTTGCGCAGTTTTGCTGTGAACTGTTGAAAGTTCTGTCCAGTTTGCACATTGAACGAGATCACAGAGCCATTACATTGTTTCAGAAGGTTCCTTCACAACCATTCCCCAAAGGTTCTGTCAAGTCACTGCACATGCAAGTGATTACTCCATTTGCCCTATCTTATGTGGTAAAGCAGATTGATATGGCTAGCCAAGTTAAGTTAAAGGCAAGTGTAAGTGGTACATATGAGTGTGAGTCATCAAGTGTTTCTGCATCTTCAGAGGATTGTAGTTGTTCTTTCAGAAAAGCAATGCAGCTGCCCTGTAAGCATATATTTGCTGTTTGCCTGAATGCCAATTAACCACTGTTTTAGCCTACATTGTGTGCAGAGTGTTGGACGCTAGAGTACTACAGATCAAGCCAGCTTATTTTACAAGATCAGAATGAACAGGATGCATATGATGACAATGGAGACTCCTTTCATGTTAGCATGGTTACACAACCAAAGTGTGGAGTACTTTCTCAGCATGAGAAGTTTAGGAAAGCAAATAGTGTTGCTCAGAAGTTGGCTACCTTGGCATCAGAAGTATCCATGGAGGAGTTTAAATCAAGGCTTGCCTGTTTAGAAGAGATTACAAAGATTTGGGAACGAGGTGGTCATTTATCAGTCGAATGTTGTGATAAAGTAGAAGTTAATGAAGGTTAGAAATCATACAATTTAATATTAGATAGCTGATATCAATTTAATACTATGTATATAACTGATATCAAGTGCAACCATCAGATTACACACATTTTTATGAGCTACTTTAATTCGTATATATTTTCCAGTACAAAATTATTTAATCTATGTGTATATCTAAATACTTATGTAATAACATTAATTTTGATGTTGTAATCCAGTATTCAAAGTTTTGTGAAACAGCGCTTGTTCCTGTATAAACCTTGTCCCAAACCAGATAGCTTCTAAGTGAAATATGCAGTTTAGCAGTAAAATTTGGTGTGCTATACGTAGTATAAAAGGAGCTATAACCCTAACCATGTTATGTACTGTTGGTTATACTTTTAGCTAATCAGCAGAATTTGGTCACTGCTCACATGTATGCAGTGCTGTGATTAACACTAACCGTGTTATATAGTGACAGTTTTTCTGCAAAGGACACATCAATTTTTGACAATTCATAACTTTAGAGAGATTAAACAAAGCTAATGACTTCCAATCTGTCAACATCGACATAGCTGTGTGTTAGAGATCCATTTTCACTAATCTGGCTTACCAAGTTTTGATGATCTCTGGTTTTAAACTTAGTCCTTTGATAAGTTACTTTATTTTTCTGTTTGTGTATGTAGGACCATGCGAACATGCAGTTATCAACTTTGTACTTAATCAGTTCAGCACCTTCAACATTGAAAGTGCACAAAGTGTATGTTTAGTCCACCTCCCCCATAAAGTGTTTACAAAAGTGTTATAATAATGGAAGAAGAGACCCTATCTGAATGTTATGTATAATGTTTAGTTATATTATAGTGGCAATAATAGCTTTAGCATTAATTCCTTGTAGCATGCATTGCTGCTAGTAATGACTTGCGTCTACTGCCTTTAGATGAATCGAGCAGTACTACTGTTGTAGAAGAGATAGCTCCTTGGAAATTTGTGGTATGAATGAGCACCATGATGGTAGCCATTGTCATAACCCTATTATTATGGAGGATAACCAAACCACTGTCATAGGACAAGATTTTGTGGGTGAGGAAAAGCATGAAGATTCCCTTGATGCAAGCCCGGTTATGCTTCCAAGTAATTCTGTGGAGCAAAATAGCCAGGCACAGCCAAGTGATCTTGTTAAGACACTTGATTCACCCAAATGCAACCAAGGTACATTAATTGCTCTCACCATAGCATATTACGTACATACCTTTATAATAAAGCTATGGATACATCTGTCATACAGTTGCCGAGCAAAATTAAGAAGAGGGGGGACCGAAAGGTGGAGATTTAACAGTCGTTGGCCTGCCCAAAAAGAAGAAAACTTTTACAAAACCTGTAGCATTCCTTAAAATGCATTCCAAGGATCAAGAAAGATGTGATCATGTTCTTATGCTAATGTACTGCATAGTATTATATATGTAGTAAGAAGCTGTGTATTAGTGATTCCACAATAATTATATTGTATATCGCGATAATCGTGATAAAAACATTTCATGATAATTGTGATAGAGAAAAAGCTATATGTGACCCGGTCTGCGAAAAGGGCTCTTATAGCCTTTCCAATTGCATATATATGGTAACCCATAACTTGACTGGTGAATATGGTACAAGCCTACAATTTGGTCACTCAACAACCCTAACCTGGCAGTAGCTGTGGGTGTAATTACATGGTGATAGCTTTAGTAGATTAGGAGTTATGATTAGCCAAACATGGATAATTGGAAAGGCTATAAGAGCCCTTTTCGCAGACCGGGTCACATATCGTGATATAAAAACCACAAATTGTTTAGTGAAAAGTAACTTGATATTTGCAAAATATGGGGACATTTTTCAGGCAGCATGTGGTAATGCATAAAAAACAAGTATCAACTTTGTCAAATCGTTCATTGTTATTAATAATTGACTGTCAAGTGAATAAAACTGGTCCTTTGAAAACATTGACATCTTTTATTCATTTAATATTATCGTGATATAAGTCCCATGGTATTGTGATTATTGTGATATTAAAATTTTCATATCATGTCATCACTAATGTGTATATGGATGTTTAAAGACTTTGAGAAAGAAATGACAAGTAAGATTATATTCATTGTATTTAACTCTGAATTTAAGAACTGGCTGTATTTAAAACTCTATACCTCATTTCAGTTGCTATATAGCTACACTTTTAAGGTTATTAATTTAAGCACTTCTAAAAATGGTTCATAAAATGATTTGATTTCATCTTTGTCTGTGGTAAAGGAAGGAGATACAAGCAAATACTCATCCGGCAATATATATTTGTATATTCATGGCAAGCATAATGGGTCAAGTTTCAACTCTGTACTTCATCTTGTCCATAAGTTATTATAACCATTTTAGTAAAAGTCTGTCACTTATTTATAGAGTTCCTCTGAATGTTGTTGCTGTAATAGGCTGGAACTTCGCGAGAGCATTCACTAAGTATAGATATTTAATGATAAGGAGTTTCAAAGCTGCAAAATTATGTCAGATCAATCATGTATAGTCAGATAATAAAATAGCTAAAATTCAAGTTTTGTATATGGTATATACATTGTTGTTGTGGTGTCAATACTCTGCATGATTCCTATGACTCATATAGCCATATATTTCTTTATAGTGCAAGGGTCTTTAGCACATGCTCTATTCTGCTTGACATTTTGACTCAATTATGTGTATCTATATATTTTTAACATGTGTGTGCTAGTATGAAACTTTATTTCACTTATTTCATTTGTTTCTAAATTTAGTGATGCTGGAATAGTTTGTCCCCAAGTCATGTATTGACAGAGCCATGGGTGATGGCTTACCCCTAGATGATTGTGATGAGACTGAATGCAGACCTGCAATGCTTCCTAGCACATGTGTTGACGAGAACATTAACATTTTTAGAATCAGAAAGTACTTCACAGATGTTTCATGGAGCAAGGTGTTGAAAGCTATTTAGTCAAGAACAAACATGAAATACTATTGCCAAGTCTGTGAGCATGATTTAGAATAAGAGGAAGGATCATTGTCCATTTGTTGTGATGGATGCTTGCAATTATAGTTACACTTGTGTTGTGCTGGGCTAAAGGCAGCACCCAAACAGAGGGAATGGTTTTGCTCTTCATGCAGAAGTACTGCGCACGATGGGAAAAAATGCACTAGGGATGGAGTGACAGTGAGTCAGTGACAAATAAACTTATGCGAAAGCGAGACATCAAGAAATCCAGTTCAGTAGGCACTACTGGCAGTAGTATTACTGTACAGTAAGTTCAGATGAAGATTCTCAAAGTGATGAACTGGAAGTATTTAAAGTCACCTCTGGAGCTAAAGTATTGTATTCTGATTTTGATATCTTAAAATATCCCAACGGGTGGCTTAACAGAAGACTGATTAATGCTGGACAAGAACTGCTCAGAAAGAAATTCCCAGAAATTAATGGTTTTCATGATGTTGGTAAAATGCAAACCAATACTTTTGAAAGAGAAGAAGGAGAATTTGTACAGGTTTTACATTGTTTCGAATCTCACTGGGTGTTAGTAACAAATAAGAATTACAAAGTAAAGCAAGTCATGGTCCATGATAGTAACTGTAGTGGAGATCTTTCCTTGGACACCAAGAAAGCAGTAGCTTCCACCATGCACTTATTACTTTTTGACATTTTCAGATGTGCAACAGCAGGAGGGCGGCTCTTGTTGTGGTCTGTTTGCTTTAGCATTTACTTATTCATTGTGCAGTGGAGTTGACCCTGCTGCCATATTGTACAAACAAACCGAGTTTCGGTCTCATTTCCTACAATGCTTAAAGAAGGGAACAATCAACAAATTTCCTCAAGAAGATGTACTAAAGGTTCCAGGGAAAGCAATGCTGCATAGAGTGAATGTTTATTGCTTGTGTCGCTTACCTTATACAAAAGACTCCATGATCACATGTGCAAAGTGTTCCATGCTTTTCCATCACAGTTGCGTGCTTGATGACACTATTGTTGATCCCTCTGTGTGGCTTTGTACTTTTTGTACAAGTATAGTAACTAGATACTGTGCTTTAAACGTGTGATTTTTTTGGAACATGTTATTTATATTAGTAGAGGTATGTAGCTAACTTTTTGTCGTAACGACGGACTGGAGGTTCGATAACTGGTAAGAACCACTCATACCAACGTGATTGATCAGATAATAAAGGACACGCTAAAACACACAGAGCAACAATTGGTACACGTGATCATACACTATATTAAGAACACTCTAATTAAAGTTACATTCTATTAAATTTCCATTCTCCGGGGGCGGGCCAAGTACTTCATTCCACTCCTTCATTCTCTGGAGTGCTCTTGCAGCAGCAGCTCTCACTGTACTCACACGAACTGTTTCAGCAGCAGCTGTACTCTGTTGGGATTCAGTACTAGTACTAGACTGATCAGCTTCTTCTGGAGTATCTTCACTGTGCACTTCCAATGGGAATAACTTGGCAACAGGTCGCGTTGTCTTGTGGTTACTTGTTCTGATGTGTGCAGCACGTACTTGACCATCATTCCCCTTGATAAGGTCTTCCATTACAGCTAATCTCCAATGAAGTCTTGACTTATTATCCTCATGAACTACATGTATCACAACATCTCCTGTTCTAATCAGTTGTTTACTGCTTTGTTTCGATGTCTTGTAAAATTCTCTCAAGGAAGTCAAGTACTCTCTCTTCCATCGTGATGAAAAGTACTCCATTAACTGTGTGAGCTTGTCCACTCTGTTCCTAAGGTCTGTACCATACACAACAGTCGGGTCAGTCAGTTCTTCTGGGTCATTGAGGGGACGGGGAACTTGTTGAATCCTTCTGCCATATAGCAAGTGAGAGGGTGTCAACGGCTGAGGATCTTGTAGATCAGAGTTCACATAGGTAAGGGGTCTGTCATTAAGCATACTCTCAATCTCTATCATGACAGTTTGTAGCTGATCAAGAGAGATGAATGTTCTACCAAGAGTCTTTCTGATGGCCTGCTTGGTCAATCCTATCAACCGCTCCCAAAATCCCCCATACAACGGAGCACGTTTTGGTATGAATTGCCAATCAACACCTTGACGTCCCAATGCTTCTTTGATGACATCTAACTCAAACAATATCTTCAATTCCTCCACGGCGGCAAGATAAGTGGGAGCGTTATCTGAGAGCATGACTGAAGGAATAGATCTGCGACTGGCAAATCATCGAAAAGCTAACAGAAACGTTTCTGGAGATAGATCTGTCACAATCTCCAAATGAATTGCCCTAGTGCTTGCGCACGTGAAAAGGCAGATGTATGCTTTCTGCTCACCATTGGACTCCTTGACGTAGAGTGCCCCAGTGAAGTCCATCCCTGTGACAGCAAATGGTCTTGGTTCTCCAACACGTATCTTGGGTAATGGTGGTGGATCAGGAGTTCTGTACGCTTTTCCCGATGTCTTGGCACATGTGACACATCTTCTAAGGACACTTCTTACTCACTGTCTGATAGAGGGGATCCAATAAACTTCTCGTAAGGCGGTTACAGTGATAGCTACACCTCCATGGTGGAGCTTCCTATGAGTGTCTTCAATGATTAGATCTGTCAAGCAGTGCTTGGAAGTGGGAAATTTAGTAGCATCACTGACTGGGGCATTGTGGATTCTGCCACTGCATCTCAGGAGTTGTTTCTCATCCAAGTACAGTCTAAGTTGCCTGACAAGGTTGGGACATGAACTCTGCTTCTTCTGCAAATAATTCAATTCAACTGGATAGCTGGAAGTCTGACTACTGGATATCCATTCCTTCATGGCAGCATTCCGTTCAACTGCACTCAGTGGTCCAATTACTTGTGGCTGTTGTGTATGAGCATTGTGAACATACCTAAGGACGTATGCAGTGACAGCTACTAACTTATCAATAGTGCTAAAATGAGTAATGTCAATGACAGTATGGATACCTGTAACAACTTCACTGGTCTGAGTAGCTAGTGGTGTGCTTCCATGTTCATCTCCCTCTTCAGCTAACTGTAGAAAAGCGTTGGTTGGAGTCCACTGTGGCCAGTCCTGACTACATTGTAGCCAGCTGGGTCCGTGTAGCCATAACTGCGTTGAGAAAAGCTGTTCAGTGGAGATCCCTCTCGTCAACAAATCAGCAGGATTATCACTAGATGGTACATATGACCATGAGTTGGCTGGAAAGGCTCTAACAATCTCTGCTACACGGTGTGAGATAAAGGGTTTGGGGTTGTGCTGCTTATATATCCAGTGGAGAGCAATCTGGCTGTCAGTCCACAGGTGGATACGGTTGGATTGATCATTAGACTGGAAATGAAGTGAAGATACAAAAAATTGTACTAATCTAGTAGCCATGACAGCTGCCATCAGTTCTAGCTTAGGAAGAGTGATGGTCTTGATCGGTGCAACTCGACTCTTGGACATGACTAATGAAGTCTCTTGATTTTGACAAATGTAAACTACAGCATCGTAGGCTTTAGTGCTGGCATCAGTGAAGGCATACAGGTGGAAAGTTGATGTGTCTGATGTTGAGAAATATGTTCTTGGAACTGTAAATTGTGACAGTTTCATCAGATCTGGTAGAATGGTGAGCCAAGTGTCAGTAATCTCTTTGGGAAGAGGTTCGTCCCATGTCAACTTAGTCTGCCATACTTGCTGAAGCAAAATTTTGGCTCTGACAGTCACAGGTGTTACCCATCCTAGCGGATCGTATATCTGTGATGAGGTCTGTAGGACACCTCTCTTTGTGATAAAGGAAGTGTTAGTGGGTGGAAGTTGCTTTGGAGCAAGTGATACAGTGTCTGTAATTGTATTCCACTGAAGACCTAGAAGCCCCACAGTTGGCTTAGGGTCACTGGTTTTCTCTCTTGCTGTGACTGCCTGGAGCTGATGACTGTTAGATTACCATGACCGGAGGTTGAAGTTTGCTAGACTCATTAGTTCACGAGAGTGTTTGTAGTAAGTTAGTAACTCTTCTTCTCTGTTGCAGCCAGATAAGATGTTGTCAACGTAAATATTGTCTGTCATGTCAAGTGCAACAGGTGAGGCAACCTTACTGAGGTGTAGATCAAGTACTGCAGCAAGCATAAATGGTGAACTGGATGATCCAAAGGGAACAACAGCAAAGCGATAAGTGAGGAAGTTTGCTGCTGAATCATCTGTACTTGATGGCCAAATAAATCTTGTGAAATTCCTATCATCTGAATGTAACTGGTAATGAAGAAAAGCCTTTTCAATGTCGGTTGAAAGGGCAAAGGCATGGCTGCGAAAACGTAACAATATAGAACACAAGTTGTTTAGAAATGGAGGTGTTACTGTCAGGCAATCATTGAGACTGGTTGAGTTTCCATTTCCACGGCAGCTACAGTCATACACGATTTGTATGGGTGTAGTGACAGAATCCTTCTTGACTGGTCAGTGAGGTAGATAGTGTGTGTTCTCAGTAGTGTCATGGTCACTCACTTTCTCAATGAAGCCTCTCTGTTTTTGGTCTTTGATGATGTTATCATAGATGGACAAGAGTTCTGGTGTTTGTTGAGCTTGTTAACTAAGGTGATTGTTCTTTTCTTACAGATGTTAAAGTTAGAAGGTAAATAGGGTTTGTCTTCCTTCCATGGGAATCTTGCTATGCAGACACCCTCAGGAGTTTGAGTGATTGCGGACTGCTGATAGGTACGGAGAAAGGATAAATCGGTAGATGTTGTATGAGCATTTGTCCCAATGGATTCAACAGACCAAAACTTCTCTAGGTTGGGTTCTTCAGGTGCTACTGAGGATGTTATCTGTAGTAAAATAGAAGCTGCTGACTGTGAGAGATAATGTGGTAACGGTCCTGATAGTAGATAGCCGAGCTTCGACTCCTGAGCTGTGGGCCCATCTCCTCTGATTGTGGTGTCCTGAACAAATTTCCAGTAGTAGTCAGTTCCAATCAATAACGAAATGGTGACGTTCTTGTTTGATGTGACTGGATGGGCCAGCTTGAGTCCTTGCAGATGTGGCATTGTGCTAACAGAAAGTGGGACAATGTTCTGAATTGGCGCAGCAATTGTTGGTACTTGTCCGACAAGTACTGATATTGGGATCAGTTCTCCACTCAAAGTCTGTATCTCTACTGTCACAACACCAAGCTTCTGGTGAGTTCTAGATGCATTGCCAAATGAAGCCAAAGAAATGTCTGCTGTGGAGGTCAGTGATATGCCCAGTTCATTAACCATCTCTCTGGATATAAATGAACGCTGAGCACCCTCATCAAAAAGAATGTTTGCACTAGTCTTGGTGTGTCCAGCAAAGATAGGAGCTACTGCAGTCTTAAGAAGGCATGTAGTAACTGACTTGGGTGTGACACAAGGTGAGATTGGAGTGAGAAGCCCTGCAACATCTGCTGAAGAAGTTTGTGGTTTACTATCAGTCACATTGTCAGGTGATGATTCAGTAGATGGTGGTTTACTGTTGCACAATGTGGTGTGATGCTTCTTCTTGCATATTTTACATCTAAACCTGGACTGACATTGTGACACCTTGTGGTGTGCCAAACAGTTGAAACAGAGGTTATCTCTCTTGACAATATCTACACGCTTCTGATGATCAATTACAATTTCACAGGAATGTGGAGAATGTGGCCCCTTGCAGAATGTACATACATGTGCTTTCTTCTTACTATATAGAAGTTGTGGAACGATTGTCTCTAGCTCCAACTTGAAAGGCCGCTGTAGAAGACGTCTTGGAAGCTGCATTGTATGAATCATGTAGTCCACATTCAAGAACTCGGATCTCCTTTTGAAGAGCTGCCATTAAATCCGTAAGAATCCATTGTGTATTTGAATGTTCTCTTGCTAGATTCCGTCTCACTTCAGGAGTAAGTTTACCCATGATAATAGTTACTAGCAAGTCACCATAAGAGTGTTCAGCCTTGCCTAGTGAAGAAAGTCCATGGATATGGCTTTCTATGGAGTCATAAAACATGCGCAAGCTTGTCAAGCTGTTAGTAGGAGAAGCCATACTCATGAGAGATTTCATGTTGGCATCAATCAACTTGTGGGTTTGGCCAAAACGATCTTGAAGGAGAGAAATTGAGTGTCTATAGTTCAGTTCTGAAAGAGGAAGACCCTCAATTGCTCTAGCAGCATCTCCCTGCATTTGAGCCTTGAGGTAGTTGAACTTCTGTATTCCGCTTAAACTAGGGTTGGAGTGGATTGCTGCAAAGAATGAGTCCCAGAAGGCTTGCCATGTGAGAGGGTCACCCGAAAATGTCGGTAAGGAAAGTTTAGGTAAACGGCTAGTGGCAAACTGTTGGGTGCTGTGATAGTTGGTGGCTGGCAAACTATAACTGCTGGCTACTGGTAAACTGTAACTGTTGGCCAATGGCAACTGTTGAATGGTGGCACACTGTTGGTAACCCACTGATGCTGGCAATGTTCCCAAATGATTCACTGATGAGGTGTATAGACTACCGACATCAGGCACTGATAACTTCACTGGATTTTGCTGCATACTAGGAGTGTATGTGTATGAAGCGGCTGAAATCAACGGTGGTGGGTGTAAGTGCATTAGAGGCGGTAATGATGTGCCTGAATGTGAAAAAAACTGTGTTTGTCAATGGGACTGATGACATAGTATGGTCAACAATTGTTGTAACTACACTGTCTAACTGTGATACACTTATGCTAACATGGACTGTACTGGAATGTGTCTGGCTAGTATTTAATTGTAGATCACTTATACTTGTGGGTTCACTCACGTGTTGAACGTGCTGATGACTATCCAAGTGATCACTATTCTGTTGTGATTCCGCTGAAAGTTGGGGACTCGGTGGGACTTCATGACTGACTGATGGTGAATCTCTGCTTGGCTGTTTTGCACTATTTTTTAACTCAATGAATCTTTTAGCTCTGGCAATCTTTTCTGAGATTTCATCATGTAGCTCTTCTGCCTCCAACACTGCTGATTCTAATTCAGTTGCATCCTTTGATAATTCTAATAAACGATCATCAATTTTCGTAATCTCCAATTTCTTGGTGAGTTGCTCAATAGCGTTGCTTAATGACGTTGTTGTGTAATCGTCGAATTCGCCACTAACCAGTTCGTCGATCTTGTTGAACAGTCGAGTCACATGTCGGATCAAGTGTCCGTCAGTACCTAAAGAAGTCTTGAGACTCAAGTCGTCTTGAAACGATTCTAATTTTGCGAGTGAGATTTTTGCGATTAGCCGCCTCGCACGTCTTATCGATTATTTATATTTTTTTCTTAATTATTATTTTTTTCTCTTTGCGGGCACTCACAATTGTACGGCTTCCACTTGGTTTCAAGGCGGCTTGAAAGTCTCAAGACGGCTTGAAAGTCTCAAGGCGACTTGAAAATCTCAACTAAGGCGACTTGAAAATCTCAAGACAACTTGAAAGTCCCAAGGTGGCTTGAAAGTTTTCTCCAAGTCAGTCTCAAGACGACTTATTAGAGCTGATAGCTACTGCATTTTTCTTATGCACCTATCAATGTGTTTCCCCACCACCCCCCCCCCCCCCTCGGGCATAAGTAGGGCTTTATACACGTCACTGAGGGGGAATTGACACAGAATTGCTGCCCCACTATTTGACGATCGTTCATTAAGCGCCCAAATATTTTTTTGTTGTAACTTTCTATGCTATGTCAAATCCCGAGTAAATCAACGTGATGCAACTGGGGCCAACGGTGGGGATTTGACACAATACACTGTAAATTCAGAAGTGTGAAGTTCATACTGATGGTATGACTTCTGCGGTCGCTTAGTGTGATCATCATACTTCAGAAGTACGAGCATCACACTTTGAAGTATGATCATCATACTAAGTGACCACAGGAGTCATACCATCAATGTACAGTGTAGGTTTGCCCTACTATGGGGCATTTGACATTCGGCTGTGTCAAATCCCCACTATAGCTCCATATATGCCCGAGGGGGGGTGGTGGGGCAATACATTGATAGGTGCCAGCAATCATATCCTCTCAGCATGCAAGATCTGCAAGCCACAGTAGACCAGAATTTAGTGCTTTTGAAAGTGGCCTGGATCTGATTTTATTCCCTTAGTGGCCCTTAGTGTTTTGTGTCATGAGTCCAAACTCTTTTTGTTTTAAGGCTTTACAAATGATAACCAACCTCGTGTATAGGCGATTCTACAGGGGCACGCCCCCCGTGAAAAATAAGTTTTATTAAAAAATCTTGGGGGGTATTGTGGTAGCTATAGATTAGCATTGTTAGTTTTAGCATTTTTCATGTTTTTAGCACTAGTTTTAAGCCATTTTAAAGCCTTATAATTGCAAAATCTTGCAGCTTCTGGGAGTTGCACCCCCAATCCCCTTTAAAATTCTACATTACACTACAGTCATACAACAACAATAATATTTATGCTGTACCCCCTGTATATCTAGAATTGCCAGTGGCCAACCTTGTATAACACCTTCCATAGATTGGTACATGCGTGTTCCTCATAAAGTTGCAAAAGAACCTCCTCCAGCAATGTATGTTGTAATATGGATGAACAATGACAGAACTGAATGATCAGTCCTGAGGCAGCAGGTATTTCAGAGCATTGATGATGATGACAAATGTCAATCCCCTTATATTTCCTGGTGTAGTATGTAGTTCTGTAGTTTTGGTAGCAGTAGATTATACATAGCTAGACAATGATTCAGTTGTTTGTAAGCTGTTGAAACTATCTAATAGAACAGTCAACGACTTTAATGCTTGCAATAAAATTAAACGTATTCTTTTCTTGACCTCTGCATGCACTGTTATTTCACTATTAAACATCTGGCTAGGATCCTAATGTCATCACTTGCTCAAAAATACTATAGCTATATTATTTTGATATGAACCGCTTTTCCATTTAAGATTAAAAGCAAACACAATATTATAATTTTGGCAAACAATTGAGCTTGTGGTAATATTATTTGTTTCAAAAAAAGAATCACGAAATTGCTTTCAAATTGTACACACTGCACATGCAGTAACAAAATTAAAATTCAAAGCTGCGAAAAAGCCTTTTGGCTGATTGTACTGAACTATTGTGGATATAATCATTTTCAGCTTTACCAAAACTGCATGCATATAGAGTTGAAGTGCTTACATTTGCAGCTATACTTCCACTGCATATTAAAGCCCTCCAGCAAATCTATAGTGTCTGGGGAACTGTGCCCCCAGACCATTTGCATCCAGAGATTTTATTGTTAATCACACTGATCTTTCTTCTTTTAGAGTTTAGAAAAGAACTGTTCAGAGCACTGTGCAGAAGACTGGCAGTTTTATTCTCATCTTAAAGAGTGCCATGCACAAGCAACACTAGAAAACTTAGATCAACAGTTTTATTGATGCTGATAATGGTAACATAGACCTTTGTTCATTCCTTGGACTTGTGAACTATTACAGCAAATTACTACCTCAGCCAACCCTGGCTCCCCTGAAGTTGAAATGGCATTGGGGAGAGGAGCCAAAATAAACAAACCTTTGAAGGAGCCAAAGTCCAAAGTTTTACTATGTCCCTCATTGCAATCTTGATTGTGAGTTAAGTGATGCCTTCCTATGTGGGGTAGGAGCTGTTTTGTCACAGAAGTGTCCAAACCATCTGGAACATCCTGTCGCAGAACGTAACATTCGCAGCTGCATGGACAAAGAGGGCTTGGGGTGAAAATGTGTGGTAACAGTTCGTTTTGGATTTAATGCATACATTATTTCTTGTAATAGGATTTTAAGTGTAAGCCACTAGGACATTAATTGTATTGTGGTTAATTTTACTTAGGTATATAGGTAGTAATTATTTTTGTATGGTGCAGTTGCTGTAGTTGCTCTTTTGTGTTGATTATATTATATTTTTGCTATATAATAATTGTAACAGTTATCTAAGTTGGTTACTACAACACATAACATGTAGGCTGTGGAAATAGACCTATATCATTAAAGCTCTTGCATGCTTCACATTAAATTTTTGTAGAGCAGAGTGCATGCACTCCCTCTCTTAGCGTAATCCTAAGTCTTCTGCAGAACATCAACGTGTAACTTTCACAAGTCTAGTGGTGCATAATCATAGTTACATAAACTTTCTTCCATTTTTTTGGTGACACCAAAAAATTAGGGATGAGCTAGGGCTAAATTTTTAGAAAAATAGGATAGTAAAAACAATGAACAAAATGTTTGCAAAATAGGTGGATTTTTTGAAAAGTGAAGCATTATATAGATCAAGATAGTCTAATAGAACAATCACACACAGTTTTATAGATCAGTTTCTTGTTGTAATATAGGAAGGGCAGTTAGAGATGGAGATATACAATAGAATAGTCATGTAAAATATTCTAATACAACAGCCACATAATATGCTTGTGAGGTTGAGATGATGCATTTAATGGTTGTTAATTGATGCTCATAATTTTAGCAAAGTATTGAGCAAAATAGGTCAGAAGAACAAGAATTGCTAAAGAAAGTGGAAAAGCAGAATATGTTTTCCCTAGCTAAATCAGTTTTTATTTAAGAGCATGATAGGTACTTAATATTTTAGGATTTTGGTAGTAAAACTACTTATTGTATTGCGCTTAACCTCAAAATCACAAAACTCTAATATCATTATTTATATACAGTAAACATGTTTATATCTAAATATACATACAGATCACATCTTAAAGGCACCAGAATAGAGATTCTGAAGCATTTCCTCAAAAGCTTTCTTACACTATAGCTATCGTGCTAATTGTTTGGTTGAAGTAGAAGGTACAGGTGTATTGTATCTAAACATATATTGGTAGGATAAGAAAAGCAAGGGGATAGGTGATATTCTAATAATAAAACTTAGCACAGGACACGACAGGTATGAATGCATTCAATTTAGGAGAGTGTCGATCAACTGTTACAGGGTAATGTGACCTGAAGGAAGAACATAGTAACTGTACATGATTGTGCTGAATCCTCTGCAAAATAATATTATTTGAAAATGACTGTTATGTCTTAAAACCTTTAGAGTCACAGATTTTTTGAGATCCAAATATTCAATGTTCACAGATGGTGAAAATGGAATGGATATTGGGGTCATGGTCCTCCAAATTTTATTAGCCAGTGCTTGTAACCAAATATCAAATTACTTTAGTAAGAAGCTTCGGTAGCTAATATTTTTTTTGTTAATAAATGAGTGCATATTACTTAGTCGGTCATCTATAAACTTTAGTTCTAGTAGCATTGCCTCCCTTCAAGTAACATATCTGCTTTTACATTGGTCACAGTTTCTCCAGTGAGAACATGTTCAGCACCTTTTAGTCTTTTATATGATTACATACTTTATCATACACATCTTGCACCATTTGAATGTTCTGTAGCCAGATGCAGTATACTTGCACTATTGTTTCTCACGTTCAAAAGTTGAAACATCTTTAAAGTTAGGATACTTGTTTACCACGATGTGAAGGAGCATTAGCATTGAATACCTTAACATCAAAAAATGTCTTCTGATATTCACATCCCCGTAATCCCACATCTGCACGAGCTCCATCCTCATTATTAGTTAGCTGATGCAAATTGAAGGCTCTCACCTGTAAGAGACTGTAATGGAGGTTCGACCCTCATATCACTACACACTTTAGTTAGGACAGCAGCAGTGAAGCCCCTCAAATTATTATGTCAGAGAGGGGGAATCCCCTATACTACAGAAATTGCACTATGGCACCCTTTCCTAAATATATCTTTTGCTGTATGATACCACGATATCTGTAATATAACACATCTCATCTTTCAACAGGAGATAATTCTAATGTTTTTGTTCGGCACACTATAAGGAGGATACACATAGGTTGAAGTCTCTGATCTACTTAAACACTAACCATAGTAACTGTTGCTAAGCAATAATAAACTCTGATGTAGTAAGATATTTTTCATGGCTGCTGCTTAGTAGCCATTGCTATGGTACCAAAATCATCTTCAGGCTTAGTCACAATTGATAGGTGACAATGTGATATAGATTAGTTACTAATAAAGTGTACGTCGATGCATAGATTGCATTGACAGTGCAATGCAAGCTTGATTTTATGCACACTATTTCATGCAAGTTAGTCTTAGTTATCAATTCAGAGATTCCAGCAGTTGGAGACTAAATCCATGCAGGCTTTACCAATTCAAAAGTATTCACTTCATAAAACATCAACAGGAGTTCAGTGTAAGTACAGATTATTTATTAAGATTGCCCTCAGAGTGTTTGCATGTTACTTTGAATAATGTTAATCAGCTTAGACCCATTATTATATTCAAAGATAAAAAATTACTTTCCGAGATGTATCTTTCCGTACAGTTCATATACCCAGAAATAATGGATCAAGTCACCTTATACACACTCTGTAACCCAGAATATTTCTATAATCTGACACTGTTTTATGTACCAAATAGATATTTCTGTGTATATTTACTTCTGACTCCAACACAATTTTATTGTCCCAATGAGCATTGAATTATAGAGGTTTCACTGTACAGTCCAGCACACTTTCCTTATGTATGTTCTTAGAGTAGTCAACTGTTTTGCAAAATGACCTTAAACATGAATATAACTTATAGTGTGTATAGTATTATATAGTGAGTGTGTAAGTGTGTATAATATTATAGCAAATACACACCTTGTTATAGAAAAATCAAGTGAACAAAATGCAATGCAAGATGGTTCCAATACTAAAGAGGTTTGAACTTGCCTCACCCTTGAATATGTGTTACATATATGCACCCAACCATAAGAAAAATGATGAGCTACGTATACATCTGTTGAAAAAGTGGGGAGATGGTTCAACTGGCACTGGGACAGGGATCAGGGTAACGTTGAGGCTTCCTGATGGTACAAAAGTGAGAGCAGTAGTAGATGAAAATTGCACCATCAAGGTTAGCAATCTTTACAACACCTGTATTGCAAATAATAATTATTGCATCATGTTCTATAACATGTAGGCTTTATATGAGATAGCATTTGCAAGAAGTCATTTGACACAGCCTTTCCATATGTCTGCCATTCTACATCGAAAGTTACTAGCTCCTACAACTTTAATCAGTCAACTACACATTCAGAGATCCTTGCTAGCAATAGAAGAAAGCGAAGATGCTGAAGACCCACTAGTCATTCTAGCACAGGTGTTTATATGAATTCTGTGGAATTAAGTTTAAAACTGATTCATTTCTTAACATAGGAACAACTGCTTTCAAATTGTGAAGATGAAGCTGTTCAGAGAGGTAGAATACATTTCCCAGTTCTTTGTTACTTATTGACAAGGCTCTGTGTTGTATAGCAAAAGCTTACCGCCTTGAATCACTTCAGAGATTCACAGTTGGTGCCACTCACAGTATCACACGTCACCAATTGTTTAGTGATATAATTGAACTGTACAGATCATGTCCTGCTGTTGCCAAGGAATTTCTGTTCAGAGTAAAATGTATAGATGAACGAGCAATAGATACAGGAGGAGTCACAAGGGAATCTTTTTCAGCTTTTTTGGGAAGCTATTTTAAAAAAAATTTATTTATTGATTAGCAAAACCCTTAGGGGTAAAACGTTAATGTACAATTACATTACTAAGTAAATAAGTATGACCTAAATGTGTCTGTATCAGTCTCATGAAGATCA
This sequence comes from Dysidea avara, assembly GCF_963678975.1. Classification (NCBI taxonomy): domain Eukaryota; kingdom Metazoa; phylum Porifera; class Demospongiae; order Dictyoceratida; family Dysideidae; genus Dysidea; species Dysidea avara. The sequence goes on from NC_089272.1 coordinate 34,223,618, forward strand.
GGATAGGATAAGGAATTCCATTCTATGGTTGTCTTGGGGAAAAAGGAGTTTCGATAGATTTCTGTTCTTGATTGGTAGTGAAGCAGCAATGTTTGATGGAGCTGCACTCCTTGTGCCAGCTCTGCACCACAAGATTGATTCTGCTGCATTTCCAATTCTGGGCAAGATAATGTCACATGGATATTTAGCCTGTGGATTCCTTCCTCTGCGAATTGCATTCCCAGTTATTGCTTCAATTTTACTTGGTCTACTTGTCGTATTACCAGATGCTATCATTCTTGAATCATGTATAGATTATCTTGTAGATTATGAGGGACAAACACTCAGAAGGGCTCTTCAAGATGTTGCATTGATGCCAAGCCTTTCTGAGAAGCTGGTATCTATTTTGAGCAGACATGGATGTCTTGAAGTACCAAAGCCAGACAACTTTAAAGCAATAGTTACAGAAGTTGCCTGATGCAAATTCACTACTAAAGTTTTAGGAGCAACTTATGCCATGAATTCCGGCCTATCAGAAGATGACAAGTGCTTTTGGGCACAGCCTTCAGTCACAGATTTGTACTCTGTATATAAATCCCTTGAAGTATCACATGAAAAAGTAATTGATCAGATAGTTGAACCTGCAGAGATGAATGCAGCCCAAAACAGAGTGTTTGGCTTTTTCTTGCAATACATTGGAAATATTTTTAGCTGGATAGGTTGCAATTGTTGCTACGCTTTGTAACTGGTAGTTCTGTCATGCTGCCCAGCCATGTAGATGTTTTGTTCAATACATCCACTGCTTGTCAGCCAATTGCTCATACTTGCGACCCATCTATAGAGTTATCTTCTCTGTGCACTTCCTACACAGAGTCCGAACACTGCTTTAACTGTGTTCTTGATAATGAGCACAGTTGGGCAATGGACATCAATTAGTAGAAAGTGTAGTAGCTGCTTAACAACTTTATTAAATGGTGATTTTGCAAAATATGTAGCATAATATTGAATTGTTTTGTCAATATTGTTTTAAAATTATGCTGAATTGTAATAGAAATGTTGATTATGGTTTTCATCCCTGCATAATCTGATTGCCGATCGCATACCACAAAGCCTAATGATTATGTAAGCCCTATAAATTCTGTGCATCTTATACTGTATGACCAGCACTATAAAATCTTGCTACTCTCTCTTGCATTTCATAATGGTAGCTAAATACACTGAGGAAACACATAGATGTGGCATGTAAATTGTGGTTATCATTGAGTTAATATTACTCCTTGCTTTAAACTAGGGCTGGGCGGTTTCTCGGTATTATAGTAATACCGCGGTATTGCAATGAAACGATATCTGTATCGCGTAGATTTCGGTGAAACGATAATATCACGATATCGATATTATTACGATTTTAGTGTTTGTGACAGCTTATTAAGCCCTTATGGTTGTTATAATGCACCTCAAATAATCACGTGATACTACTGCAAACAAGGACCTAGCACTAGCTAGTCAATTTTTTTTACAAAGATCGAGATACTCTAATAGAACAGTCAGCTAGGATCGAGATACCCTAATAAAGCAGTCAGCTACTCTAATATAGCAGTCATCTTTAATAACCGCGATAAATAGTAACATCGTGATATATTTCTGCACGATATATCGTGAAGCGAAACTCCAATACCGCCCAGCCCTACTTTAAACCTCCTCTACCACTGTGCCTGGACACATGGTAGATTCTGGAGGATGCAAACACCCAGTCAAAAGATTGGGTGGTGGTTTGGTAATTGTACAAGAGGTTCCAGTTGCAGGAAGGCCTATTGAATCAGGCGAGTAAGTGTAAACTGCCTACCCACCAGGAAAGGAACATAATGCTTAGGTACAAAATGGGCTATTTTGGGATTTATGCTTCATTTATACCAAAAATAGACCAACTTAGACGGCATACAGCTGTTTAGTTGGACCTTGACCGTACTGTCACATTCCTAATTAGAGGAACAAACGGACGACAATTTTGCTATAAATAATTTCTGGGGTAAATTCAATAGAGTCAGATATGAAAGGAACACCAGTTGGGTCTACTGCAGGGGAGGAGGTAGTATCTTCACAGGTAAAAACACTAGAAAAATAGTCATTAAACATGGTTGCCATTTCAGCATCAGAGCTAGCTGCAGTACCATCAGTATTGTATCCCTCTTCTTCCTTTGATGTCCCAAACTACATGCCCTTTGCTAATGAATTATATAGGTATTCCTCCACAAGTGGAAAATTGAGTCGTGCTGGAACAATAGTAATAGATATCTAATCCAAAAACAGCACTAGCCATGCTGTAAAAAAGGCCCTGTACAAGTGACCGGAGCTATTAGACACAGTATTCATTTGTTTACCTAGCTTGTGAGGCATTCCAGAGTTTGTCAAATCCTCCTTTTCACCCTGGCATTTTTGGGGCCACACCTTTATTTTACAGCTTGCAATTGTCTGTTTTTTAGATTAGATATCACTTCATTTTGTAATGACTGAAATACCCAAAGCTGGCCTATGGCCAGCTTTGGGTATTTCATTTAATGTATCTTTTTTTTCTTTACTACAGTAATGAGGATTATGACAGAGATTATGAGAGAGAACTGAACTTCAGTTCTCTGTCATAATCTCTGTTCTCTGTCATAATTGCTTAATTGCTTAGCTACATACACATTTAAACATATATTGTTTAATAATTACAGGGCAAGTTGTATGTAACTGAAAGTTCTTCAGGAAGGCTTGTAAAGTAATTTAACTCTACATGGTGAATCTTTTGTAGGTGAACTCCACACAGAGTCACTTGTAACCGAGCTAAACACTCTACACATAGTGACTTGCAATGTAGTTGAAATCTCTACAGGATGATCTTCGCGTAGCTGTCTATGTGCTGACTTGTAATGTAGATTTAATTTTATTTCCAAGAAATGTGCAACCTCAGTTTGAGGATTAACGCACATAATGAAACATGCATACAAAATGTTTTACAATATGATTGATTATGGGATTACTGATTGATAGGGGAAAGTAATAATAATTTCAGTTGGTGCTTAAAAATTTGTAATGATTGTTGTTGAATTAGGTCAGGTGGGAGTGAATTCCACAGTCTTATTGATCTAGGGAAGAATGAATTACTGTACTGATTGGTCCTTGCATAGATGTGATGAAATCTTTGGTCATGATCATGTCCTCTGGTATTGGAAGTGACAGGGATTAAATCAACAGGAGATATATCAATGAGATTATGAACAATTTTGTAGAGGAGGGTGATACTGGATACTTGTCTGCAGTGTTCTAAACTGGGAATGTTAAGGTCAATGAGCATGTTGGATAGGCTGCTGAAAAGTGAGAAGTCAGCCATAATGAATCTGGCAGATTGCCTCTGTACTCTTTCAAGCTTATCAATATCTCTTCTGATGTGAGGGGACCAGACAGGATTGGTGTATTCTAAGATTGGTCTTATCATGGCATTATAATATTTCAATTTAATTTGTGCTGGGCAGGACTTAAGATTTCTCTGTAGGAATGCTTTGACTGATAGAGCTTCGGATGTGATGTTAGTAATATGTGCAGACCAAGACAAGTCATTGGTGATTGTAACTCCTAAATATTTGGTAGATGAAACTTCTTTGATAGAGATGTCATTAATGGTGTAGTTGTAGGTGATTGGATTGTGTTTACGAGTAAATCTCATGAATACATTTTTATCAGGATTAAAAAACATACCAGATCTAGTGCCCCATTACGATAAGGAATTGAGATCATTTTGAAGTGATAAACAGTCGGAATAACAGTATAAATTAAAGTATGGTATCGTCAGCATACAGACCAATGTTGGCATTGATTGATAATGGTAAGTCATTAATATAACATAAAAATAATAGAGGGGCTAAGATTGTTCCTTGGGGGGACATCCAAGTTAACTGCATGTGACTCACTGGTTGAACCGTCAAGAATTACTTGTTGATGCCTACCGATGAGGAAGTTTTGTAGCCATGTTAGTAGTTCCCCTCTAATACCATAGTAGGATAATTTGTTACAGAAACGGTGATGGGGGACAAATGCCTTAGATAGATCTAGAAAAATGATATCAATTTGAAAGCCAGAGTCAAGAGATTTAGAAATGTTGTTTACGGTAGTAATAAGTTGTGATTCGCATGATCTTCTAGGTCGGAAACCATGTTGTTGGTCACAGAGAATATCTAATCAAAAACAGCCAAACTGTAAAAAAAGGAGTGCGGCCCTTGAAAAGGCTATAATGAAAAAAGATGTGAAATCCAAGGTGGCGGCCAAGAAATGGCTGTGATGGTAGGTTAATGATAAAAATTTTAATAACGACAATCCAGGTGAATTTTGTGCCAATTGACCAAAATTCACCTGAATTGTCGTTATTAAAATTTTTACCATTAACCTACCATCACAGCCATTTCTTGGCCGCCACCTTGGATTTCACATCTTTTTTCATTATAGCCTTTTCAAGGGCCGCACTCCTTTTTTTACAGCTTGGCTGTTTTTGATTAGATTTCATTTCTTTTTGTATTTGTATACCCCAAAGCCGGCCTATGGCCAGTTTTGGGGCTTTTTAACCTATAATTTTTCTTTACCACAGGAAAAAGAAAGAGATGAAGCAGATTTTATAAATACTTTAACTCATTCTGATTTTATCAGTAAATGTACAAATTATATATATAATGCATACTGTATATCAAGAGTTCATTATATAATGAACTCTTGCATATATTTATTACATGTCAATTAATCCCCACAGGATAATTTACAGCTGATCTCTCTACTGGGTGGCTTGAAATGTAGCTGAACTCTCTACAGAGTGATCTGCTTGTACGTAGATGAACTCTTTACAGGATTCTCTCTACAGGGTGACTTGACTCTAGCTGAACTCTCTGCAGGGTTATCTGTTTGTAGTTGAATTTTTTACAGGGTGGTTTGTTTGCAGCTGAACTCTCTACAAGGTAACTTCTTCTAGCTGATCTGTCTACAGGGTGACTTGTTTCTAGCTGGTCTCTCTACAGGGGATTTGTTTGTAGCTGAATTCTCTACAGGGTGATTTGTTTGCAGCTGAACTCTCTACATGGTGGTTGCTTTGTAGCTGAACTCTCTAAAAGGTGACTTCTTCTAGCTGAACTCTCTACAGCGTGATCTTTTCATAGCTGAACTCTCTACAGGATGATTTGTTTGCAGCTGAACTCTCTACATGATGATTTCTTTGTAGCTGAACTCTCTACAGGGTGATTTGTTTGCAGCTGAAATCCCTACAGGTGATTTGTTTGTAGCTGAACTCTCTACAAGGTGATACTTCTAGGTGATCTCTCTACAGGATGACTTGTTTCTAACTGAACTCTCAACAGGGTGATCTGTTCATAGCTGAACTCTCTACATGATGATTTGTTTGTAGCTGAACTCTCTACAGGGTGATCTGTTCGTAGCTGAACTCTCTACAAGGTAACTTCTTCTAGCTGATCTTTCTACAGGGCATATTTGTTTGTAGCTGAGTTCTCTACAGGGTGATTTGTTTGCAGCTGAACTCTCTACAAGGTAACTTCTTCTAGCTGATCTTTCTACAGGGCATATTTGTTTGTAGCTGAGTTCTCTACAGGGTGATTTGTTTGCAGCTGAACGCTCTACATGGTAGTTTCTTTGTAGCTGAACTCTCTACAATGTGACTTCTTCTAGCTGATCTCTCTACAAGATGACTTGTTTCTAACTGAACTCTCTACAGTGTGGTCTGTTCATAGTGGAACTTTCTACTGGGTGATTTGTTTGCAGCTGAACTCTTTGCATGATTGTTTCTTTGTAACTGAACTCTCTACAAGGTGACTTCTTCTAGCTGAACTCTCTACAGTGTGATCTTTTCATAGCTGAACTCTCTACAGGATGATTTGTTTGCAGCTGAACTCTCTACATGATGATTTCTTTGTAGCTGAACTCTCTACAGGGTGATTTCTTTGTAGCTGAACTCCCTACAAGGTAACCTTCTAGCTGATCTATCTACAGGACGATTTGTTTGTAGCTGAACTCTCTACAGGTGATTTGTTTGTAGCTGAACTCTCTACAAGGTGATCCTTCTAGGTGATCTCTCTACAGGATGACTTGTTTCTAACTGAACTCTCAACAGGGTGATCTGTTCCTAGCTAAGCTTTCTACTGGGTGATTTGTTTGCAGCTAAACTCTCTACATGGTGGTTTCTGTGTAGCTGAACTCTCTACAAGGTAACTTATACTACCTGATCTCTCTACAATGCGACTTGTTTCCAGCTGATCTGAGATTTGTTTGTATCTGAACTCTGTACAGGCTGATTTGTTTGCAGCTGAACTCTCTACGTGGCGGTTTCTTTGTAGCTGAACTCTCTACATGGTGACTTCTTCTAGATGATCTCTCTACAGGGTGACTTGTTTCTAGCTGAACTCTCTACATGGTGGTTGATTTGTAGCTGAACACTGTGAAAAAGGTGGGATATAAGATGGTATTTCCAGTGGCTTATTGAATACAAATAAGCCTTAATATAAACCCTTTATTATACTCATGTTATACTTTAGTATAATGCATACTATACTATTACATATATGGTTTCAGTTTATTTACCACATTACCTGAAATAGCTTATATCGAATATAATGCCCACACTATACCATCACATATATGGTTTCAGTATGTTTAACACATTAACTAAAGCCTTACATGAGATTGTTAGTATAATACAGGTTATATCAAGCTTTTTTGTATTCAATAAGCCACTGGAAATACCATCTTATATCCCTCTTTTTCACAGTGGAACTCTCTAATAGGTGACTTCTTCTAGCTGAACTCTCTACAGGGTGATATTTTCATAGCTGAACTCTGTACATGATGATTTCTTTGTAGCTGAACTCTCTACAGAGTGATTTGTTTGTAGCTGAGTTCTCTACAGAGACTCAGCTAATGAGTCTCTGTAGAGAACTCGTGTATGAACAGAACTTGTGTATGGCGAGTTCAGCTCGTGTACTAGCTGAACTCGCCACTTCATAACTCGTGTATGTTCATCGGATTCCTACCAAAGTTGGTACTGAGATCCGCCTTAATGAGCCCTACAAGTGTACCAAATTTCAGCCCTATCCGAGTACGCATTCGTGTTTTATGTAAATATTTTAATAACGACAATTCAGGTGAACTTGGTGCCGCTTGGTCTTGGCACAAAATTCATCTGAATGTATTTGTATCTGGCTGACAGCATTGCCTTTAGCAGAGCAGGGATTCCATCTGATTATTATTATTATTAATTATTATTTGTTAATTGGTATAAGGAAGACAAAGTCTTATAAAAACCAATCTCAAGTACATCTAAATAAAATCAAACCGGCGGTCATCTAAAAATACATCTAATTTAGTCTTAAAGATCAGTACATTAGGTGCAGATACAATGATGAAGCAAGAATTTTGGGATGCCTTGCATCTTAGATACGGCTGGAAGCTCCTGAACATACCCAGTCACTGTGTTTGTGGGGTCCCATTTTCTGCGGATCATGCTATGATTTGCAGACATGGAGGCCTCACATTTGTTCGCCACAATGCTTTGCAAAACATCACTGCAGAGTGGCTTTCCAAGACATGTCATGATGTGGCCCTTGAGCCACCTTTACAGCCACTTACTGGGGAGATCATTGCACCTAAGACTGCCAACCGTCAAGATGAGGCTAGGGCAGACATACATGCTAGGGGACTCTGGGGTCAGCGGCAAAGTGCCTTTTTTGACGTAAGGGTGTTTCATCCTAATGCACCGAGCTACTGCAACACCAGTGTCCCCTCTTTGTATCGACGTCACGAGGCACAGAAGAAACGTGAGTATGGTGACCGTGTCAGAGAGGTTGAGCAGGCCTCCTTCACTCCCCTTGTGTTTGCGACCAGTGGCGTAGCCAAACCCGGGCAAGCCAGGGCATTGCCCGGGCATCAGACTTCTTTGCCCCACCATCAGCTCCTAGAGTAATTATAAAGACGTGGGCTGGATAGCTCGAGATTTTGCTAAAGTTACTTAACTATAGTCACTGTACAAGAATAAGTATAGCACAACTTATACAACACTCACCGTGCCATTTTCGCTGATGGTTTCCTTCTTTTTGGCTAAACAGAGATGGGGTTATCCAAGGGATTTTCCCTCCGAGTAACTTGATTGTGCACAAATAGAGGAGGCAATAAATAGAAGCAAGATCACGTGATTACAAAATACCGCGCAGCATTGTGGCAAGGAGTGAAGGACAAAGAATTGGTTTCACTATAGTGGGCTGGACGGTTTACATTTGGATTAAGTAATCACGGTAGCTATTGGTGTGGTCAAAACTCGGCAGGCAAAGCAGTCTAGAGGTATTTGTGAAATTAGCACCCATCTATCCGTGTGGATACTGCTCAGTTCAAACGGTATGGAGTACTTGTTCAGTCAGCAATTTTTTTCTTTTTGTTTCCACTTTTCTAGGCTAACAACTGTAGTGCAGAGCATAGTCATCACGTGATAGAGCGCCTCATGCTTTAATTCAAAAATCTTAGTAGTCTGGTATTAAGACACATGTTGCTAGATGTATGTAATGTGTTAGAAGGCCAATAGCTAGCTAGGCGTTTGCTTCTATTAGGTTGATATTAGTCATCTTGCATACAGTAGTGTAGGATGATACATAATGCATTTTAAAAATGTTATATTGATGTCCATATGAAGATGGGCATGCGTACGTGTGTTACATAGGAATGGCTTGCCCACCCATTGCCCAGGCATGGCGAAAAGTCTGGCTACGCCACTGTTTGCGACCACTGGAGGTATGGGAAGGGAGGCAATAGTTTTCTACCGTCGTTTGGCTGACCATCTATTTCGCCGCGGCTCTACTAGTTACAGTCAGACTCTGGCTTTTATCCGATGCACATTGTCTTTTTCTCTACTTCGGTCAGCTACAATGTGCATACGTGGAACAGGGGCGGATCTAGGATTTATAAAAGGGGGGGGGGCTAACTCAAGGTACTAATCTCTTAGGTAGAGTTTGCATGCTGGGAAAATATTGAAAAATAGATGCTAAAATACTGCAATTTGGAGACATTTCCAAATAAAATTCATACCTGTAGATATTTTATATACTGCCTTCAGATTATAGGTATGGCTCTCTGAAGCATTTTGCTAATGGAAAAGTTTGGGTAGGTACAGACAACCAAGTACATGACGCACCCCTTTCACAATAGCAAAACACTGAATAGGTGTTCATGTTAGAATAAGAATGTGGAAAGTGGAAAATTTTGAAATTTGAACAATACAAGATTGAATCTGAGAGCATTTTCAATGGAAATTGTGTACCTGAATTAAGTATTGCCATACATATTAACTACACAAGTAGATGCATGAATGAAGCCCTTTAAATAGACCAATGCACTTCATTGTATGTATAAGTGCAGGCAGATTTGGAAAAATTCCATAACAGAACCAACTACATGTTTCCAGTGAATGTTCTATTAGAATAGTTAGCTGACTGCTCTATTAGAGTATTTCGATCTTGTACACCTCCATTGTTGATGATCCCGGTCCTTGATGCATAAACTTTAGCAAAGATGTTTATAAGGTAGTTTTATGAGTATTTGTATTATTAGTACTAGTGATCATATAATTATGCTAAAACAAACTTTAATTATAATACTCAGCATATTGATCAAGTAAAGCCTAAATATGAAGGGGGGGGGGGGGGGGGGGGGGGCTTCAGCCCCCAAAGCCCCCCCCCCCCCCCCCCCCCTGGATCCGCCCCTGTGGAAGTAGGTCCATCTCGCATCGCTCCTCTGATGCCTCTCCCGAGATGGGCCGCATTGATGAGCACAGGGACTTTTAAACTTTTAGCAATCTGGTCCTTTTTATTCAGTTGTCCAGCACGTGCTTTCTTTGTGCTGGGGGTGGTAGGCAAGGGCAGTCCATCCAGCCCGGGGAAAAAAATTTAAAAAAAGAAAAAAAATTGCATTTGTATTTGTATTTTAAGGATAAAGGCTCATGCCTGTACATCCATAAACAAAATTAATAATTATTATGTACTTAGCTGAATTGTGATTATTAAAATTTTTACCATTAACCTACCATCACAGCCATTTCTTGGCCGCCACCTTGGATTTCACATATTTTTCACCATAGCCTGTCTGAGGGCCGTACTTTTTTTACAACTTAGCTGTTTTGGATTAGATTTCACTTCTTTTTGTATTTGTATACCCCAAAGCCGGCCTATGGCTGACTTTAGGACTTTTTTAACCTATCATTTTTTCTTTACCACAGGAAGAAGAAAAGATGAAGCAGGGTGATTTCTTTGTAGCTGACCTCTCAACAAGGTTATCCTTCTAGCTGATCTCTCTACCGGATGACTTGTTTCTAGCTGATCTCTCTGTTTGTAGCTGAACTCTCTACAGGGTGGTTTGTTTGTAGCTGAATTTTCTACAGGGATATTTGTTTGCAGCTGAACTCTCTACATGGTAGTTTCTTTGTAGCTGAACTACAATAATAATAATAATAATAATAATAATAATGCTATCTACAATGTAACTTCTAGCTGAACTCTCTACAGAGTGACTTGTTTCTAGCTGATCTCTCTGCAGGGTGACTTGTTTTTAGCTGAACTCTCTACAGGGTGATTTGTTTGTAGCTGAACTGTTTACAAGGTAACTTCTTCTAGCTGATCTTTCTACAGGGTGATTTGTTTGTAGCTGATCTCTGCACAGGGTGACTTGTTCCTAGCTGATCTCTGAACAGGGTGACTTGTTCCTAGCTGAACTCTCTACAGGTTATTCTTTGTAACTGAACTCTCTACAAGGTAACTTTTTCTAGCTGATCTCTCTACAGAGCAATTTTTTTGAGCTGAACTCTCTACATGATGGTTTCTTTGTAGCTGAACTCTCTATTAGGTACCTTCTTCTGGCTGATCTGACTACAGGGTGACTTGTTTGTAGCTGAATTCCCTATGCAATGTAATATAATTGAGTAAATTATAAATGCAGCTGAATGCTTTATTAGGGTGACTGTTCTATTAGAGTATCTCGATCTCGCATTTGCTACACGTAGTTGCGTTTCGAATCATAACTCAATGGTTTGTAATCCGATTCTTCTGTACTACTGCAAAAACTTTCTATGATGATTATTCCAGCTACACACTGATTTTCAGGTCATTGCTCTAAGCGGTTTGCCTGATAGACACGACAACTAATAGTATTTTTATTCATAAAAATCGATCGCGTAATTTTGACACAGGTCGGGTTTTGTGTCATATCTCCATGGTCTTTATCCCGATTCCTTTCAAACCACAAAAAGGCACTCCTACGATGGTTGCTCCATCTACATAGCAATTTTCAACTGATTCCCCAAAGGAGTTTACCCTGTAGGCGTGACAGACCTTCGACCTTATTTTACGCAAATAATTGGTCATAACTCTGTGAATGTTAATCGGATTTCTACCAAAGTTGGTACAGAGATCCGCCTTAATGAGCTCTTTAAGTGTGCCAAATTTCAGCCCGATCCGAGCACGCATTCGTGTTTTATGGCGGATTTTGCGAAATGTGCGAAATGAAGAAGTGTGTAGAAGAAGAAAAAAACGAAGAAATTAAAACGAAATTTTGTTCACTCGTATCTCGGAAATGGCTGGAGCGCTTTTCTTCAAATTTGGTGTGTAGACTCCCCTTGTTTGCCGGCACCTCTCTAGCAAATTTGGTTCCAATCGGATAAGGGATCACAGAGCTACATAGGTGTGAAAATTGCGTTTTCTTCTTCCTGTTAATATACTCACGGGTGGCACGCCGGCTTCTTGGGCCGCACGACACACTACCGTGTGTCTTGATTTATTGATTCTAGGTGGGAGAAGAGATGAGTGTGAATTAGGCGCTCCATGCTGATACTGGTTAGTGATATTGGTCTGTAATTGGATGCAAGTGTTTTGTCTCCTTTTTTGAATACAGGTACAATATTAGCACATTTGATCAAGTCCATGGGAAGTTCTCCTTGATGAAATGATGAATTGAAGATCAGAGTTAGTACTGGAGCAATTTCTTGAGAGGCTAATTGAAATAAGTGTGATGGAATTTTGTCTGGTCCTGGTGCTTTATAATCATCCAAAGTTGTTAGGAGCTAGGAGACGTCAGTATAAGTAATGGAAATAGGTTGTATGTCAGGATAAGGGCTTTCATCTGGTGTGAGAGTAGACTGGGTGTCCTCGGTGGTAAACACTGAGCTAAAATAATCGCTTAGGATATTAGCTTTGTGGGTGGAATCAGTGATGGTATGACCATTATGTGACAGTGGGGGTATTCCAATGTGATCCAATTTTTGCCTTTTGATATACGACCATAGTTTTTTTGAATTAGCTGTGGAACTGGAATCGATGAGCTTCAAAAAGTAGTCATTATAGGCTTGACGGCATTCTTTTTGAGCTAGATGTTTAAGGGTTTTGTAATATTTCCAGGCGGTATGTGAGCGTGATCGGTGATACTGAGCATAAGCTTGCTTCTTTCGTCTACAAAGTCTTTTAATGTAGGTGGTGATCCATGGTCGGTTTGATGTCTTGTTCGAAGGTAACTTGCTAGGAACCAAAGTGTCCAGACAGAAGTGACAAGCAGATTTAACATCAGTCCACAACTGGTTGATTGGTGTGTCAGTGGTGTTTGAATGTAGATATTCATTGCTTAAGTCATAAAAGAAGTTTCTTATTAAGCTAGAGTACTAGTCTGGTCTGCTCCACAGGTAAATTTTTCTTCTCAGTTGTTTTTGCACAAAGATGCTAATGTGGATTCGGTCAGTACAGCTTCGTGGTCAGAAATGCCAGCTATTGGTGTACAATAATTAAGGGTCTATCGGTTAAAAAGATATCTAGTGTGTTGCTTAATCTGGTTGGAAATCCAACGATCTGAGTGAGTCCAAAAGTATTCACAAAGTCCAGAAATGTGCTATTTACTGATAGGGGGTAATTGGTACCAACTATGTTAGAATCAGTCCAGTTTATATCAGGGAGGTTGAAGTTGCCGGCAATCCAGATGATATCATTCGGAGAGGATAAGATAATGCTTTCAAGTGTACTGCATGTAGCTTCTATATAGTCAACAGATCGATTTGGAGGCCTATAGATACAGCAAGCAATTAGTGATTGTGTGTTAGATAACTTTATTTTATATGATAGTGGGTGGCTATGTGTGCAAATCAAAAGTGTAATGAAGCTAGGCACCTAGTCTGTAAGAAGGCTAAACCCAGGGAGTCAGGATATCTTGCTTTGTTGAATGCTAACAGTTCTTTTATATCAATGAACGAGATGTGCTAACCTGCAACAGAACAGTCAATTACAAGCACACTTTGTACTGGATAAATCAAGAGTGGGGCTGTTATAATTATACATGTTCGATTAATAATAAGTAGCTTGTTTAACCTACTGACACTACTGGACAATTTGGCCTTGAAAATCCAATGAAATTTTCAAAAAAATAAACACACTGAGATGTAAATTTCATTGGTGGCCCTAGTGTAATTTTATTTTCATAATACTTTCATTGGACAAATCAATGAATGTCCAATGAAAATAGCAGTAACCATTGAAAACTCTATGAAAATACTGAATGGAGTGTTCATTGGTAATTAAAAGTTTCATAGGCTTAGTATGTGAAAATGCAATGAAATTTTGACTTTTCTGAGGGTTTTCAAAATTTTCAGAAGGTTAATTTGTTTTCATTGGGTTCTAGAACTTCCACTGTGAGATCTACATATTCCATGTTTTATACTTCAATATTATTGTAATACTTGAATAGAGTACACATTACTACGTATCTGCATTCCATTTGAAATCACTGTTAACACAATAGCTTTGGCCATGTACAGTAGGCTTATTGTAGCAATCTTCCTATTCAAATTAGGCTGTCAATAGGAACAGGTCACTCCCAAGTCATTTTGACTGAGAAAGGAAACCAATGTGGCATTTAAGTTGACAGAATTATACCAGCATTCCAATAGAAAGTATTTGAGAATACTGGAAATGCTGCAATAAGACTCTGGGAACCTGTATACTTACCAAACCCAAACACCTAGGATAGATGTTGGACCCTACCAACAATCATCATTAGAATTTGTTATTTTATTGACTATTTTTAAACCAGGTGTGCGCTCACAACTGGCCATTTGGCCGGCTGTGGGTGCACACTTGAAATTGGTTTGGAAAGATCCATGTTCCTGTGTGTCTGTCCCGTAGGCAATTCTATGGGGGGAGGGGGGGGGAAGCTGAAAAATAACTTTTTAAAAATATAGGGGAAAAGTTGCAGTATAGATTGGCATTGTTATTTTTAGCAGTTTTCTTGCTTTTAGCATAAATTTTAGGCTGTTTTCAAGCCTTTAAATTGCAAATATCCTGCAGCTTCTGCCCCCTGAAATTCTACTTTATATTACAGCCATACAACAATAATCATGCTGTTTCCTACTTGGCCCCCCTGTAGGTCAGGTCTAGAATCACCACTGGTCTGTCCATGTGTTGGACAGAAATTGGTCTGGCAAAAACCATGTGTCTGCATTCTATAATTGACAAAAAATGGCAACTTTAAGCATATAAATGCTGCCAAATGTGGCTCCAAAATACTTCCAAAAGACAGTGGCTATAAACGTTTTACAACTGACTATAAAGAGGATAGGGCCATAACTACTATACAGCTTCAATAATTTATGTGTAAGGGTCTTTTATCACTCAAGTATCAATTCAAAATAATTAATTCAACATTAATAAATTTGGTTTATAATCTTGCTATGTTGTCTGTTTACAGCGAGTTTTAGAATCTCATTTTTGACTATTCTTTTACTGCAGTTGCAGTCTATTGTAAACCTGGTCACAAGGTTTCTTACCAATTTATGCAGTTAATAAATTTGTCAAATAACAAGGTATACACAAAAGAGCTACATAATTAACAGTTGAACTGTATACAACTGAAGAAATCAAAAATAATTATTAACAAAATACTTATACATGACAGAAAGCATTACTGACATCACACATTATAATGGTGGCTAATCTTCTGGTGCACTTTGTTGAAGAAATGGTGTTGCCAATATTAAATTAAATTCTTTCATACCATCAATTTTCAGTTCATAGGTGTTTCCAATAGGACGTTTAATTACAACAGTAGAAATATTTCTCTGTAGCTTGCAAGGTGCTAGCCTTTGTCTATATTGCCTATAATTGGTAAACAATAATCATCCATTATACCTGGTTATTGTGTGTGCATTCAAATGTATGTATTAGAGATCTGCAATACATATCAATACAGAAATATACACGATATGATACTGTATACTTAGAAAAATTAATATCAATTATTGAAAATATCAGTCAGTGATTGCTCTATTACTGTAACAGTGATCTCTATCTTAGAGATACTACTAACCAACAAAAAGCATAAATGCAGCATTACAAGAAGCCATACAAATATGTGTGTAAGTACTGCTGTTATTGTTATAATATTCCTACCCAAGTCTCCTGAATACAGTAGCTGTTACACTTAACTATAAGGAACTGCACCATTAAGATAAAGTAAACAATCTGCTGTACCAGCCGAGCGTCTAGATTCAGTGGAATAATTGTAGAGTGGAATGAAACAGTAATTAGATATTTTCACCTAGTGGGCACCTCTTTATAGACTACCTCCTAACAAAGACCACCTCTTTATAAAGACCATTTTACTTTAATGTCTAAATTGTTGTTTTAAAGTGTATCCCCATAGAACAGTCTTATTGATTAATTGTGTGCCCATGCCTAGAAATGTCAGGGTGATACCTGATTTATGATACACCAATACCCCCATGCAAAACAGCTTAAAGATGTATCCATGAAACTGGCAACAAAAGATGAGGCCAAGGAATGAATGAAATGCTGGCAAATAACTATAATTTACAAAAATCTATATAACATCGTTTATTTTATCCTAATTAATTACCTGTACCTTTAATTGGCTAGTAATGTGGCTGCTTTTTTCTCCTCTCCAATGGTATTGATATAATGGCACCTGACTACTAGCCAAATTAACAGGAATTAATTAGGAATTCTGCACGAGACAATGATAAGGGACCAATGTTATACCAGACAGAGATGTGCTTTGTAACAGCCTTTCTATTTTCTCCACATTAAAAAATCATATCAACCCAACTTTCACAGCAGCACAACACACCTGTATAGCTATACAGTTTATTATCTACATTCACTGTGTATACAAACATACAAATGTATACACAGTGAATATAGAATTAGTATCAGCTATTTAAGGTACAGATAAATTGGATATTGGTATATACAACTATTAGTTGAAATAATTCATTGTGCTAGCTTATACCAGTCATAACTACAGCCATTACAACTTCATGTCTATTCATGTCAACATTACAATTTCATGTCAACTATTACTTCATGTCTACAACTTCAGGTCTATCTATTTCTCATTCATATGAAAAAATTTATGATTTATCACTTACAGTACCAGGGGCGGATCCAGGGGGGGCTTTGGGGGCTGAAGCCCCCCCCCTTCATATCTAGGCTTTACTTGATCAATATGCTGAGTATTATAATGAAATTTTGTCTTAGCATAACTATATGATCACTAATAATACAAATACTCATAAACCACCTTATAAACATCTTTCCAAGGTATTATCAGTGGATTTATGCTAAAGTTTATAAAACAAGGACCGGATCAGCATTGGAGGTGTACAAGATCAAGATACTCTAATAGAGCAGTCAGCTAACTACTCTAATAGAACATTCACTGGAAACATGTAGTTGGTTCTGTTATGGAATTTTTCCAAATCTGCCTGCACCTATACATACGATGAAGTGCATTGATTTGTTTAAAGGGCTTCATTCATCCACTTGTGTAGTTAATATATATGGCAATACTTAATTCAGGTACACAATTTCCATTGAAAATGCTCTCAGATTCAATCTTGTATTGTTCAAATTTCAAAATTTTCCATGAAAAACATTATTATTCTAACATGCACCTATTCAGTGTTGTGCAATTGTGAGAGGGGTGCATCATGTACTTGGTTGTCTGTACCTACCCAAACTTTTCGATTAGCACAATGCTTTAGAGAGCCATACCTACAATCTAAAGGCAGTATATGAAATATCTACAGGCAGAAAATATTATGAATTTTATGTGGAAATGTTTCCAAATTGCAGTATTATAGCATCTATGTTTCAAAAATTTCCTGGGGGGGGGCATGCCCCCAGACCCCCTAGTTCCAGCATGCTGGTTTTACACATCTCTACCCAAGAGATTAGTACCTTGAGTTAGCCCCCTCCCCTTTTATAAATCCTAGATCCGCCCCTGAGTACAGCTCACAGGTAATGTCGCATGTACACGCATGACACACGTGACGTGCGCTCGAGTGACCCATGTGGATGCAGCAAGGCTACAGTAATGCTCCACGATAGCTAACTTTACCCGAGAGCGTCATGCAAGACCAGATAACAGGTCTCACCTATGGTCTTGGGAGGTGGCACTGGCTCAGTTCCGCCAGCTGTGAAGTCTCCTATTGCAATGCCTGTGTTGTAGCTACCGAATACTTGGTAACTTAGCTACTGACTTGACCTTGACTCTGTCACAGACTACAGTCAGTGCTGTAGCTAGCAGTAGGGCTGGGCGGTTTCTCGGTATTATAGTAATACCGCGGTATTGCAATGAAACGATATCTGTATCGCGTAGATTTCGGCGAAACGATAATATCACGATATCGATATTATTACGATTTTTAGTGTTTGTGACAGCTTATTAAGCCCTTAAGGTTGTTATAATGCACCTCAAATAATCACGTGATACTACTGCAAACAAGGACCTAGTACTAGCTAGTCAATTTTTTTACAAAGATAAAGATACCCTAATAAAGCAGTCAGCTACTCTAATATAGCAGTCATCTTTAATAACCGCGATAAATAGTAATATCGTGATATATTTCTGTACGATATATCGTGAAGCGAAACTCCAATACCGCCCAGCCCTAGCTAGCAGTATAGCTACCGTAAACCTAAATGGATTGATCGCCAAGTAATGCCACAGAACCCCAGTTAGTGCATTTTTCTAATTCATATTTTCTTTATCTAGATAGTTAAAGGAATGGTCAACCGAAGTTTCAACTCTAGAAGCCAAGAAATTTCAAAGTTACAGCGCTACGAAGGGCCTACGAAGTGCTAACAGCAAAAAAATCGATTTGTACGGTGACAATAAACTACAGGCGTTTAATAAAACAATCATAACATACTGATGTAGTCCTCTACCAAGATACAACTTGCACCATCGAATTCTCCATGAACAAGCAAATCCATTGCTGGGTAAGTTTTGTCTTCCAGACCTTTCCTACGTCCACGGGGGACCGGCGAAGGCAAACAAACGTGAGAAAAAGTGATAGTGAACTGCTCGTCTAACGCAAGGCAGACTAACGCTGATATCTTCTGTCTCCTTGAGAGTACTGACACGAAACAAAGATTTTGGAACCCCTCTTGCTTTTGGGATCACGATGCTGCCAAGGTTTTTGGTGTTATCACTTTCTTTCATTGTGAAACAAGCGCTTTAGAATTTACGGATTTTTTTCGTTTTTGTAAATATTCTACCCATTGCGTTCTGTGGGCCCAGGCATGCGTTAATTGCATTCTACTGTATAATTAGCTAGCTAGGCTTGCACGAACATAATTATGGGACCGATCACAAATGTTTATGTGATTTAAGTGTTGTATGAAGTTACTAAACTCAGTAGCGAGTGTTCTCATGAGTGTCGAGTCTCTCGCGCGGCTAGTGCATATCCACGCGATATTCCACAGGTATTGTACAGTACACTGCAAAAGAATGATCCCAAGAGAAGATGCGAGCATTACTCGCATGTGTATACTCGCGACGTTACCTTTGAGCTGTACTGTAAGAACTAGGCATACACTTACAACCAGTCAGTCATGTCTTGATCATTAAATTGCTACCATAACATTCTGACTGCACCATACCTACGAATGACTGTGACATGTTGTGTGGATGGCTGATTTGATGCAGAAAAAAAGCTGGTAACATTCACGACACTGAGCAGACAATAGGTAGGGTCCGCAACGTGAAATTTCGACCTCCGAGAATCAACTACCAAACCACCCACAAATGCTTGGCTAGGTACCACTTAGAAAATGCCAGATTGGCGTTATTTTTCATTAACGTCTTGTCGTGCAAATTGGCGAATATACTTACAAATTACGAGATTTTTTGCTATATCTTCAAGGAAATGTCTTTTAAAGCTATAATACGCGCTCTCAACCTTTCTTACTAACTGTACTCTAAACTAAAGCCATCAGTGGCTGCATTGTCTGGAGCAATTTCCAGCCGCAGCATCGCGAAAATGAAATTTCGGACTCGAAAAAAGTTTCGATGTCACTGGAGCACACAGTAGCGATACCAAAGTAACCCTCCCAGGTAAAACTGGTCTGGCATGGGTCCAACTACTACCACACCAAATATCATCGAATTCCAAAATTGTTTGCCATCTGGCTGAGCTCGACAGCTGTCAAAAATTCGTCAAACATGCCGATTTTATTCACTGATGGGAACTTTTGCTAGCCAGATGTGCTAGTTTATTTCTCAAAAACTTACTAGACCCATAGCCAGTAGCTTTCATTCATTGGGTTGGTCTGGCAGCTCTTCTAGCGACCTCAAAACCCTCCAAATGCCGATATCCACGAATTTTGCCGATGTTGACCAATTTATAATGCGTTAAAGAAATCTTGCACACCAAACGTGATGCTTTGCCTCTCTAAAGCCACGCTGCATCCTTGTTTAGTTATATTCGTCCATAGGGTGGCATTGGCGGCTCTCTAATCGAGGCCAAAATCCATCAAAATGCCCACCTTACCATTTGTCATCAGTTTTAGGAAGTTTACATGTCAAACATGTTGGTTTACCTCTCTACATCATTGCTAGACCATTCAATCACCTTCGTCTGTGTAGGCAGCTTTCTTCAATCTCTTGAAAACGCCAATTGGGCGCAACTATCAATACCAGTTAATGCTTAGCTATTTTGTTTTATTAGTTCCACGCAAGAATGACAGGAAAACCAGCATAAATGAAATAGAGCGCAAATGGAGTTAGTCTAGCTCTAAATATTGAACTCTACAGGTTTATACAAATGATTACCGAAATGCAAATTCCGATTATCAAAAACCACAATCGAAATTTCCATTCGTGCAGAGTTCCGAAGGGTGGATATTCAAAACTAGACTAACCCCAATTGCGTTATGTAATATTTCTGCTGGATTTTCGTGGAATCAATGAAACAAAATAAGCAGTAAGTGGTGTAGAAGGTTGAAAGGTGCCTACACAGACGAAGGTGATTGAATCGTCCAGTAAAGATGTAGAGAGGCAAACCAGCATGTTTGACTTGTAAAACTTCCTAAAACTGATGACAAATGGTGAGATGGGCATTTTGATGGATTTTGGCCTCGATAAGAGAGCCGCCATTGCCACCCATGGACGAATATATAACTAAACAAGGATGCAGCGCGACTTTAGAGAGGCAAAGCATCACGTTGGGTGTGCAAGATTTCTTTAACGTATTGTAAATTGGTCAACATCGGCAATATTCGTGGATATCGGCATTTGGACGGTTTTGAGGTCGCTTGAAGAGCTGCCAGACCAATCCTATGAATGAAAACCACTGGCTATGGGTCTAGCAAGCTTTTGAGAAGTAAACTAGCACATCTGGCTAGCAAAAGTTTCTGTCAGTGAATAAAATCGGCATTTTTGACGAATTTTTGACAGCCGTCGAGCTAAGCCAGATGGCAAACAATTTTGGAATTCGATGATATTTGGTGTGGTAGTAGTTGGACCCATGCCAGACCAGTTTGACCTGGGAGGGTTACTTTGGTATCGCTACTGTGTGCTCCAGTGACATCGAAACTTTTTTCGAGTCCGAAATTTCATTTTCGCGATGCTGCGGCTGGAAATTGCTCCAGACAATGCAGCCACTGATGGCTTTAGTTTAGAGTACAGTTAGTAAGAAAGGTTGAGAGCGCGTATTATAGCTTTAAAAGACATTTCCTTGAAGATATAGCAAAAATCTCGTAATTTGTAAGCATATTCGCCAATTTGCACGACAAGACGTTAATAAAAAATAACGCCAATCTGGCATTTTCTAAGTGGTACCTAGCCTAGCATTTGTGGGTGGTTTGGTAGTTGATTCTCGGAGGTCGAAATTTCACGTTGCGGACCCTACAATAGGCACGCTCTAGTGAATTGGCTGGAGTATTTGCTCAACAGCAGGTATTGCTTGGTGCATAACTGTGTATTGTCAGTTTAGCATGATGCAAAAAACTTATCCTCTTGTGATAATCTTTTCCAATTACCTTTACACCCCACATGATCATTCCATGATTCGAATGCTCTAGTATGATTATTCTCACTCGCCATATGAATGCTGAACTATAAAGTATGAATTTAATCGTGTGAGGAGATTTTGTGCAAACAATTATAGCTACAGGACCAATAAAGGAACAAAAGACAGTGGAAAGAAGGGGGAGGGGCTAGGGGGTTGAAGGCCCCTTCCTCTCAGAATGACATCTCACCACAATTATCTTTCTTGGAGTGGGGCTGAAAACCGTGATAAAGATCAATATACTCTAATAGAATGCTCAAGTACTCTAATAGAGCAGTTGCTGCCTTCATAAAAACGTGTTCTTTAAATTTGTAAAACAAGTGAAACCATTGCCTACAGTGGGAATCAAATCAGCTACTTCTTACTTCGAGAGTTGATGTCTTACCACTGTACCAAGTGTTTTCAGGTGGCTAAAGGCTGTTTTGTATTGCTTATAAATGCTATATATTGTGTTCATTAACTCTGCATATAGTCAATAGCTAAAAGCTTTGCCAAAAGAGGTTTTTATTAACTACAAATAGCCCGTTTATTACCATTTTAGTTAAAACGCTTCAAATCGTGTTTATTGAACTTTGAAACATTGTGAAGCAAAATGGCTACAGGGCTGTGCCCCCAGACACCCTGCTGCCAAAGATTCTATACTCTGGTCAGCCGCCATCACATTGAATACTTCCTCCACCACTGAAAAAGGCTAAAGGTTTTATGAAAACCTTTTACAACGGTATGATGGGAAAAAAAATTGTGAATTTTTTTTCTGTGAATGATTTCCAATGATGTGCAAACCCCATACACTGTACACCACATCAATTATTCAAATTATACTAGAGCTATAAATAGACTGGAATTTCTATAGTAGTCACATATGTATGTACACTGTAAATTCAAATGGGTACAAATGAGCCAAATTTTTGGGTTGTTTTACCTGCAATTCAAACGACCGATTTTTTGGTAGTAATGACCCAAGGATGTACTTGGTTATTTTAACTTTGTAAGATATAGTCATATTACTCAGATGCCCTAAAGTCTCTTCAACCTCTAGCCCAGTGTTTGAAATAACCTTGCAATCATGGTTATTTCAACCATCTGTGGTAAAATTAACTCACATCACAAAATATTTGTTTATTTATTTGTTTACATTAATTAACAAGTCAGTCATCATTAGTAATAACATACATTAATCTATCTATGACACATATTCATGATAATTGTTACATATATTGCATCTTAATACTTTAAACATACCTGATCTTATAGAGTTTTCAAATTGTGTATAAAACCTATGTTCTCTTTGTTCACTTTTGATTGTGTGATGTAACACAAATGTTATAACGGCCAGTGTATTGTAAATTTAACCATGTAACTGGTCATCTAATCTGTGCCATAGTAGACTTGACCATACACACTGAAATTACCCATACATGTTATTTCAACATCTTAAGTGAACAGTTATATTGACCTACCCTAGTTATTTTGACTGATTTAGTCCAAAAGCCTGCCCTAGTAATAACCACTTTTAGATGGTCATTTTAACAAAAAAGTTTGCAGTTTAAATTTACCCATGGAGGTTGAATTGATCCATTTGAATTTACTGTGTACAGTTAACTATTGCAAAAATAACTAAATTAGCACACAAAAAGATAGTTACACATAAGCATACAGCACATAAACTGCCAACCTGGCATAGTATACGTCTTTGGCTTTAGTAATGATTTCTTT
This sequence comes from Dysidea avara, assembly GCF_963678975.1. Classification (NCBI taxonomy): domain Eukaryota; kingdom Metazoa; phylum Porifera; class Demospongiae; order Dictyoceratida; family Dysideidae; genus Dysidea; species Dysidea avara. Next base: position 34,246,722 of record NC_089272.1, read on the forward strand.
TAAAATAAGGATAAAGATTATTAGAAGGGGGAAAAAGTAAAAGGGTACCAGCATTGTAGCATGTTCACTCATTCTGTCTACCTCACCGCATTTGTCAATACTGAAGGAATGATGGCTATCAAAAGTTGTTGACTATATTGTGAGCGAATACATAATATAGCTTTGCATATCTAGAATAGAAATACCTTAAAGTTAGCAGTTGATGTAATGATTGCCATAATTAAAATATCCCCCAACAAAACAATCTCCATTACGTTGAGGTATAATAGGTGATATGGTTGAATATACATGAATATTACCACATAAATCATTAGCAGCATCATTATAGGGACCTGCATAAAATAATATATACATAACTGCAACAAATTATAATAAATGGCATTAAAAACATACCAAATTTCTATGAAATGACATAATAACTATGGTGAATATTAATCTTCTTATTAATTCAGTTGGTGCCCACCAGTTACATTGATCAACAAAAGGTTCTTGCAATAATTTTTCTAAGGAAGCAGTCCACAGTTTTAACTGGAGGCAACCCTTGATGACCTGCATAGTAAACAAAAGAGGCAGGTGACAATACTGAAATAATTTCCTCATATATATTAATTGTTGCTTTCAGTGTCAGCATGCAAATAGGGTATGCATATACCACAACAACAATTATGTTATTACAGTAATCACAAGCAGGCATGTTCTTAAAAACAGAAAGAGTTATTTACCTCAACAAAGCTAATACTCAATTTGCAAACATGTTTCCATCATCAGGACACACAGAGCAGAGTGTCATGCGGCCAAGGAAAGCCAATGGATTCAGGTGTGTGACAGATAAGTGTGTATTTTACAAGAACTATTTTCACACCTTCATACATCAGTAATGGCTAAACAGATATAGTCAGATTTTTTTTTCGAAAATCTCTTGGGGTGGGACACCTTCCATTTCACATTTAAGCTAAGTCAGACTAATGGTTATCAAGATAAGCACCTTCCAAGTTTGTCCTATTTTCTTTGTATTTTTATTCTGCCATTAATTTTCTTTCACAACATTTACAACCCGCACAAGCCCTATTCAAATTAGAAGGGTGCAAAAAAAATTATAGTGCAATTATCTTCTAATTTGTGTACAGTTAGAGCAAAGTTACAAGCAAGTTAAGAATCCATATGCAGATAGGTTATCCATCATGGCACTATGCCCAAGCCATTTTATACTCTGCCACTGTTGTCAGTTGTTCATCTCTTTAATTTCTACCTCATAAATGAAAGTTATAGTTTATTGCACCAGAATAATTATAGTATTGTAGATCTATTCGTGGAAAATCTAGATTGTTGTAGAATATTCTACATGTATGTGTGTTCTATTAGAAACGCTCAGAAAAAATGTGTGCTCGATTAGAGTAGCTACTACAATTTCTTTTTAAAAAACAAATAGCCAGGCTATAATACCAAACATATATGTGATTGAAATACTCTAATATACCAGTCAGCTTCACTGCAATTTGTTGTCATACTTACCAGCTAAACTGCTTATGCAAACTACTTGATTTTGTTTTGTAAATGTCAGGGTACAAGGTACAAACCTTCAGTAGTGTAATGGAAATTATAACATGAAAACCAACTGCACATGCATTTACCAAGCATGTTTCAAGATCCTGAGACATTCGGCAACTAGCTAATATGAAATAAAAATTAATATAATTTATATAATTTTTTAAAATATAGTACAAATGTCCTAAACTCTAGTTCTTCTGTTTACATGTAGGAAAAGAAAGGTAGACAAAAACCAACATAGCTATATTATGATATCTAATTCAAAACAACCTAGCTGTGAAAAGGGTGTGGCTTTCCAAAATTTTCTAGTATGAAATTTAAAAGATGTGATATCAAAGGTGGTGGCCAAGAAATGGCTCCAATGATATACTGTCACTTCTTTCCCATTGAAGCCCTACATCAAAGTAAAACGCTGGGAGTATATGGTAGTTACACCCTGGGAATGGAAGTTAAACCCCAGTGCATATATAGAAGACAATGTATACCATAATTTCCTTTTTTTCATCGTAAAATAATTTTCGTATGCAAAATTTGTACGAAAATTCCTTGCACGAAAATTTTTATACAAGATTGAACTACTCTAATAGAGCAGTCATTCACGCAAATCATACGAAAAATTTTTGCATGAAAATAAAGCGAATTACGGTACTTACACATTCAGTTTAAAGAAGTGCAATCAAAGCAAATCAAAGCCTTACACATTATAAAACTACATATTCAGCAAAAATTGAAGCATAAAACTGAAGCCATACACAACTGACATGCTTATCTAGCCTTATATATTAACACGTTGTTTGCAAACTTGACTGCTTCAAAGCATGAAATAGAAGCTAGTTAAACCCCACCTGCACTCATAGGATATCTAGCTATCAACACCTCGGCCTTGGCTTCACCTTGACCTCAGGTTGATAACTATGATATCCTACTCTACTCATAGTGGGGTTTAACTATAACTTAATTTTCATTACAAATTAATTGACATGATATAATTGCAGCCATTTCTTGGTAACCACCTTTGTTATCACATCTTTTTCATACTAGCCTATTTTTTGAAAGGCCACACCTTTTTTTGCAGCTGCATGGGCTGTTTTGGATTATAGATATAGTTTACACTGTCACACACAAGTATTGACAAAGCTCAGTAACTATACAACTCTTCAAGTACAATTAATTCCGATGACAGAAACCCATTGCAGTACTCATGGGCACCTGATTAAGAAAGACATTCTTTACTTGTAAATAATGGACATGCCTTTTAAGACTAGACATTTACTCATATCACAAATTAATTCCTCCATACTAAAAGCTTCAAGAATGATAAAAAACATAAAAGCATACATATAATATTATTACATTACACACCTTAACTTTTCCCAGTACAACTGTTAAAAGAGCTATGATAAGGAGTACTAACACTATCAACATCAATATAGCAAATGTAGCCAGAGCAGCATGACTTCCTGTGAAGCATTCCACTGTTCCATCCTTAAACCATCTCTACATAAAATTGTATATATGCAACAAAATGCAGTGGAAGTAATATAATTTATTACACACATTATGGTGGATATGACAGAAATCATACAGTACGATAGTACTGTATAGTAGGGACAGCGAAGGTATGAGCGTGGCCTGTGATATAACATAACCCAAAACCTGGCTAAGTTTTTCCTCACAACATCATGACAGTTAAAATTAAGCCGAAAAGTGTCTTCAGATCAACCCAAAACATTTCTGTCAAGTTGCTACAATAACAGAATTAAAAAATATATATATTATTCAACAGAACTTTCTACTGCCTGCCTGCTGACGCCTTCAGTCAAGAGTAGCAGAGAACTGGCTTCAGCTACAGCCCTAATTCTTTCACAGAAACGTTTCTAGTTCACTAAAGAAAACACCTTTGGCATATTGATAAACATAGCTACAATGCGCCATTGTGTTACTTTTATCCTTTTTTATTCATGGCCATCAGTCAAGATTCTCCGCTGCCGGATAGTGTTAATAGACAACAGTAGGGCTTCCATGTATGGGTATATATTGTATTGAATACACGTGGCACTACAACAACACACATAGTTCAGTGGTTTTCGAAATTGGTAGTTGATATTGTAATTGTGATGTTTCAACAGGGATTCCACTCAGTGAGACACTGATATCGTTGAGTGAGAACGACCTGTTCAATATCATGGTGAACTAGACACGTGTAAGTGAATATAGTTTAGTGATTTGTACATAATAAGTGTTCTTTTCCAGCGAAGTTAGCTGGCAAAGTTGCTTGTGTTTCTAAACGCTGAGCTAAAAGCATTTCTTTGTTGTGACCAACACTATTGTTGTTTAGTTACATGAATCCAACTTACTTCGTGTGTTATGCTAGTTGATTACTTGCATAATATATTATAGTGCTGTAATTAACTCTATAATTATAATTATTGTGACTAGTTTCCAGGGTATTTAGCAGTCATGAGCTTGCAAAAACAGTTCACAAACAAGTATAAGAAAAAATTAGGAATTGTAAATTAGAATAGGGACAGTATATAGATGTAATATCCAAATAAAACAATAAGAAAGTGAATATCCCTACTGTGCTCTTATACTTGCTTATGTATGATTCCCTAGGGTGCATAATGCATGAGGAAAAATTAGCTATATCATGGTCATATCTTTAACAACTGAGTTATAACATCCAAGAATTGAAAACTAAATTAATAACAGATGAGATAAGGTGACTTTGTGAGTGGAGAAGATAGATATGCAACATTCAAGGCAATTGATTGATGACATATGTAAATTACTTATGATTACTGAAGGAAGCAAACCTTCCTATATTAGTTAATATTATTGCAAGTGTTAGTGTATATTGTTAGCCATTTAAGGGATAATTTTGTAAACATGTTAATTTACACTTTATACAGAAATGCTTAACAGATATGTTGTTACCAAAGCACAGTATACATTTACCGGCAATTGCTGTGATACAAGAAATCAGCATAGTTCAAGGTCCCGTGTCAGTAACGAAAACACTTCATTGAGTACATCAGTGGCGGATCTAGAAAATCTCAGAGTGGGTTTCAGGTTTAGACATTGAGGGTATTCTTACATGGGCATTAGTGGAAGTTACTCAGCACACTCAGCATGTAGAGAGATCAGCTAGAAACAAGTCATCCTGTAGAGAGATAAGCTAGAAGAAGTCACCTTGCAGAGAGATCAGCTACAAAAAAAACCACCATGTAGAGAGTTCAGCGGCAAACAATCACCTTGTAGAGAGTTCAGCTACAAAGAAACCACCATGTAGAGAGTTCAGCTGCAAACAAATCACCCTTTAGAGAGTTCAGTTAGAAACAAATTACCGTGTAGAGAGATCAGCTAGAAGAAGTCACTTTGTAGGGAGTTCAGCTACAAAGAAACCACCGTGTAGCTAGTTCAGCTGCAAACAAATCACCCTGTAGAGAGTACAGCTACAAACAAATCACCTTGTACAGAGATCAGCTAGAAGAAATTGCTTTGCAGAGAGTTTAACTAAACAGAAACTATCCTGTAGAGAGTTCAGCTACAAACAATTACCCTGTAGAGAGTTCAGCTAGAAACAAATCACCTTGTAGAGAGATCAGATAGAAGAAGTCATTTTGTAGACAGTTCAGCTACAAAGAAACCACCATGCAGAGAGTTCAGCTGCAAACAAATCATCCTGCAGAGAGTTCAGCTAGAAACAAATCACCCTGTAGAGAGATCAGCTAGAAGAAGTTGCCTTGTAGACAATTCAGTTACAAAGAAACCATCATGTAGAGAGTTCAACTACAAACAAATCACCCTGTAGAGAGATCAGCTAGAAACAAGTCATCCTGTACAGAGATAAGCTAGAAGTAGAGAGATCGCTACAAAAAAAAATCACCATGTAGAGAGTTCAGCTGCAAACAAATCATCCTGTAGAGAGTTCAGCTAGAAAAAATCACCCTGTAGGGAGATCAGCTAGAAGAAGTTACATGTACCTTGTAGAAAGTTCAGCTACAAAGAAGCCATCATGTAGAGAGGTCAGCTGCAAACAAATCACCCTACAGATAGTTCAGCTACAAACAAGTCATCCTGTAGAGAGATCAGCTAGAAGAAGTTACCTTGTAGAGAGTTCAGCTACAAAGAAACCATCATGTAGAGAGTTCAGTTGCAAACAAATAACCCTGTAGAGAGTTCAGCTAAGAACAGATCACCCTGTAGAGAGTCCTTCTACAAACAATTTACTCTGTAGAGAGATCAGCTAGAAGAAGTTACCTTGTAGAGAGTTCAGTTACAAAGAAACCATCATGTAGAGAGTTCAGTTGCAAACAAATAACCCTGTAGAGAGTTCAGCTAATAACAGATCACCCTGTAGAGAGTTCAGCTACAAACAATTCACCCTGTAGAGAGATCAGCTAGAAGAAGTTACCTTGTAGAGAGTTCAGCTACAAAGAAACCATCATGTGTTTCTGGTTTTGGAAAAATGATCCAACTCGCACATTAGAAGTTTCGAGATAAACGGTTTTAAAGAATTGAAGCCAGCATAACTCTCCAAGGATAGCAAGCATGCATATGAAATTTACACAAAGATGCATCAATCTGTTACCTTTCAGGCCACGTCCAGTACTTGTAGCTGCTTGTAGAGTTTCCCGCCACATAAGATAGAAAATCTGAGCAGTTGGACAAGCGAAGTAGTATCACGAGTGCTCACAAAGGGGTGGAGGGTGGCGGGTGGTGGAGAGGGCAAGAGATAGACCTCAAAATGGAGGCAGACCATGATTGGAGTCCAGACACGAGATTACATGGCTGTGCTGGCTCCTTAGTGGCTGATATGTAGCAAAATCAACAGAGAAAACGTCTGGCCACCAGTAAACCACTGATTCTTGCCAAGCCAGGTCTTTCAGAATGCCTGAAACCACCATTTGAGCACTCCACACCACCCAGAAAAGACGTCTGTTAAAACCAGCCTCGAGTAGCTTGAGTAGTACTGAGGGTTAAAACTAGTAGTACGATAGTGTAGCTATTCACTGGTGGTGTTAGTTTGATTTTGCCTGATGTGCGATTTGGATCGGTTTGTAAAATCTGGTCACATGTAGAGAGTCTAGCTGCAAACAATTCACCCTAGAGAGTTCAGCCGCCCTGTAGAGAGTTCAGCTAAAGGAAGTCACCTTGTAGAGAGTTCAGCTACAAAGAAACCACAATGTAGAGAGTTCAGCTGCAAATAAATCACCATGTAGAGAGTTCAGCTGCAAACAAATTACCCTGTAGAGAATTAAGCTAGAAACATATCATCCTATAGAGAGATCAGCTAGAAACAAGTCACCCTATAGAGAGATCAGCTAGAAATAACCTTGTAGAGAGTTCAGCTGCAAAAAAAAAAACCACCGTGTAGAGAGTTCAGCTGCAAACAAATCACTCTATAGAGAGTTCAGCCACCCTGTAGAGAGTTCAGCTAGAAGAGGTTACCTTGTTGAGAGTTCAGCTCTACAAAGAAACCAGAATTCAGCTGCAAACAAATCACCCTATAGAGAGTTCAGCTACAAACAAATCACCCTGTAGATATAGTTTAGCTAGAAACAAATCATCTTGTAGAGAGTTCAGCTAGAAACAAGTCACCCTGATAAGAGTTCAGCTACAAACAATGAGTTTCAGTTACAGTTCAGTTATGTAAGAAGAAACCTTATTAATTACAGTATGTGATAATCATTCAGTGTTAAACATACAAATATTTAATCAGACAAAAAGCTATACACACAATTACTTCCGTTGTTCCACAATTCCTGCAGTAAAGAAAAAACAAGTTAAAAGGAAGCACCAAAGCCTGTTTATGGTTGGCTTTGTGGCTTGCAATACAAAAGAAGTGATATCTAAACCAAAACAGCCAAGCTATAAAAAAGAGTGCGGCTCCCAAAAAGGCCAGGGTGGAAAAAGATGTGAAATCCAAGGTGGCGGCCAAGAAATGGCTGTGATGGTAGGTTAATGGCAAAAAATTTAATTATGACAATTCAGGTGAAATTGGTGCCGAATCCTAGTGGAGGAGGAAACGCAAATTCACCTGAATTGTCATAATTAAAATTTTTGCCATTTATCTACCATCACAGCCATTTCTTGGCTGCCACCTTGGATTTCACATCTTTATCACCCTGGCCTTTTTGGGGCCGCACTCCGTATCTACAGCTTGGCTGTTTTGGTTTGGATTATATATATACGGAAGACAACATATAATTACACATTCAGTTGAAAGAAGTGCAATCAAAGCAAATCAAAGCCTTACATATTATAAAACTACATATTCAGCAAAAATTGAAACATAAAACTACAAGTTCAGCAAAACTTGAGGCTGTACACAACTGACATGCTTATCTAGCCTTATTAACACATTGTTTACAAACTTGACTGCTTCAAAGCATGGGATAGAAGCTAGTTAAACCCCTCATAGGATATCTAGTTATCAACACCTCGGCCTCAGGTTGATAACTATGATATCCTACTCAAGGTGATGTTTAAATATAACTTATTGCATATGAAGGGCCTGCCTTCTGACCCTTGATAGGGGTGGCACTAATTGATTGTTTGCTATTATTATAGCAAACATGAATTACTGGTATGCACTAGGCTATTGACTAGACAGTTTTACCCAACTGTGCCCACTCTGTAAACTGACTTTGTGGGGGCGCATTATTTTCAGAGGGGGGTTTCATCTGAAACCATTGCTACCCCTTGTATCTGCCAGTGTACATACATTCACCCAAACTTTAATGCACTTTCTTTAATCAACAAGGCAATGTCTTACTTCTTCAGTAAAGCACCAGGTTTTGAAACCACTCCAAATTGTATACAGAACAAAATCATCTAATACAATCATTGTTAAAATAAGACTTTATACCACGGCAATCCTAAAAATGCACAACTATGCACAGATACATATGATTGTCTTCTCATATATCTTACCATAACTTTTTGTCCATTATTATCACTCAGTATGGGACAGTTCAAAATAGACACTGAAGTGGTTACCACATCAGTGTACAAAAGCAATATCAGTAGCCACAGTCCACTCCATGAAACTGATAGCTTGGGGTATTTTCTAGTACAAAGTTACATAGACATTTTTGTATTGTTTACTCTCTCCATACTATATACCTGCTAATAATCCAGATGCATACATAAATGATACACAGCAACAAAACTGGTATATATCGGAGGGAATAGGATACCAGTGCAGTCATTCCAGGATAAAGACAAAAATCATAAGGAAAGTAGAGACTGGCAGTACTGCTAATATAGTGTAGCTATAAGAAATAAAAGTATAAACAGTGGAATACGTATATGTTAACGCATTGCTGTGAGTGCTATATGAAAAATAAAGTATGAGGGTTTTATTTTTCATACCTGTACAGCATGTGCAAGGCAATGTTTTAAATGATTTATGGAACTTTCTAGTTGTGCAGCTTCACCATACACTAGGACTTGCAATTATAATAACATGTGTTGCCTGAATTATTAGCAGCCTGAATGCACACAAACTAGTTTAACAAAGTAACTCAAATGTAGTTCACCATAGTTTGGCATGGTAGACGTTCATCGCATATTTTGGAAGGTTTTGGTCACATCCCACAAACAATTGTATTGTGACACATGGTGAAGTGTTTCCATGATATCTCCAGGATTTGTACATTTACATTAACAAACGTAACAGCAACGTTACCTTCTCCCACCCATCATTTAAGCATTTAGGTATGTCTATAAAAGCAATCCAGTGGTAGCACTTGTGTTGGCTGTGGTGATTGACTGCTCAGCGGGGGGGAGGGCTACCAGCCTTCACCAGCTTGGGTAATTAATCGTACTGGCGTGAGCACCACGGCTATTAGCCTGCCCTAGGGCATGTGGGCAACTGTGCTTTATTGAACCACAAAGAGAGCTTTATTGTACAATTAAAGCACTCTTTGCAGTGCAATAAAGCACTCTTTGCAGTGCAATAAAGCACTCTTTGTGGGAAATAAAGCATTGTTTGCTGGCGTAAAGTGTACTTTATGAACTTTAAAGTACACTCTTTCCTTTGATCTCGCCCACAAAAAGTTCTATAATTAAAAATAAAATCTCTGAATTAAACACAACTACTATTATTATTTACAATTTGTGACTGGGCCTGCGAAAATAGGGCATGTGGGCACATGACTTTTTCCTACTTTTTCAAACTTTCATCACTTATAACTTTTTGTATCATTATGCTATGGCAATGCAAGTTTTCAACTCTTTGTGGGCATTTACGTGGCTTTATGATGCAAGTTACAGAATGTTAATATTCTGTTCTGGTTCTGAGATATGATCTGTAAAGTGATGGGATGTAATTTGTGCCCACATGCCCTATTTTCACAGGCCCGGTCACATTTCATGTGCATTTTTTTACCCTTTCTGAATTACGAACATAACCTTATCAACAGAAACTTGAACATTGTCTGCTCATGCTTCACTGTGGATAAAACAACTAGTAACTTACATATGGTTGAACAATGCTAAAAGTTGCTGGAAAGTACTGTGCAATGTATGGAGTGATCTAATATGCAACACCAACATAATATGTCATTCTAAAATGCACAATATTAACCAACCTGCAAATAAAATAATGATGGATAAAGCCAATGGAAAAGGCTTACTGATGACAACATAATTGCTGTAATCACAATAGTGTCCACAACGACTATAAAAGCATTAGCACAATTAAAAATATAGTAGTGATAATGAAGTTTGCATTTTCCCACCAAGAAAATTGTAAATATCAATTAGAAACCAGTGCCTTTGCAGGAGCCCAAACATGCCTTTACAAATGCTTCCAGTGAGTTTCTGTCTTAAAATTTAATTCTTATTTCTACTTACTTATTTCTAATGACTGACTTATTTCTAAAAATATATGGCTAAAGCTATGTGTGTTCTTTACAGAGTTATACTCATAGGAGAAGGAGACACTGTGCTTAAATTCTACTCAAAAACGTACACCAATGCTAACAGCTATGTATATAAGGTTAGTACTAACCTAAAGCAAATATGAGAGCAATATTAGCATATCCACAGGACACACAGTTGTTCAGTAAAGCACTAACTCCTTTGTTAGCACGACACTTGCCACACAAATAACCTTTAAAAGAAGGAAATACTTACACATAGAGCAAACAATGACAAAGTGATTAGCTACCATGCCTATCACAAACACACTGATGATCATCGTTATCATAGTAGTATACACTGTCACAAATGCTGTCATTGTTCTCTCTGCTACACTGACAGTATCCAGGTGGACACTGGTGATACTCCATCATCCCATTCAGTGTTCCAAGGTTAATATTAGTAGCCCACAGTCCCTCCTGTATTGCACCATACTGACAGCTGTATAAAGTGGTCTTACATTATGTCATACCTGTAGTATCAGCCTCTTTTCGTTTGGTTCACAGTCAACAATATTCACATCCTTGTCATTATTACATTTACAGTGATAACTATTCACTTTATTCACTACACTCATGACTAATTGCAGCAAGTGACCAGGAGGACATGAGTTGATTGTCAATTTGAAAGTCGATATCTGAATCTACAACAAATGATGCATATGCATAGCATAGGCCTAGGAAACACCTCACAGTTGGGAAGAGAGAGGGAGCAAGGATAAGATGCAAGATGACAAGATGTAAGTTGTCATGTTGTAGTCTAAACTAGGGGGTCTGGACTCTGGAGGCGTGTCCCTCTTCCCATAAAAACTATTTAAATGTCAGCGTATTTTTAATTTTGCAGTAAGCATGTTGGTATCATGCCATCAAATAGAGCTATGTATACTTACTCCTATAGCGTACCTGTATGTCAGCCACACAACATTTCTATTGATATGAAAATTAATTTGAGGCGTTTATCATGATGAGTGTTCTGAAGTGTTACTAAGGAGCCAGGTGCGCAAGCAGATAGTTTCATGGATTCTGATCAATTAATAAAGTGAATTGTAGAGTAATCTGAAACGTTAGTGGTAAGAAGACAGTTGAGAGATGACTTGTGGTGGCTAACCAAATCATTTGGGGGGGAGGGGGGATACCCCCCGCTTCCTATTCTTTTGTATAAGTACAACTTACTATTTCACAAAATAACAATAAAGTAACAATAGAAAGCTTTTCACCTTACATTGATTGAGATACAATTGTTAATGATTTGTGACCTGATTAATTATTATTCCTAAACAATCATACATTATACTCAAAACTTACAGGTGGTGCAATAATCTGTGGTATTGAAATTGCAATGCGAAATGTCATGCCCAAAATCTGATTTGAATTCAGTGAAATAGTATAGCTAACAACATAATCTGAACCAGACAGGTGTTCTTGCCCAGAAGCAGAGCTAACTGAGAAGTCAATATCCTGAAATTAAAAGTTTCAATGTCAACTATATTATACATGATGCCATACAGTTGCATTAGCAATTGAAGAACTTGCATGTCTTAACTGGTGAAACTCCACTATCCTTGTGGAATTCAGTCGATTAGTCAGCACCATTGTTATTGGAATCCTTTCTCCAGGAAATGCACTTACCTGGACAAAAGTCAGTTTGTATTACAACATATACATAAAATACCACTCATGCTTTTCAACTTTATTGCAAGCATTTTAAATTTTTTGCAAGCATATATCTGTTCAAAAGTGTAGGAAACAGCAAAGTTGCATACGTGCTTGTGAAACATCCCATTGTACAGGGAACTGTGGGTACTCACATAGAAAAAATATATATCCCTCTGATACTGAATGATTTCAGGACTGGAACTTATAGATTAATCATACAGTATGGTAGTACTGTATATTAGGGATCAAAAAGAATTGGGCTTTCTTGCTGCCCAACAATAATATATATACACATATATACATGTATATAATAGTTATACCATGGGCATGATGCTTTGCCTGATATATACACACAAGCACGAACCGAGCACAAGTGTGAATATATCAAGCAAAGCACAAGTGCCCATGATACAACTAACAGAGTTGGGGTAACGTGTTACAGTTGTAATGCTGTTACGTAATGTATTACTTTTTAAGTAATTATAAGTAAATAAGTAATATAACGCGCTACATAGCTTGTAACTAGTAGTTTGTAACTAAAATTACTTGTTGAAATAGTAACTAAGTTACAATAGTAATGCGTTAGTAACTAGTTACAATAGTTGAGACTGTAAAGTAACGTAATCAAAGTAATGATGGTTGTTAAGTAATGCAGTTACAAAGTTATGTAAACTAACGTTGTTACAACAACTGACTAGTAAATCTACTACTCGAGGCAACTCGTAATGTCGCCCCCGCGTAATGTATAATACAATTGCTTACCCTATGTCAGCAATAATTCAAAGTGAAGTTACACACAGGATTTCAATAGCCTTTGTGGACCCAAAACCCAGCAGGTTCAAGTGCAGCTATATAGCAGGATGGCGACTTTCATGACTTCAATGATAACCAAAACCATTCTTGCTAATGCACACCTTACTATCTCATGATCTACCACGTGTTAGACCTCGTGTTTGAGTGTGGGTAACTTCGTGGAAGCTATGGGAGATAACAGTGGTGCTTCGAATTCTACACGGGATCCTAGCGATGCTTCTAGCAGCGAAGCAGCAGGGACAGGGACAGCTTTTTACAGATGGAAATACAGACATTATTATATTTTCCTGAGTGAAGATGCAAAGAATTTTAAGGTCCGTTGTACTTTGTGTGCTGGAAATAAAATGCTGTTGTCTGCTAAGAATACAACTTCAAATCTCAAGAAACATCTGACATCTATACACAAGAATACAACTTTGATAGCAAAAGAAGTTTAAAAACCTGAGCAGTGGAAACGAAGATTGGAGGCTGATGGTGATAGCAATAATAATGGTGATCCAAAGAGGCAGTGTACTTTACCAGCAGTGTTGAGTAGGTATTCCATTCCTCCCAATAAGCTACAAAGCTTGCTTGCAGAGTATGTAATAGAAGACATGCGACCTTTGTCGACCGTGGAATCCCCAGCTTTTAGAAAGCTTTTAGGCAGTATCTGTCCAACCCAATTACCTGACAGAAAATCTTTTACAGTTTATCTTGATACAGTTTATGATTCAATGGTCAGCAAAGTCAAAAAGACATTGGAAACAGTTGATATTGTTTCGACTACTGTTGATGTATGGACGGCACACCACCGAAGCTATTTGGGGATGACTGTCCATTGGATTGACCCTCACACCTTAAAGAGATGCAAAGCGGCCATAGCATGTGCAGGAATGATGGGGAGGCATATTTATGATGTTTTGGCTTGCAAGATAGACCATGTTCATACAAGCTATAGTCTTACTGGGAAAGTATGTGCTACCATAACAGATAATGGGTCAAACTTTGTGAAAGCATTCACAGTTAATTCAAATTCTTCTGATTCTGCAGCTGCACCCCTGGAGGATTCAGAAGAAGAAACAGAGGATGATACAGCTTTTGAAAATGTTGATGAATTGCTAACATTTGACTCGGAGGAAACAAATACTGATGATGATCTCACCCAGGTACAATATGAATTGCTGCCACATTATAGGTGTGCTGTACACACTCTTAATCTCATTGCAAGCAAAGATGCTGATAAATTCCTGTCATCTTCCTCAACATCTAAAGGTGTTTACCGGAGTTCATTTGCTAAAAGCTCAGCTTTGTGGAACAAAGCCAACAGATCGACTGTGGCATCTGATGCCGTGCAAGAAGTGGTCAAGAGGAAGCTCATTGTACCTACTACCACAAGGTGGAACTCCCATTATGACGCAGTAGTTCGAGTTATTGACAATTCTTTAGCAGAGTTAAATGATCTTTGCACCAAACTTGGGCTACGGTGTTTTAGTGAACGTGAGCTGAAGTTTTTGAAAGAGTACATCATTGTTTTAAAACCTCTTTCAAGAGGGCTTTACATCTTACAAGGGGAAGACAACTGCTTTTTCGGTACTCTTTTGCCAACGCTAGAGACAATTATCAAAAAAGTGGTAGCTCTTCAGACTGACCTCTCTTCCATGACCTGTGGGCTTGCTGGGGCTATAGAGGATGCCATCAGATATCGTTTTGAAAATGTGTTTCAAAATGATAGTGCCATTTTAGCAGCAGTAACATTGCCAAAGTTTAAGCTTAAATAGGTGGAATCCCAGAACACAAAGGATGTATATAAGCAGATGCTTCTTCAAGAGATGAGATCCCTTGCTGCTGATATTGCAGTAACAGTTGTACAAGACTCACAGGATGAAATGGCAACATCAACAAGAAGCAAAAAGGATGACTTCTATGATCTCAAATCAGATGATGAGTCTACACCAGAAAGTAATGTCAACATAGAAGTCAGGAGCATTGATAATCTCCACAAATATCCTCTCGTGAAAGGCTTTTCCTGTTGTACAACACAGCACTGCCTTCTAGCGCACCTGTTGAAAGACTCTTCAGTCTTGGAGGATTAGTATTATCACCCAAATGCAACAGATTGGTTGATGAACGGTTTGAAAAATTACTGCTTATGAGGTACAGGTATAATAAAGAGTACTTAGATATCTAGATTTTACATACACATTGGTAGACTATTGGATGGACTTTTTTGAACTGATTGTAATTTGCCATTGTAATTTTCCATTGTTATTCATCATTAACAATTAATAATTTAAAACACAATATTGAAAGTAACTGTAGTAATTAAAGTACTTTATTACTTTTACAAAAGTAACTGTAACTGTTAATAAGTTACATGGAACAAATGTAACTAGTAACTTGTAACTAGTTACTTTTCTGAAGTAACTACCCTAACTCTGACCACTAATATGTGACCCTATTTTGGAAAACCATACATTTGGGCACATGCTAAATTTTTGGAATTCTCAATTGAAAATTTCAGTGATTTTTTTTAAATTAATTTTTTGCATATTCTGATAAAACAACTATTAAGCCCTCTTGCTGTGAAATTTCACACGCATAGCTTCTTTTATCTAGGAGATATACTGAATTATATCAGACCATGTAGTAGTTTCACGATGTGTGGGACAACAATTAACTTACAAATTGGGAAATCTGTTCATTCCCAAAACCAAACATTTTCTTGTCTTTAGACTATAATACAAGTGATTTAATTGAGAAAAAGCACAAAGAACATGCACATGATTAAACTCTCAAGGATCTCTTTTCATTAATTTTTATATTATAAGAATGGTGATCTTTGTCAACAAAGTGATTTGTCATTAATTTGTCACATCTGATCACTATACAGTTCTATAAACTAATATGAAAAGTTAGTTTGTAATGTATTAGACAGTAAATTGGCCATATCTTTGGAATGCTTCAACATATCATCACAAAATTTTCACACAAGGTAGATAACCATTCAGTGCTTCATTGTAGCTATAAAAAAGAAAATTGGCCAATGTGCCCAAATGTATGGTTTTCCAAAATAGGGTCACATATGTTCCATGTGGGTTAATCACCTACATGTGTGGGAAACTGCTGAACTCTCTACAGGATGATTTATTTGCAGCTAAACTCTCTAAAAGATGATTTGTTTCTAGTTGATCTGTCTACAATGTAACTTGTTTGTAGCTGAACTCCCTACAGGTTGGTTTCTTTGTAACTGATCTCTCTACAGGGTGACTGGTTTCTAGCTGATCTCTCTACAGGGTGACTTGTTTCTAGCTGATCTCTGGATGACTTGTTTCTAGCTGATCTCTGGATGACTTGTTTCTAGCTGATCTCTGGATGACTTGTTTCTAGCTGATCTCTGGATGACTTGTTTCTAGCTGATCTCTTTACACGGTGACTTGTTTCTAGCTGAACTCTCTATAGGGTTATCTGTTTGTGATTGAACTCTCTACAGGATGGTTTCTTTGTAGCTGATCTCTCTACAGGGTGACTTGTTTCTAGCTGATCTCTGAACTTGTTTCTGGCTGAACTCTCTACAGATGATTTGTTTGCAGCTGAACTCTCTACAGGGTGATCTGTTCGTAGCTGAACTCTCTACAGGGTGATTTGTTTGCAGCTGAACTCTTTATGATAGTTTCTTTGTAGCTGAACTCTCTACAAAGGTAACTTCTTCTAGCTGATCTCTCTACAGGTACAGGGTGACTTTTTTTTGTAGCTGAACTATTTGCAGGGTGATTTATATATAGCTGAACTCTACACAGAGTGACTTAGGCCTACTTGTAGCTAAACATTGTCTAAAGTAACTTGTTTGTAGCTGATCAAGATAAACTCTCTACTGGATAGCTTTTTTTGTAGCTGAATGCTCTACACAGTGACTTGTTTTTAGCTGAATTCTCTACAGAGTGCATGACTTGTTGTAGCTAAACTCTCTACAGGGTGACTTGCTTGTAGCTGAATTGTCTATAAGATTAACTGTTTGTAGCTGAACTCCCTACAGAATAACTTGCAATATAATAATTATAATTCTATAATGGAGCAAGTTAAAAATGTAGCTGAATGCTCTATTAGGGTGACTGTTCTATCAAGACACACGATAGTGTGTCGTGCGGCCAAGTACAGCCAGTGCAGGCATGCGACAGACAAGTGTGTATTATACAGGAACCAAGAAAATGCCGTTTTAACGCATCCGTAGCTTGATAATGGCTGGAGGGAAATTAACCATTTTTTCTGTGGAAACTTCCTTGGGATGGGGCACCTCCCATTTCAAATTTTAGCTGAATCCGTCAGGCCATCACTGAGATATGCGCCTTCACAGTTCGTCTCAGTTTCTACGTATTTTTCTTTATCTTCATCTTCTTATTCTTCTTCTTTTTGCACCACTTAAAAAAATTGCTACAACTCGTGCATTCTTTAGTTGATTTTCTTCAAATTTGGAAGGCTATAAGAATGTAATTTAGCACATTTACAGTCCAAACTTTGAATAAAGAACAAAGGAGTTGCACGCGATTTTTGAAAAATTCGATTGCGATTTTTTGTCACGGCCACAGGGTAAACCATTTGAAGGAATGACTTTAAAATCGGTCTGTACATGGAGTAATCATCGTAGCGCAAACCTTTTGTGGTTTGAAAGAAATCACACTAACAGTCATGGAGTTATAACAAAAACGCCAACCATTATGTAAAATGCGCACTGTCGAGTTTTGTTAATAAAAAAAAGTAATACTTGCCACACCTACCAGGCAAACTAGTTAACGGAATCAGCTGAAATCAGGTAGAGGGGTAGATAAATCATTTTAGAGAGATCTTTCAGTGGTTTACAAGGAATCAGATTAAAATCCACTGAGCTACGCTATGAAAGTGAACTAGGTGTAACAAGTGCGCGATCGAGATCATAGATCAAGACACACGGTAGTGTGTCGTGCGGCCCAAGAAGCCGGCACGCCACACCGTGAGTATATTGACAGGAAGAACGAAAACGTCATTTTCACACCTTTGTATCTCGGTGATCACTTATCTGATTGGAACCAAATTTGCTACACAGTTGCCCGCCAGCCAAGGGAGTCTACATTCCAAATTTGAAGGAAATCGCTCCAGCCATTTCCGAGATACGAGCTGCCAAAGTTTGGTTTTTTTTCTTCGTTTTTTTTTTCTTCTTCTTCGTCTTTTCGCACACTTGCAAAAATTGCTATAACAAGCAAACGCGTACTCCGATCGCCTTGAAATTTGGCACACAGAAAGGGAGTCCAAAGGCGAATCCTAGCATCAACTTTGGTACAAATCCGATGAATGGTTCAGGAGTTATGACCGATTATTCGCGTAAAACAAGATCGATTTGTTGTCACGCCTACAGGGTAAACCGCTTCATGGAATGAGTTGAAAATTGCTATGTAGATGGAGTAACCATCGTAGGAGTGCCTTTTGGTGGTTTGAAAGGAATCGAGATAAAGACCACGGAGATATGACACAAAACCCAACCTGTGTCACAATTACGCGATCGATTTTTATGAATAAAAAAGTATTAGTTTTCACGCCTACTAGGCAAACCGCTTAGAGCAATGAGCTGAAAATCGGTGTATAGCTGGAATAATCTTCATAGAAAGTCCTTGCAGTAGTACAGAAGAATCGGATTACAAACCACTGAGTTATGATTCGAAAGCCAACTCCGTGTAGCAAATGCGAGATCGAGATACTCTAATAGAACAGTCACCCTAATAGAGCATTCGGCTAACTTATTTACTCCATTATAGAATTTTATTACATCACAAGTTATTCTGTAGGGAGTTCAGCTGCAAACAGTTAATCTTATAGACAGTTCAGCAAGAAGACAGTCACCATGTGGAGAGTTAAGCAAATATACCACTATAGAGATTCAGAACATTACAAGTCACACTGAAGAAAGTTCAGCTATAAACAAGTCATGCACTGTGTAGAGAATTCAGCTACAATTAAGTCACTCTCTAGAGAATTCAGTTACACAGAATTCTGCTACACACAAGTCACTGTGGAGAGAGTTCAGCTACAAACAAATTACCCTTTAGAGTGATCAGTTACAAACAAAACACTTTGCAGGGTGTTCAACTGCAACAAATCAATTACCTTTAGAGCGATCAGCAATGAACAAATCAACACAAATCTACCTGTAGAGAGATCAGCTAGAAACAAATCACCCTGAAGAGAGTTCAGCTACAAAAAATCACCCTGTAGAGACATCAGCTAGAAACAAGACACAATGTAAGGAGTTCAGCTACAAGCAATCACCCTGTAGAGAGTTCAGCTAAAACAAATCAACCTGCAGAGAGATCAGCTACAAACAAATCACCTTATAGAGAGTTCAGCTACAAACAGATTACCTGTAGAGAGATCGGCTACAAACAAATCAACCTGCAGAGAGATCATCTATATACACACAAATCAACTTGTAGACAGATCAGCTACAAACAAATCACCCTGTAGAGAGATCAGCTAGAAACTACACACAATGTAAGGAGTTCAGCTACAAACAAATCACACTGTAGAGAGATCAGCTACAAACTAGACACAAAGTAAGGAGTTCAGCTACAAGCAAATTACCCTGTAGAGAGTTCATCTACAAACAAATCAACCTGTAGAGCAATCAGCTAGAAACAAATCACTCTGAAGAGAGGTCAGCTACAAAAAAATCACCCTGTAGAGAGATCAGCTAGAAACAAATCACCCTGAAGAGAGGTCAGCTACAAAAAAATCACCCTGTAGAGAGATCAGCTACAAACAAATTGCCCTGTAGAGAGATCGGCTACAAACAAATCAACCTGCAGAGAGATCAGCTACACACAAATCAACTTGTAGAAAGTTCAGCTACAAACAAATTACCCTGTAGAGAGATCGGCTACAAACAAATCAGCCTGTAGAGAGTTCAGCTAAAACAATTCAACCTGCAGAGAGATCAACTACAAACAAATCACCTTATAGAGAGTTCAGCTACAAACAAATCTCCCTGTAGAGAGATCAGCTAGAAGAAGTTTCCTTGTAGAGAGTTCAGCTTCAAACAAATCACCCTGTAGAAAGATCAGCTAGAAGTGGTCACCTTGTAGAGAGTTCAGTTACAAAAAAACCACCATGTAGAGAGCTCAGCTACAAACTAGTGACCTTGTCGAGACATCAGCTAGAAGAAGTTACCTTGTAGAGAGTTCAGCTACAAAGAAACCATTCTTTAAAGAGCTCAGCTGCAAACAAACCACCTGTACAGAATTCAGCTACAAATAAATCACCCTGTAGAAAGATGAGCTAGAAAACGTTACCTTGTAGAGAGTTCAGTTACAAAGAAACCACCATGTAGAGAATTCAGCTACAAACTAGTGACCCTGTAAAGACATCAGCTAGAAGAAGTTACCTTGAGAGAGTTCATTTACAAAGAAACCATCATGTAGAGAGTTCAGCTACAAACAAATCTACCTGTAGAGAGATCAGCTAGAAGAAGTTACCTTGTAGAGAGTTCAGCTTCAAACAAATCACCCTGTAGAAAGATCAGCTAGAAGTGGTCACCTTGTAGAGAGTTCAGTTACAAAAAAACCACCATGTACAGAGCTCAACTACAAACTAGTGACATTGTAGAGACATCAGCTAGAAGAAGTTACCTTGTAGAGAGTTCAGCTACAAAGAAACCATTCTTTAAAGAGCTCAGCTGCAAACAAACCACCTGTACAGAATTCAGCTACAAATAAATCACCCTGTAGAAAGATGAGCTAGAAAAAGTTACCTTGTAGAGAGTTCAGTTACAAAGAAACCACCATGTAGAGAATTCAGCTACAAACTAGTGACCCTGTAAAGACATCAGCTAGAAGAAGTTACCTTGAGAGAGTTCAGCTACAAAGAAACCATTATTTAAAGAGCTCAGCTGCAAACAAATCACCTATACAGAATTCAGCTACAAACAAATCACCATGTAGAGAGATCAGCTAGAAGAAGTTAACTTGTAGAGAGTTCAGCTACAAAGAAACCATCATTTAGAGAGTTCAACTTCAAACAAATCACCTGTAGAGAGTTCAACTACAAAAAAATCTCCCTGTAGAGAGATCAGCTAGAAGAAGTTACCTTGTAGATCGTTCAGCTACAAACAAATCACCCTGTAGAGAGATCAGCTAGAAGAAGTTACCTTGTAGAGAGTTCAGCAACAAAGAAACCACCATGTAGAGAGTTCAGCTGCAAAGAAATCACCCTGTATAAAATTCTGCCACGAACAAATTGCCCTGTAGAAAGATCAGTTAGAAGAAGTTACCTTGTAGATAGTTCAGCTACAAACAAATCACCATGTAGAGAGATCAGCTAGAAGAAGTTAACTTGTAGAGAGTTCAGCTACAAAGAAACCATCATTTAGAGAGTTCAGCTTCAAACAAATCACCTGTAGAGATTTCAGCTACAAACAAATCTCCCTGTAGAGACATCAGCTAGAAGAAGTTACCTTGTAGAGAGTTCAGCTACAAAGAAACCATTCTTTAAAGAGCTCAGCTGCAAACAAACCACCTGTACAGAATTCAGCTACAAATAAATCACCCTGTAGAAAGATGAGCTAGAAAAAGTTACCTTGTAGAGAGTTCAGTTACAAAGAAACCACCATGTAGAGAATTCAGCTACAAACTAGTGACCCTGTAAAGACATCAGCTAGAAGAAGTTACCTTGAGAGAGTTCAGCTACAAAGAAACCATTATTTAAAGAGCTCAGCTGCAAACAAATCACCTATACAGAATTCAGCTACAAACAAATCACCATGTAGAGAGATCAGCTAGAAGAAGTTAACTTGTAGAGAGTTCAGCTACAAAGAAACCATCATTTAGAGAGTTCAACTTCAAACAAATCACCTGTAGAGAGTTCAACTACAAAAAAATCTCCCTGTAGAGAGATCAGCTAGAAGAAGTTACCTTGTAGATCGTTCAGCTACAAACAAATCACCCTGTAGAGAGATCAGCTAGAAGAAGTTACCTTGTAGAGAGTTCAGCAACAAAGAAACCACCATGTAGAGAGTTCAGCTGCAAAGAAATCACCCTGTATAAAATTCTGCCACGAACAAATTGCCCTGTAGAAAGATCAGTTAGAAGAAGTTACCTTGTAGATAGTTCAGCTACAAACAAATCACCATGTAGAGAGATCAGCTAGAAGAAGTTAACTTGTAGAGAGTTCAGCTACAAAGAAACCATCATTTAGAGAGTTCAGCTTCAAACAAATCACCTGTAGAGATTTCAGCTACAAACAAATCTCCCTGTAGAGAGATCAGCTAGAAGAAGTTACCTTGTAGATCGTTCAGCTACGAACAAGTCACCCTGTAGAGAGATCAGCTAGAAGAAGTTACCTTGTAGAGAGTTCAGCTACAAAGAAAACACCATGTAGAGAGTTCAGCTGCAAAGAAATCACCCTGTAGAAAATTCTGCCAGAAACAAATTGCCCCGTAGAAAGATCAGTTAGAAGAAGTTACCTTGTAGAGAGTTCAGCTACAAAGAAACCATTCTGTAAAGAGCTCAGCTGCAAACAAATCACCTGTACAGAATTCAGCTACAAACAAATCACCCTGCAGAGAGATCAGCTAGAAGAAGTTAACTTGTAGAGAGTTCAGCTACAAAGAAACCATCATTTAGAAAGTTCAGTTACAAACAAATCTCCCTGTAGAGAGATCAGCTAGAAGAAGTTACCTTGTAGAGAGTGAAGCTACAAACAAATCACCCTATTGAAAGATCAGCTAGAAGAAGTCACCTTGTAGAAAGTTCTGTTACAAAGAAACCACCATGTAGAGAGTTCAGCTACAAACTAGCTACCTTGTAGAGACATCAGCTAGAAAAGCTACCTTGTAGAGAGTTCAGCTACAAAGAAACCATTCTGTAAAGAGCTCAGCTGCAAACAAATCACCTGTACAGAATTCAGCTACGAACAAATCATCCTGTAGAGAGATCAGCTAGAAGAAGTTACCTTGTAGATAGTTCAGCTACAAACAAATCACCCTGTAGAGAGATCAGTTGGAAGAAATTACCTTGTAGAGTGTTCAGCTACAAAGAAACCATCATGTAGAGAGTTCAGCTGCAAAGAAATCACCCTGTAGAAAATTCTGCCAGAAACAAATTTCCCTGTAGAAAGATCAGTTAGAAGAAGTTACCTTTTAGAGAGTTCAGCTACAAAGAAACCACCTGTACAGAATTCAGCCACAAACAAATCACCTGTACAGAGTTCAGCTACATACAAATCACCTGTAGAGAGTTCAGCTACAAACAAATCTCCCTGTAGAGAGATCAGCTAGAAGAAGTTACTTTGTAGATAGTTCAGCTACAAACAAATCACCCTGTAGAAAGATCAGTTAGAAGAAGTTACTTTGTAGAGAGTTCAGCTACAAAGAAACCATTCTGTAAAGAGCTCAGCTGCAAACAAATCACCTGTAAAGAATTCAGCTACAAACAAATCACCCTGTAGAGAGATCAGCTAGAAGAAGTTACCTTGTAGATAGTTCAGCTACAAAAAATCTCCCTGTAGAGAGATCAGCTAGAAGAAATTACCTTGTAGAGAGTTCAACTACAAAGAAACTATCATGTAGAGAGTTCAGCTGCAAAGAAATCACCACTGTCCAAATTTCAAGGCAATAGCTCTTTCCAATCTGAAGTTATCAATTGTCAAAGTTGGCAAATTGGATGTGTGTGGAAGACCCCTTTTCGCAAATCCGATCACATATGTATTATATATATAATTTGTACATTTACTGATAAAATATTTAAAGTACATCTACTTCATCTTTTCGTCTTCCTGTAGTAAAGAAAAAAAACATAGGTTAAAAAAGTCCCAAAGCTGGCCATAGGCCGGCTTTGGGGTATACAAATACAAAAAGAAATGAAATCTAATCCAAAACAGCCAAGCTGTAAAAAAAGTGTGCGGCCCTCAGAAAGGCTATGGTGAAAAAAGATGTGAAATACAAGGTGGCGGCCAAGAAATGGCTGTGATGGTAGGTTAATGGTAAAAATTTTAATAACGACAATTCAGGTGAATTTTTGTGCCGCTTCACAAAATTTACCTGAATTGTCATTATTAAAATTTTTACCATTAACCTACCATCACAGCCATTTCTTGGCCGCCACCTTGGATTTCACATCTTTTTTCACCATAGCCTTTCTGAGGGCCGCACACTTTTTTTACAGCTTGGCTGTTTTGGATTAGATTATATAAACTACATACCCGGGATTGGAAACGGAGACACATGATCCAATTACTCGTGTACATTTGCTCAAAGCAATCCGCATTGGAGCGCACCCCCCAAATAACCGCCCATTTTCAAAGTGTTTGTATGGTAGAAGACGGAGGAGAAGGCTTAATATCCAGGTTGAGATATGCGTAAAGCCACTAATACTGGTAGGTCAATAGTTACTTAAGCGCCTACCGGGGCCAGAGATTCGTACCTAGCGAATTCACTGTTCTGGCGCGTCAAAACCATTTAGCCGATGGACTCAACAAAGTTTTGGGGAGTGTGCAGTGTAATGAGAACATTTCCAACCCACAAAAAATGTATACAAGATTAGCGTTTAGTTACCCAAGTGGTACTAGCTAAGTAATTATGTCCCTTTCTTAGCCGTTTTGCTTCTACTCCAGGCCTGTATCCTGTACAAGAATATGGTAAAACTCTTAAGTGCTTCTGGTCTCAATCATTTGTAAACCTGACAATTTCAGAAGTTAAAATGATAGGCAAGTCTGTATAGAGTGGTACTGTACAGCTCTCAAACTTAAATAGTACTTCAGCTAATCAAAATATTTATCCAAAGAAGACCTACTAATAGCTACACAGTTTAACATTTGATAGTCACATGGAGCACTGATTGAGACAAGTGTACAATGTTGTGCATGTTTCTGTGTTGGAACAGAAAGTCAATTGAGTGTACATAATGAATGTTGTAATAGAGTATGTTACATGGTTCCTACCACCATACTCAATTTCACGGCAGTGGCTGTTTTAGCTACATGTATTCACAGCAACTGCAGACTCTAGATAAGTGACATAATGTCATAGCCGACTCCATTGCTGGATACGTACAACCATCCCTCTAGCAATATGTTGCAACATACACTGTTGTGCCATACCGTCATGTTGTTAATTTATTACTAAGAACAGCCTGAGCTTGGTACAGCATATAATTTTTCTATAGCCAACTTGTCCTCTACAAAAATCCTAATAGTTTCAATGTGAGATGAATCTTTCACAGCAACAAACACTGTCATTGTATTCCTTGACAAGTGGTAGAAAGACACAACACAGGAAGAGATTTGTTAACCTACAAAAACAGTCTACATAAAGATTGAGCTACATTAGCAAATGCAACACTAACATTGTACAATGGAACCTGTCCTGTATAGAAAGGTCACCTCTCTGAAATTGGCCAACTTTAATTCCTTTAGTGAGGCAACTATACACTAACCTAATTGTATAAAGCAAACATCAAGAAATGTTGGCCTGAAGGTGATCGGCTTAGGACAGATTCCACTGTACATCAAACACATTGATGTCATGCATTCACAATGCAACAGTCAAGAGAGGGAAATCACAGTAATCATATACTGCACTGTGCTAAGTAGAGATGCCATGTACGTTTATCACCACTACTCTTGCCACTGCTATGGTACATTCACTTTAAGGTAAGTGAGGGCGGATAATTCCAGATACTTAGCTTGTCCTCAGCAATGGAAGAATCCTACAATGGTTAAATGTAAAATTGTACAGGAAATGCACCATAAGATAGGCCTTGAAACCATAGCTACAGTTACTGTTAACTCGTCAATGAAACATGCTGCAGTTTTTTTAAGACTGGTACCCATACCGTTAGGCCAGACCACTTTTTTCTCTTTGTCACTAGGTAGGGAGAGAAATGGTCTGTTTCAAATTCCCCCAATTGTCTTGACATGTCATGAGGTTACATCACAAGCATGCAGTATTAGTGACCCCATGTGCTTAAATTACATTACATTATGATAAAACAACAATAACCAGAAGACTTCAATCATTGGTAGATTCCGATACAACTTTAGGCACCAACTGGATGGTTCAACTATTTCATCACAATGGAAAGATCCACCAGGCTATACCATCAATGTCGTTGTTTCATTCTCCCAAACTCATCTACCTGTTCACATCAGTAAAGTTTCTACTCTAAGGGATACTTTCCATCTAGAAATGCACTCTAATTTTGTAATTGCATAAAATTTAATTTGTTTTGTAATTTTTCTAGCCATGTCACCTGTGCTGTCTGCTCTGTAACAATAATGTACGTACCATTCAGGGGCGGATCCAGAGTTTGGAAAGAGGGGGGGCACCTTTCTCAAAAACAGTTGAAGACCAAAAAAACTTACTGAAAACCAGTTGAAGACCAAAAAAAAAAAAAAAAAAGGTCGCAACAATAATAGCTAGTTATCCTTACCAACTATATCACGTCTGTTACGTAAAATAAAATCCTATTTATAGCTTCATAGGTAAGCTACACTGCCTCATGAACATTGTGACTACTTTATTAGAGTAATTGACTGCTCTATTAGAGTATCTCGATCTTGTATGCAATTTCGTGAAGGGGGGGGGGGGGGGGGGGGGGCATTTGCCCCAAATGCCCCATCCTGGATCCGCCACTGCCATTGTGTCTGAGCATGGTCTGAGTAATTCAATCTCGAATTCAATGAACCAGTAACCTCGCTGCTGACCGCCCATTCCTGTCGAGTTCACCTGGTCAGCTAACTCCAAATAATGTCTTCATTTAGTAAACCTACGAAATACGAAATGTAGAGTTAAGTAGCCTTTATATCTCTGTTTAGCTAGCTATGAACTCACAAGAAAATGAAAAGAATCAACTACTCGCCTGGCTAGGCGCTTCGCTGTCATAAGGGTGCGCTCCAACGTGGATAGTTTGGATAAAAACTGGCGTTTCCAATCCCGAGTATGTAGTATATATAATCTATGTCGAGATACTCTAATAGTGCAGTCACCCTAATAGAACATTCAGCTGCGCAATAAGTCACTCTATTAGAATGTTCACCTACAATCAAGTCACCGTTCAGCTAACAACATAGGGAGTTCAAGTCACCCTTCAACTAGTATCAAAAACAAATAGCCCTGTAGAGAGTTCAGTTACAAACAAGTCATCCTGTAGAGAGTTCAACTACAAACAAGTCACCCTGAAGACAGTTCAGCAGCAAACAAATCAGTCTGTAGAGAGTTCAGCTACTCTTCAAGTCACCTCGTAAAGAGCTCAGTAGAGATCAGCTAGAAACATATCACCCTGTAGAAAGATCAGCTAGAAACAAGTCACCCTGTAGAGAGTTCAGCTGGAAACAAGCAACCTATAGAGAGATCAGCTAGAAACAAGTCACCCTATACAGAATTCAGCTACATTTCATAGAGTGTTTCAACTAAAAATAAGCAACCATGTGGAGAGTTCAACTACAAACAAACTCTTTAAGTAGAAAGATCAGCTAGAAGCAAATTATCTTGCAAAGAGTTCAAATCCATTTGAAGTCACTTTGTAGAGAGTCAAGTAATCTTGTAAAGAGATAAGCTAAATTTCAAATCATCCTGTAGAGAGATCAGCTTGACAGAAATCACCCTGTAGAGAGATGTGGTAGAAACAAGTCACCCTGTAGAGTAATTAGCTATAAACAATTCATCCTGTAGAGATCAGCTAGAATCAAATTACCCTGTAGAAAGGTCAGCCAGAAACAAGTCACCCTGTAGAGAGTTGAGCTGGAAACTGTAGAGAAATCGGCTAAAAACAATTCACACTGTACAGATAAGCTAGAAACAAATCACCCCTTAGGGAGATCAACTCAACACAAATCACCATGTAGAGAGATCTGGTAGAAACAAGCCACCCTGTAGAGAAATTAGCTAGAAACAATTTACCCTGTAGAGATCAGCTAGAAACAATTCATTCTGTAGAGAGATTAGCTAGAAATAAGTTACCCTGTAGACAGTTCAGCTGGAAACAAGTCACCCATAGAGAGATCAGCTAAAAACAAACCACCTAGAGAGAATTCAGCTACATTTCATAGAGTGATTCAGCTAGACATATGCAACCCTGTAGATAGTTCAGCTACAAACAAACTCTTTCAGTAGAGAGATCAGCTAGAAACAAGTTATATCCTGCAAAGGGTTGAACAGCTACATTTGAAGTCACCCTGCAGAGGAGACAGCTAGAAACAAGTATAGCCTTGTAAAGAGATTAGCTACATTTCAAATCACCCTGTAGAGAGACCAGCTCGAAACAAATCACCCTGTAGAGAGATCTGGTAGAAACAAGTCAGCCTGTAGAGAGTTCAACCAGTAAGAAGTCACCCGTAGAGAAATCATGCAGCTAGAAAAAACTCACCTGTAGAAAGATCAGCTAGAAACAAGTCACCCTGCAGCGAGATTAGCTACATTTCAATCACCCTGTAGAAAGATCAGCTTGAAACAAATCACCCTATAGAAGGATAAGTTAGAAACAAGTCACCCTGTAGAAAGATTAGCTATAAACAAATCACCTTGTAGAAAGATCAGCTTGAAACAAACCACACTATTGAAAGATTAGTCAGAAACAAGTCACCCTGAAGAAAGATCAGATAGAACGAAATCTGCACCATATAGCACTACCAGAGAACAATGCTATGAAACACCTATGGATTATCCATGAACAGTAAAATAATCCCCATTAAGCCCCATGAAAGTCATTTCATTGATATTTCATTGTAATATCCATGCATGAAATACTCATGATTTCATGGTAATTTTCAAATTATTTCATGGCACAAAAACCTTTCATGATTGCAGTGGCCATGAATTGTCAAATTTTCATAGGCAGTGTCCATGAATTGTTATAGGTAGTGTCCCTGAAAACTATCATGGTTTACCAGCACATTTTCATAGGCTTTTCTCTGGGTATTCAGCTGGAAATAAATCAGAACAGCTAGAAAAAATCATGCTGTAGAGAGATCAACTAGAAAACTCACTCTATAGAGAGATCAGCTGGAAACAAGGCACCCTGTAGAGTGAGGCTGAGGGAGTTCAGCTGATTAAGTAAGAGCCCAACTACTTTCCAAGTCAACCAATGGAGAATCCAGCTATGAACAAATCTCTCAGTAGAAAGATCAGCTAGAAATAAATCACCCAGCATAGTATTCAGTTAGAAACAAACCCCCTGTAGAGAGATCAGTTAGGCAAGTTACCCTGTTATCTGCACAGAGTTCAACTATTTTTCAAGTCACCCTGTAGAGAGTTCAGTGGAAACAAGCAACCCTGTAGAGAGATCAGCTAGAAACAAATAACCCTGTAGAGAGATCAGCCAGAAACAAATCACCCTGTAGAGAAATCAGCTGGATCAGGTCACCCAGTAGGGTACATTTCAAGTCACCTTGTAGAGAGATCAACTGGAAACTGGAGAGAATTCAGCTGCATTTTGTAGAATGTTTCAGCTATAAATAAGCCATCATGTGGTGAGTTCAACTACAAACCATTCACCATGTAGTCAAAGAGTACACTTACATTATGAGGTTCCCTGTAGAAAAGAACTACATACACATTTCCCTGTAGCTGCAAACAATTTAGCCTGTGTGACTTATTTTTATGATCAATCAACAAAATTATAAATAATATTATTGCCTAAAGTACATGTAGCTAAACAAATCATTGAAATCGTCTTCATAATGGTCTTCTCTCTAGATCTGTAGTAAAGAAAAAGACAAGTTAAAAGAAATACCTAAAGCTGGCCATAGGCTGGCTTTAGGTACGAAATTACAAAAAGAAGTGATATCTAATCAAAAACAGCCAAGCTGTAAAAAAAGGGTGCGGCCTCCGAAAAGCCAGGGTGAAAAAAGATGTGAAATCAAAGGTGGCGGCCAAGAAATGGCTGTGATGGTAGGTTAAAGGCAAAATTTTAATAAAGACAATTCAGGTGAGTTTGGTGCCGAATCCTAGTAGAGGAAGCAACACAAATTCACCTGAATTGTCGTTATTAAAATTTTTGCCATTAACCT
This sequence comes from Dysidea avara, assembly GCF_963678975.1. Lineage (NCBI taxonomy): Eukaryota > Metazoa > Porifera > Demospongiae > Dictyoceratida > Dysideidae > Dysidea > Dysidea avara. The sequence continues at coordinate 34,276,670 of NC_089272.1, forward strand.
ACCATCACAGCCATTTCTTGGCCGCCACCTTTGATTTCACATCTTTTTTCACCCCAGCTTTTTTGGAGGCCACACCCTTTTTTTACAGCTTGGCTGTTTTTGATTAGATTAGAGTATCTCGATCTCGAATTTGCTACACGTAGTTGGCTTTTGAATCATAACTAAGTGGTTTGTAATCCGATTCTTCTGTACTACTGCAAGGACTTCTCTACTACTGCAAGGACTTCTCTATGATAATTATTCCAGCTACACACCAATTTTCAGCTCATTGCTCTAAGCGGTTTGTGAAAACTAATAGTTATTTTTTATTCATAAAAATCGATCGCGTAATTGTGACACAGGTTGGGTTTTGTGTCATATCTCAATGGACTTTAACTGGATTCCTTTCAGTCCACAAAAAGGCACTCCTACGATAGTTACTCCATCTACATAGCAATTTTCAGCTCATTCCTTCAAGCAGTTTACCCTGTGGGTGTGACAGACCTTCGACCTTATTTTACGCAAATAATCGGTCATAAATCCATGAATTTTCATCGGATTCCTACCACATTGGGCACTGAGATTTGCCTTAATGAGCCCTTTAACTGTGCCAAAATTTCAGCCTGATTGGAATATGCATTTGTGTTTTATGGTGGATTTTGCGAAGTGTGCAAAAAGTAGTAGAAGAAAAAAATGAAGAAATAAAACCCAAACTTTGGCCGCTCGTATCTCGGAAATTGCTGGAGCGATTTACTTCAAATTTGGAATGTTGACTCCCTACCTAGCCGGCACTTCTGTTGCAAATTTGGTTGCAATCGGATAAGGGATCACGGAGCTACAAAGATGTGAAAATCACATTTTCTTTCTTCCTGTTAATATACTCAGTGGCGTGCCGGCTTCTTGGGCTGCACGACACACTACTGTGTGTCTTGATAATAATTGCGAATAAATTATATCCATGAATAAAATTACAGGCATGTATATAAATACCACTTCACCTACAATGGCTTAATCTACTTTGCCCTTGTTGGGTTACATCAAGACAGCTGTCTAGAACTTATACTATAGAACTCACCTGCATTACAAACAGCTCCATTTGAGCCAAAGAAACTCCTCAGCATGGTTTGAGAATAGGACTAAGAAACTTAATCCCACAATCGATCTCAAGATGTGTGACTATATAATGGCACAAAGAGATAGCAAAGGACATTAAAGAAATGTGAAGATTTAGAGATATCCGCACTGTTCACAGTGCGCATATCTCGCAAACTTTCCTGAACCAGTGCAATATCTGAGGATTAACGTACTGTTCACAGTGCGTATATCGTGCTAACTTTCCTGAACCAGTGCAATATCTGATATATTTTATAGTTATAACACGCTTACGAGGGATACGACTAAAATATACAAACGATTCACGAGAGCGCGTATATTTAGTCATATCCCGAGTAATCGTGTTATAACTGTTATATTCTACACCCCAGTAGATGAAAACGATTTTAGATAGTAAGTTATAGTGAAACAGCACCTCCTGGAGATGGAAATCAATAGAAATTCTTGATGGATCAGATGTTTTACACTTTTAACGGTGCCACGCCCACATAGTCGCGATTAGTGAGTTATCCACGAAGGAGACAAGAGTTCATTGAAACTTGTTCCAGTTCCTGGGTGAATAATTGTTGGTTGATTTAGGCGCTTGTTATTAGAGACTTGTTTACCGTTTAGATAAGGATTTCGCGGAATGTGTGAAGTTACACCATATATGGAAAGCGTAGCCACAAAGCGTGGTATATCAGTTATATACCACAGTTTGCCGTGTTATATCAGTATATATATATAACTGATATAATACGGCAAACTGTGGTATATAGCTGATATACCACGATTTGTGGCTACACTTACCATATCTTTTCATTATAGACGATTGAGAGGTGATCTAATATTTCTTTTCAAAATTCTTAACAATTATTTCACCACCGATTTTACTGATATATATACGTACTCAAGATCTATTACCAGGGGGCATCAATTCAAATTGTTTAAGGAACGCTCAAGACTATTGTGTAGATCTAATTACTTTATCAATAGAATCACCAACAATTGGAATAGTTTGCCTAATTATGTCGTAAATAGTTCTTCGATTATGATTGATTATGATTATTATGTGATTTGGGTTGAGGCTTAGAAGCCTGTACACCCATTCAATTACATACATATACATACATAAATTGGATGCAATGAACAAAACTTAACTATGAATATAATTATTACATTAACATAAATCTATAATCATAAAAGTAATTATCTACAGCTGATTTAAAATTATTTAATAAAGAATTTCCTACAATATCACTCGTAAGATTGTTCCAATCATTAATTACTCTAGTACCAAAATAGTTGACCCGACATGAAAGGTGGGTAGGGGGCTTAAGTAATTTATATGCATGACCTCTAGTTTGTGTATTGTGGGAGAAAGTAAAAAAGTTGGAGTGATTCAGATTGAAGTAATCGTTCAACATCTTGAAAAGAAATATTAAGTCACCACGTCTGTGCCTGTACAAAAGAGATGGTAAATTCATTGGTGTCAGTCGATCTATGTAAGACTTGTCTCTTAAAGATGGTACTAGTTTTGTAGCACGCCGTTGCACACCCTCAAGTTTACGTTGATCTAATCATAATGGGGTCCCCAAATTACATTTCCGTATTCTAATATTGGTCGAACCATTGATTTATACAACCGTGATAGTACAAATTCATTCAAATCGATAAAACTTCTTTTCATACAAGCCAATACCCTGTTCGCTTTCATAGCTACTTCAGAAGCGTGTTGGTGGAACTTTAAATTCGCATCAAATATAATACCCAAGTCCTTATGACAATTAACTGAGTCCAATGAGACACCATTAAGATAGTAGCCTCCAAAGTTAACACTTTTAAATCATTATTAGATAGTCATTTAATTGATTCAAGATTTATTTTTGTATAAGTCATTTAATTGATTCAAGAGTTATTTTTGTATAATTACTGCGTTGATCGGGTATGCAGGCTGTGCCTTTACCCGTATTTAATCATAATCATAATCATAATCATATATGGTGTAACTTCACACACATTCTGCAAATCCTTATCTAAACGGTAAACAAGTGTCTAATAACAAGCGCCTACTGTAAATCAACCAACAATATATACCTGAGCAATTTTCGATGAGCTCTTGTCTCCTTCACTAACTCTTGTCTCCTTTACTAACTTCAATAATCGAAAGTAGGTGGGTGTGGCACCACTATAGAGTCTAAAATGCCTGATCGATCAAGGATTTCAAGCCTCTAATACTGACAAGAGCCTAGAATCATTTACCTGAGCAAGGAGGATTTTCGATGAACTCTTGTCTCCTTCACTAATCACAAGTAGGTGGACGTGGCACCACTAAAGAATCTAAACCGTCTGATCCATCAAGGATGTCTACTCAACAGGTGCTGTTTCACTATACCTTGCTATTTATAATGGCTTTATCTACTGGGGTGTAGAATATAACTACAAAATATATATATATGCACTGGCTTTCCTCCGAGGTGTGAAAGTGGTACATATATAGGAAATTTACTGAGATAAACACACCATAAACAATGCGTATATCTCGTTAAGGCAGTGCTTAACTCAAGATGTAACACTTTCACACCTCAGATCAAAGGAGCCGCCTGGGCTACATTTTGTATGTAGCCCAGCTAGCCGGGCTACAACTGGGCAGTGATTATATACCGTATAGTACAAAATATTCGACGGACAAAACTTTTGTGGTTAGATCACCTACGTATTTGGTATTTGAGGAAAAACTTTCGCGGTTGCTTGATGACACGCATAAAAACGTCATAGCACTTATCGATCAAAAACTATAGGCACTTACTTACTAGGGGCGCTTATACGCAAGTAGGTGCACGTGATCAGCTTGTTTTCGAGCGCGCAAGTGGATGACCTCGTGGATGATGGCACTTCATCGTGCAACATCTGAAACTTCCAGTTGTGTGAGGAGATTTCATATCTACCAGAATATATGGACACCTGTGATCGGGGAAGAGCTGTTCTGTGAAAGAGAGGAGGGTAACCCAAGTGACAGATATGCTGTGCCTGTGCTTGACTGTTCAGCGGTGGTAGGTCACATTCCATGTTATATGTAATGTTTTTTTATGATGTGGTGGCTCTATTTCTTGCATCATAACTGGAGCACGCCAGTACTCAAGAGATCTGCCACAAGAGGGTATGGAGGTTCCTTGCAAGTATCGATTTGTTGGTAGCCCTAAAGAATTGAGCAAGGTGGAAAACTATTTGCATGGTCATACGTACAAAGGTGATGAGAAGCGGAGGTCTGTAACAATACCAAGTGAAGACAAGAATTCCTTATCAATGCTAGCTCCCGAATCTGTACCAAGCCCCCAAGAAAAAAAGCTTGGAGCTAATGAGCAGAACAATAGTTTTCCCTCCTCATCTACAGCATACAATGATGATGATGATGATGAAAAGCTGAATAGTCTGCAAATGAAACACTTCCAGAAGTGGTAGTAATAGAGAAGATCTTAGATGATGATGATAGTGAAGATGTAGACAATTGCTTGAGTGATCCCATATGAATCACTCATGATAGACATATACTGCATGTGAGTGATAAAATGATAATAAAATTAGGGGAACTCTCTGATAAACATGTATTAATGACCCAGTACTGCATTAAAAAGCAATTCCCATTGATTGGTGGACTTCACAGTACTCTGATGCAAGAGAAAGTTGTAATTGGCTGTACTGCCAACACAATTCAAGTCATCCATTGTCAAAAAAGAAGGCACTGGATAACGGTGTCAACAAAATGGTGTTGGGCTGGCCAAGTGAATGTGTATGACACTGCCTTTGATAAGCTGGACTGCGAATCAAGAAGAATTGTTAAAGCCATGTTCTCATTAAAAAGTGCTAACACATCCAGATGGTCCCAGTTCAAAAGCAACAAGGAGCAATGGATTGTGGAGTTTTTGCCATTGCTATGATGACTTCAGTTGCCTTTAATGAAGACCCATCCAAAGTCCACTACCAACAGGATAAACTGAGGCAGCACTTGTTGCAGTGTTACGTAGATCAAAAAATGATTCCTTTTCCTAGAGATTAGACAGTTTCTAAGAACATTGTTATTATTTTTAGTGATTATTTGGTGAATGAAACTACAGTATGTAACTACATCAATTATTGTACAATTATTACAGAGGTATGAATTACTTTGCTATACAATGTCATAATTAGTCACAAATTATTCCTGCTGCTCGAAACCCATTTTTAATGATCTCAGAATGGGTCTGTTTGTAACAATGGACATCCATCATCCATTGGGCTCCTAGTGGCTTCATTAAATGCATGGGAAACTTAATGGGTGTTGAATCTCCCTGCTCAAACATTTGGTCAGAATACCACAACTCAAACTTTCCTTTAAGAAAATCCTTCACAGGTTTGTTTACACTTAGATCCAGAGGTTGTAAACAGTCAGTGCAATTGGCTGGGACATAGACAACATCAACATTGTTGTCTTCCAAGAACTTCAGTACTACTTCATCAGTAAGTTGAGCTTTAAAATTATCAAAGATGCAGATAGCACGTTGCTCATTGGGAAGACCACACGCTCTTCACTTCCTTTTGATGTATGGCAAAATGATTCGCTCAATGTAAGCCAAAGTAGTTGATTCATTGGCCCAGTGTGTAGGAGTAAATGTGATATGCCAATTGCTAGGGAACTTTGTTGATGGCAAGCAGGCAGTGGTCTTTCCCTGATAAATCAGTTGGGGTGGAAGGAAATCTCCATCCATTGTAGCTGCAAAGACAGCAGTAATCTGCCTTTTGTCTTCAATTCCTGCTACTGGCACCTTCTTGGACCCTTCCTTGGCCATGGTCCAAGACGACACTGGCACATATTTGAGGCCAGTGTGATCCCAGTTAATAACTAGGCATCGTGGTACTTCTTCTAAACTGATTATGGCACGTATGTCAGTTTTCACCTCCACAAATTTATCTACATTTGCCCTGGCCTTAGAATTTGCCTTCCTCTTTACAAAGTCCATTCTTTTCAGCAAATATTTGCTCCATTTCTTTGTAAGTACAACGTGACCGCCATTACTCGACAGCAATGTAGGGTTAGTCATTCTTATGATACCTCTAGCACTTGCTCTAGCTATCGCACCATTCACCACACCACTAATTTCATGAAGCTTCATCAAGTAGGCTTGCACTTGCTTGTCTATATCTTCTCCAAGCAGTAAAGGGTGACCAACTTTCTTCAACAGTAACTCCGAGACCTCAAGGTCTTCTCCTTTTCGCTTTCTATCTCTCAAAAGGTGCAAATATTCATCTCTCCAGCCATGAACTGTGCTTTCTTTCAATCCATCTGGGGGAAAATCTTTTTCAAAACGTCTTATTGAGTTCATCACTCCATGTTCAGCTGCGTACTTTCCAACTAGTGCTTTCTGTGCAGGTGTTGCCTTGAGATATGGTAATCGCTGTTTCGCACCTTTCCCCTCCGAATGGACCTTTATAACTTCTTCATTAGCTGCTTCGATTGCCTTTCGATCAACCACTTGATTTAGGGAGCTCTCTGGGTTAGGAAGAGGAGTCCCAGACCAACCATTAAGACGATTAAAGTACTTTAGCAATGCCATGTGACTAATGTGCTAAAATCTCAAAAGCGCCAAAACATCAGTTTTGAAAATCCGCGGGGAAAACATTCGCGGTTCAGGGATAAACCGCGAAAACCGCGAAAGTTTTGTCCCTCGAATATTTTGTACTATACGGTAGATGTTGAGGCTGAAATCGATTGTGGGGATCGATTAATACTCGTGTGATTAGGACGCATGACTTGGATTTCGCCTTGAAAACCACTCATACGGAGAGCGTTTTGTTATCCTCTCCATCCTATGAGTTTAAAAACATTGGGCTAAGGTGAGAACTAGTACTATAGCTTATTAATCGATCGTTTCCGTATGTTTTCAAATATGGACACGCTCCCATCACAAAGCTACCACTCTGCACAGAGTGACCACTTTACTAGCAAGCTTACCTTTCTAGGCCTTTAGTGAACTTTTTCCATAAGCAATTAAATAGCACTGATTACAACATTAAACTCACGTAACCAAAATTCTCCGTGATATCTCTAGGATATGTCCGTTTATCATAACCGAACGTAACCAGAACGTACTAACGGCTGACCCACAATCAAAAATTTTAGCTATGCATATACAATACTTTCAGTGCCTGCACTTGTATTGGCTAGGGTGATTGATCGCCCTGTACAGGCTACCAGCCTGATAAATGTTACATATTAGCTGTAACATGAGCAATCAGGCTTTGCCTGATGGACCACAAATGAGTAGGCGTGGCCCACGAAATAATATCACCCAAAAACCAGCCTCAATTTCCCCTAATGACGATCAGGCAGTATTGGTTAGGTGAAACTAAGCCCAAACAAGCTTTCAGAACGCTTTCAGCAAGTTGCTACGGAATTTCAAAAATTATTTATTTAATGGAATTTTCTATTGATTAAAGTAACTGACTCACTGATGCCTTCAGACAAGCGTAACTCGATAATGGCTAAGACTGCGGGCTTGACGAAAACAAGTCACAAGTCAGATTGACATTATACCGCTATAAGTTCATTCCTCTCAACTCAGGCATATTTCCATGTGGGCGGGAGGTCCATTTATATTATTTCATTATAAGGTTGGCAGCTTTTCAAGCCATTATTTGCCTGGCACAACCATAAACAGCTGCATAAAAGCATACTTAAGCTTGTTCCTTCCTTTTATGTTGCAAAAATAGCACAAACGTGAAGTTTGTGTCGAGTTGATAGCACTGCTGACATGTGAGCTGACACTGTTTCAAGATTGCTTTTACTGAGCCTGTCAGTATGCAATAATAGCCGAAAATAATGGATGAATACAGAATAATGGAATATTTAGAGCTGCCAGTAGCCAGATGCGGGTGGTGGACGGGAAACAGAGAATTTATTTAGAGTGGCCTTATTAAATTCTATCCTACCAGGGACCTGTAGTCGCATTTTGATGTCTTGTATCTCCCTGCTCACTTGATAAACCCACAATCCAACTTTCAGTATGCTCGTGTCGTTGCTCGTACATTCGAACTTTTACCACAGCAATGCCTTGTCATCAATTTTATGTTATTTCCAGTGCCCACTATCAAAATTCACATATCCCAATATAAATACACTCGTGAAGCATGCCAGCAGTTTCCCACACATGTAGGTGATTAACCCATATGGCACTTAGTTCAGCGTTGATTATTATTGATTATTATTATTACTGAGCAGTCAGCCCTGCTGGTGTGCTCAGATTTGCCCGAATACATGTAACACAATTACAATAATGATTGTAGTCTAGTTCTAAAAATGTCAGCATCTGCAACTTCAACAAGATCTACTGGTAAGGAGTTCCAATCATTAATTGTTCTTGAAAAATAACTATTTTGGTGTGCTGTGGTAGATACATGTGGTAAGATGTAGTGCAGTGGATGGTACTGTCTCGTGGATCGTGATGTTAGTAGGTAGTATGGAGGAATTGTAAGTGATATTTGTTGGTAAAAAATTTTGTGTAAAGTTTGTAGTCAAGATAATTTGCGGTGAGTCTGGAGAGTTGGCCATGAAAGCTGATTTAACATTGAGGTGACAGAACTAAGTCTACCATAATCATTCATTACCCAGCGTGCTGCTCTTCGTTGTATTTTTTCTAGCTCTACAATATCTCCAGTTTGGTGAGGGTCCCAGACGTCAGATGCATATTCTAGTTGTGGCCTGACCATTGTTAGATAAGCAGATTCTTTAACTTGTTCTAAACATTTGTTTAAGTTACGTTTCAGGAAATTAAGTGTTTTAGATGCTTTAGTAACAATACTAGAAATGTGTGGTGACCAAGATAGTGATGTATTAAGGATTACTCCCAAGTAAGTATGTTGATCAGATAGATTTAAGATGTAATTATTGAGGGTATAGACATGATTGAATGGTGTCAAGGATCTTGTACAACGTATGACAGTACATTTACTAACATTGAATCTAAGTTGCCAGGTGTTTGCCAATTCTGATAACCTATTCAGGTCTTCTTGAAGCATGTTGGCATCTTCTGCACTGTTAATAACTCTGTAAGTAGACAATCATCAGTAAACAAGCGGAGTGGTGAGTTGATATCTTTAGTAATGTCATTAATGTACAACAGAAACATTAATGGTCCGAGCACTGTGCCTTGTGGTACTCCAGAAAGCACCGGAACTGGACTTGAGGATTCGCTATCTAACACAACACACTGGGAGAGGTGAGTAAGCCAAGTTTGGATCCAATTGTAACTATTACCATTAATGCCATAGAATCTTAATTTGGTTAGTAGTCGCTGGTGTGGTACTGTGTCAAATGCTTTGGAAAAGTCTAATAGGATGATGTCTATTTGTTTTTGGTGGTCTAAAGCAAAGAAGATATCTTCAGATAGTGTGATGAGTTGGGTTACACATGAATGGTTAGCTCTGAATCCATGTTGATTTTCAATTAATATGTTGTTCTGATTTAGGTGGTTCATGATAGAGTGATATATGATATGCTCCATGACTTTAGCACAAATGGAGGTTAATGAAATAGGATGATAATTAGCAACATTACTACGACTACCCTTTTTATGTACAGGACATATATTAGCTTTTAGCCAGTCATTTGGTAATAGGCTTGTAGATAGAGATTGAGTAACAATTATATGTAATATCGGTGTTATTTCATCTGCACAGTGCTTTAAGATGTAAGGTGATATACGGTCTGGTCCACTGGCCTTGTGTTCATCAAGTGATGTAAGTAATTGGTATATTCCAGCTTGAGAAATGAATATATCAGGCATGTTGGGTACATCAGTATGATTATCCATAGTTGGTATTGATGACAAGTTTTCTTCTGTAAAAACTGATTTAAAGTGACTATTCAAAGCATTAGCTTTATCCTTTGCACTATGAATTGGTTGATCGTCTATGAATAATGCAGGTTTCTGGTTTGTCTTGACGCTTGGCTCTGATGTATTTCCAAAATTGTCGTCGGTTACCACTAAAGGAGTTATCAAACAGTATTTTATAGTAGTTGTTATGTGCTTCTTTCAATTTAGTGTTTATGGAGTTCTTTGTTTTACGGTAAGCATCCCAATCATGTTGCAAATTACTTCTTTTAGCTTTGTTGTATAAGCGTTTTCGTACTTTCATGTCTGCTTTAATTTGCCTAATTATCCATGGTAGTCTATTACGTGAATTGTTCACTTTGTGTGGAACATGATCAATAACTGCTTTGTCAACTGCCATCTTGAATTCCTGCCATAGTTGATCGACAGTTCTAGATTGAGGATCACTGTTCAGAAAATTATTACTAAAGGTTGCAAGATCATTTTTTATTGACTGGAGGTCACCTTTATGATATAGTGCAACACTGTGTTGATTTTTACCTGTTGTTGGCTTTCGAGTTATGCAAAGGTCAAATATAATTGCATCATGATCAGAGATGCCAGGTATAGTATTAAGATTAGAAATATTAGAAAAAACTAGATCCAATATATTATTCTGGCGAGTTGCTTGATGTACAAACTGCTCAAGACCAACATCATTGATTATTTCTAAAAAGCTATTCAGCCTACTGCCATAAGTTGGTGTACTAATTTGGCCATAACCACTATTCCAGGTAATACCTGGGAAATTGAAATCTCCCATTAGTAAGATGTTAGGTAGAGTCTTAGATTGGTTCAACAGGTTAGATAATGATAGATGGAGTTGCTCTATTGGATACAAGTCAGATGTTGGAGGGCGATAAAAAGCACATATGTAGATAGGACTTTGGTTGGGAGGTGTTAGTTTAATCCAGATCAGTTTGGCTTCTGTGTCCAAAGGTGGTTCTTCTAGAACTTGCAGCTGCTTCTTTATGCACAAAAAAACTCTTGCGCCACCCAAGGTTCGGTCTTTCCTGAACACATTGTATGTATCAGGAAATATCTCAGATGTATAGAATGATTGGTCGAGATGAGATTCGCTACCACATATTACATTAGAATTGTGCTCGTTCACAAGAGCTAAGAAACTGGCCTTTTTTGCATCACTTCGCAAGCTACAACAATTCAGATTTAAAATTTTTAGTTGATGAGTAGTCAATTGGGTATTATTAATAGGTAAAAGGTCAGAATTATCACTCAAAAGATTAATATTAAGATTATTTGTATCAGGAACTATTCACTTCTCCAACAGGGGGAGAATTACTTGCACTAGTTAGGTTACGATACCTTCTAAGTACAATTTCACCGTTGAGTATTATTAAATTCTTCTCACCCCTTTCTCTCCTTTGCTTTAGTTCTTGTACTAATTTCCTGTGCTTGTCACGCTGAAATTTGGTCATGTCAGTAGAAACATAGATATTCTTATACTGGGAGTGACGTCGGAGATAATAGGAATGAGAAACTATGAATTCTTTATGAGACAAATCATCTAATAAGTAATGGTCTAGTTTTGTCTTCAGTAGGTTTGCCCAGTCGTAGGATTTTGGTGACTTTTATACCAGTGTCAAAGACAGTTTTACAGAGGTCTGTAAACCATTTCTCATCTTGCAATGGGCTTGTTTCAGGTAAATTGTAAATTATCACATTGTTTTTTCTACGTTCTCTGTCATCCAACTCTTCAGCAATAGTAAGAAACGTTGATGCTGGTGACTCAGGTCGTACAATAGATTGGTTCTCCACACTGATTAATTCTGAGGTTGTCTCAACTTCACTACGTAGAACATTGTTTCGACACTTTAAATCATCAACTTTCATGGACACCTCAGAAATCAACCAGTGTAGGTTTGCTTGTTCAGCTTGTATTGTTCTCAAAGAAGGAATGTCGACCTGCTGCTCTAGGTTGGCATGGTGGGCATATATAAGTTGCTTCATGCGACTATTACAACGGTTAGCCTCACAGAAATACGACAAATTATTGATATTTGCACACACATCACTAAACTTATCAAATAATTCATTAGAAATACCCTCACATTCTGCATGAGCCCATATTCCACACAGGTCACATTGTACAGCATTACTTTCTGAGAGGCAAGCTTCACTACAGTGTGGACATCGCGCGCCAGGAAGGGACGCCAAAACATCATTTCTATTGACTGGGGACGAATCTCCTTGGTACTTCTTTGCCTGATTAGTCTCAGGAGACACTGACCCTGGGCTTAGTTTTCTTTTTCCACCATCAGCCATCGTTTAAAGATGTTAGTTCCAATTGACGCGTACTATCTGTCATAAACGAAACACACAAGAACGGAACAGCAACTAAACAGTCAAACCTTCTCGGGTACCGTTACGAAAATCACCACGGTACCACAGCTTGTTGATTTGTGACGGTCAGGAACGAGCGTTGAAACTGGGTCGGGTCATCCGGGTCACATTTTCTCCCGGTCATCCGAGTCTGACCCGGTTTACAATTTATCCGGGTCTGACCTGGATTGAATCACGTGAGAAACGAAATGGTTCGTTTGACGACGTGGAAACTGTGGGGTATCACTCTTTTCACCCTATTTCATAACCCTACAGAACTTAGAAAAATAACGGTGAACCAAAAAGGCGGAAAAAAAGTGCAGTATTGAAGAGGGATCGAACCCAGGATCCCAGTGTGATGGTCCAGTGTGCTACCGATTATGCTACCGCTGCTAGCTGCCTTGATTCCCTTCTTTTGTATCTTATAAATGTGACTAACGAAATAAGCTGTATATAGTAAGAAGAACCTAACCCTAAAGGTGAAGAAGAAACCAAAGCTGAACTCTAACCCTAACCCTAACGCTAACACTACTAGACGCTTCCCCTAAAGTCTACTACTCGTGGCTACTACTGGACGCTTCCCCTAAAGTCGACTACTCGCGGCAACTACTGGACGCATCCCCTAAAGTCGACTACTCGCGGCAACTACTAGATAAGTTCCCTAAAGTCGAAGAGAGAGAGCAACAACTACAGTAGGAAGTCTGGATGCTTTTGAGCTTAATATTACGTAAGGGTTATGAAAAGAGTAAAACCCGGAAACTTCTAAACGCTATCCCGTAGCTCTTTCGTGAGCCACGCCCACTTATCGAATTACCGACATACGCGAGGGTAGCTATTGTCAGTAGGTGAAGACCTTTTTTTTTTTGGTCTTCAACCTACAGATAGGTTGAAGTTGCAATATTTACTCAACACGAATCAAACGCTCAAAATGTAGACTCGTTCGCTCGCTCGAGACTAGCCGAAACACGTCTCGGCTTTAATTAATCTGGGTCAATCCGGGTCACATCCGGGTCTGACCTGGATTGCTATCCGGGTCAGTGGGTCATCCGGGTCAGCAGTAGTGACCCGGTTTCAACGTTGACTTAGTTGTACCACGGGCACTTGTGCTTTGCCTGATATATACACACTCGTGCCCGTGGTATACCTATTACATATACCACTTTCACACCTCACTTCAAAATGAAGAGAAGGTGTATAAGTGGTATAATAGCACTGCTATCATTATCATTATTATTATTTATCTAATTTGTCAAAATGACAGGGTGGCACCAAAAGGCATAGCCTGTACAAGGGTGCTTCCCTAAACACACATTACAAAAATAACGAACAACAACACAAAAGTACACTACAAAGAAAAGAAACAATAGTTACAATAAGCAAAACACACACAGAGACTTAAAAAGCTACGTACAAAAAAGATGATAAATGGTGCGACGAAAATAATTTACAGATTTAATAGTGAGTGTATCAAATGATACAGTGTTCCACAAAAATACAGTATTCACAAAAAAAGAATAACAGTGACTGTTGATAGAAGATAGTAAAGGTACAATAGACAGTTCATGGGCTCTGGTGCAGGAAGTATTACAGCGATAGTAATCATAAAAGTGCTCAGGAATGTATTATTGAGAATAGGAGGTAGTATATACAAGTTATATCCCTCCTAGGGAATGTATTAAGGAGAATCCTTAATACATTCCAAGCATTCTCAGAAATCATTTGATTTCTTTGATGAAACTGTGTGATCTCTTCTCCTTTAATATAGCAACACTTCACAGGATAGATAGTGGGTTTTAGTTTTTGTAAAGTGAGCCAAAGCACAGATCATGGACTTGGGGAAGAAGATAGTTCATTGTTCTACTGAATGAAGAAGGTCACAGGTTAGTTTATATTGAACATGTTGCATTCAATAGTTGTGTGGCGATGTCCAGACACTGGGTGTAGCGCTTAATTGATTTGGCCATTAGTGTTAATAGTATTCACTACTTTAGTTTATTGATGGCTAGTAAAGTAAGTAATTTAGTGCAGTTGAATCGTCTTTACATTGCTGTTTTGACACCTGGCACGATGTCACACACGCGCAGTGACTGGGTTTGTTTTTGTTTGTTTTTACTGTGCAGAAATCACAAATGATTATAACGCACAGATATAATTACTTAAGTTGTTACAAAAATTATCCAGGGAAGGGGAATTAATTATATAGGGGGGAAGGGGGTTCCAAAGTTTAATTGCAGAGGGGAAAAAGGAAAATTTATACGAGTCAATGTTTGTCGTCAGTTGCCTGTAGTATCCTTTTCTTAATCGCAAATCATTAGGGGTAAAGTACTCTTTGGGGATATCAATAAGATCATTAATCATTTTATACATCATTATAAGTTTAGCTCTCTCTCTTCTTTGTTGTAAAGGAGGTAAGTTAAGTGTGCTTAGCATGTTAGTAACACTAGAGTAACTTGAAAACTCATTTAGGCAAAATCTGCCCGCTCTTCTCTGTACTGCTTCAATTTCTATTAATATTATTTAAGGTATGGGGATCCCATACAGATGATGCATATTCAAGTACTGGCCTGACCATACTTCTGTAGCAGTTACATTTCACAGTGCTTGGACAGTGGCGCAGGTTTCTGTAAATAAAGGCATTGATTTGGTTAGCTTTATTGGTGATTGTTTGGATATGGTCATTGAAGGTAAGCTTGTTGTCGATGGTGACACCTAGATATTTGGTAGATGGAACTTCCTTAATAGGAGAATTTTCAATATAATATGTGTGCAAGATAGGATTGCGTTGGTTTGTTACTCTCAGGAACTCACATTTCAGGATATTGAATGTCATCTTCCATCTGTTGGCCCATTGAGCAAGTAGGTCTAAGTCCTGTTGTAAGCTTAAGCAGTCAGCAATTGATGTTATTCGAAAATACAACAATACGTCGTCTGCATACAGTTTGATCTTATTGTGGATGGAAAAAGGTAGGTCGTTAATATAAATCAAAAACAATAGAGGGGCAAGAACCGTGCCTTGAGGTACACCAGAAAGGACCTGGGTGGTATCACTTTTGTGGTTATCTAGAATAACGTATTGTGATCTGTGGCTCAGAAATGATTTTAGCCAAAATAGTAGTGATCCTTGTACTCCGTAATGTGCTAGCTTGTGATACAGGAGCGAGTGAGAAACTTTATCAAAAGCCTTACTGAAATCTAGTAGAAGGATGTCGCATTGTCCCCTTTGATTCAGACATTCGGCAAAATCATTCACTGTGGAAATCAATTGAGTTTCGCAACTTCTTCTCTTACGAAATCCATGCTGTTCATCACAAAGTGTTTGGTGGTGTTCTAAGTGCTTGGATATGGCAGAATAAACAATGTGTTCTAGAATTTTGGAACAAATACAAGTAAGGGATACTGGTCTGTAATTGCTTGGCTCAGTTTTACTTCCTTTTTTATATATCGGAACGACTGCAGCAGTTCGCCAAATATTTGGTAAGTGACCTTGGTCTAATGATGCCTGGAATATAATTGATAAAACAGGAGCAATCTCGTAAGCAACTTCCTTGAGGAAACGAGCAGGTAAATTGTCTGGTCCACTAGCTTTGTGTGGTTGGATGTTAGTTAGTAATTGGGCCACTCCTTCAACATGGACTGTTAATGGTGATATGCTAGGCAAAGGGATGTCATTTACTTCAGGTAAATGGGAAGTGTTGTTGCATGTGAAAACAGATGAAAAGTAATCAGCCAGCACATTAGCTTTGTCCACAGAATCAATAAATGTAGTTCCTTGGTGGATAAGAGGGCCAATTCCAGTATTATCATGTTTTCTACTTTTGATGAATGACCATAATCTTTTGGTAACTTTGCTGCTATTAGGGTCTATCAGGGAAGAGATGTAATTATTGAACGCTTGACGACATTCTCTTTGGCATTGTCTTTTAAGGTCATGATATTTGGACCAGTCTAAAGGGGAGTCAGAAGTACGTGCGCGATTGTAGGCACGTTGTTTCTTCCTACTTAAGCGTTTGACATTGTTGGTTACCCAGGGCTGCTTAGGTTGAGTGGAAGTGGACTTAGTGGGAACCATGGCCAGACCAGCATTGCATATCACAAGAAAATTATTCCATAGGACATCTACTGGTGTAGAGGACGAGTAGGTGGTGATGAACTCATCACACAAAGATTGCATTTCTTGTCTTATATGATCAAAATTAGCTCGAGACCATAGGTAAATAGATCTTTCTATAGGAGGTCCTAACGGAGCAAGGACATAAGATGTCACAAGGATAGCTTCATGGTCACTAATACCATCAATTGTGTTACAAAATTCAACTAACGAAGGTCTGTCAGTAATAAAAACATCTAGTATATTTGGGCGTGGTACTCAATTGGCTAGGCCATTATAGCACTGTAAATATATTCACTGCTTTAGTTTATTCATGGCTATAATATAGCAAATAGTTTATAGTGCACTTAAGCTTCATTATGAGCTGTTCAGCTTGTATTTGGGCTTCCTGTGTTTAATCACATACCCACAATCGAAGCAATCTGCATGTTCGTGACGATACGCAACCACCCAAGCCAATACGAGTGCAGCCACTGGATGTATTATACATACACACCTAAAATTTTCGAGTATGGATCAGCAGCTAGTATGTTCTGGCCACGTTCGGTTATAATAAACGGAAATATCCTAGAGATATCACGGAGAATTTCCTTTATGCGAGTTTAATGTTTTAATCAGTGCTATTGAATCGTTTATGGGAAAACTATGCAGTACACTAAAGGCCGAGACAGGTAAGCTTGCTTGTAGAGTGGTTGCTCCGTGCAGAGTGATAGCTTCGTGATGGGGGTGTGTGCGTATTCGAAAACGTGCAGAAATATTCGAATGAATAAGCTATAGCACTAGTTTTCACCTTAGCCAACGTTTTTCAACTCGTAGGATGGTGAGGGTAACAAAACGCTCTCCGTCTGTGTAGTTTTCATGGCAAAATCCAAGTTGTGCATCCTAATCACGTGAGTATTATTCGATCCCACAATCGATTCCGGCATCTACGTCTATATAATCATGGCCCAGTTGTAGACCGGCTACATTTCATATGTAGCCCGGCTAGCTGGGCTACATACGAAATGTAGCCTGGGTGGCTCCTTTGATCTGAGGTGTGAGAGTGTTACATATATCAGATTCTATATATAAAGCTGAAAAGCCATTTGTCTGTCCGTCAAGCCACTTTCTCACCACACTCAGTGCGAATCGACACAATCAGTGCTGGAAATCAACCATTCATCATCAAGCTACTCTAAGATTATTATAACGAGTTCACGCATGCTTCCATTTGTTCTCTACAGTACGTAGAGGGTCAGGTCAAGGTGTAGAGAAAACTTGAGCAACATTCCTTTGTAAACCACAACACAAACTGTTCAAGTGGTAGAATGCCTGATTAGCATGTAGGAGGTGGTGGATTCGAATCCATGTGTTAACAATTCTTTTTTTCTTTTTAAACAGTACCTTTTTGGGCACACCTTTTAAAAACTCAACTTTTAGCTGATAGTATCTTGGAATGAAAAGCGTGCAGCTATTGACACGGAATTTTAGCTAAATTAAATGCCCATTATCTGGCAGCTCGAGCATTGTTGTAGCAAATCAATACGTGTTTTTGTTGTTCTTTATAGGGCGATGAAGGCACTGGTGTGGAAAAGGATCACTGAAAAGTTGAGCTACATTCCTGTGAAAAACCAAACAATACAGTGGTGATTTGTGCACCTCCCTTAACCCCAAGTGATTATAATAAACCTGGGTTCAATCCCAGGTTATATTATAACTTTATTTTTTCAGTTTTGGGACCTTTTTGATACACCTTTTTCTTTTATTTGTTCCATGTTTATTTTTTATCCTCAAACTCTTATGCTCACAGTTTTTTTAGTACTGGCACATAGACTGCCTTACATCAAAGGGACTCTTGTAGCAATTTGTGGTAGGGCAGGCAAATTGCCAATGTATTTGTTCATCTGTGTGTTTGTCCAGTTTGTAGAAGCTTCTTTCACACTTAATTGGTATGGCACTTTGTTTAGATTTACCAATACTGCTGTAGAAAATAAACAACTATCATGACTGGATAGGTACTACCGTGCATCTGAAAAAAATTACTGGCATCATGCTAGGAATGTGTGTCCAATTTGCTTGACCTGGCACAACTATTTCACTATTCCTACTTACATCCTTTCACTCTAGATCTAGATCTGCTTAAAGGATCATACATTACCTTAAAGGCCATAATCATTTATTGTTTACACACCTGCATGGGGCTTTGTATGGAAATAGGTATTCACTACAACATTAAAACTTAAAGTGCATAGCATAGGGCAAGTTCTGAACCTTTGCTTGCCATGCAGCAACTATAAATACAAATTGTACATGTGTTGGCTTTAAATTATGCACAAGCTCATTTCTCTTTGTTAACAGTATAAGGTAAACGTCATGTAGGTATTGCCTTAGTGTAGTTTAACAAACCCTGCATGTTCATTATTTCACTATACGTATGTAGTTAAAAGATGACATTAGGATCATAAACTTTAACCCTTAAACCCGCATAATCCAGAAAACTGGATTTAAGCTTAATGCTATGCACCAAGCGCTGTAACTTTCGAAGTGTCCATCCTATGGCTATGCAATTTATGTCATTCTACTTGTGATCTAGCAAGGATTAAAATGATACCTAGGGTTTTACCCTAATACTAAATGGTGATGCCAAAACTAGCCATGAAAATAACTTTTTGGTAAGGAATCACACAAACCCTTTACATACCTTTATAAAATGGTTGATAACTTGTTGGTAGTTGGTCCTATCGCTTTGCAACAACTTCCATTCAATTTGTCATGAAATTTCATATCAGGCCATGTACGACTCACATGAGTAAACCTACAATCGAAATTAAACACGTGGCAAGAATTTAGAAACACGGAGACGGAACTCGTCGCTGTTCACCGCTTCATAACAAGTAAGCCACTGTAGTTACAGTGTTCATTTAACCTTTTCCAAGGAGCCCAGTAAACACACTTTTAATGCATGCATATTTGTAGGCTGCAAGAATTAAGTTACCCCACCTAGTGTCACCATGCGTGGCCATATTGTATAAACACGCATTTCTGAAAAGTTCTCTGCTGGTTTAAGGGTTAAAGCACTATCAACATGCATGCTACACAGCAATATAGGACACTGATATTTATGCTTGGTTCCCAATGTATTTTTATGTCACATTAGTTATCCTGCATGTAAAGCAGGTACCAATGCTTTTGTTTGCTCTTACTACAGCACGTTGAAGGCACTGGTACGGAAGACTCACTGAATAATTGAGCTACATTCCTGTCATAGACAAACAACTTTAAGGTGTTTTGCATCATAAGGTGTTTGTGTTTTGCATCATTAATTTCAGTATACTTGCAGGGTGGCATAAGAAAACCTCACATTTTTAAAAAGTAACCACTATGCATGCTCAGCTACATAGCTACAAGGTGTTTAATGCTTGGTCTCTGTTTCCGGCATTAAAACATTTAATGTGGAGATAGTCCTACATGTAGGGCAGGTACCAATACTAGTATATCTAGCCTCACTATTCCTTATAACAGCTTGGCAGTAGTGGTTATGCATAGCCAAGCCCATAAATGTCTTCAGAGAGACCTTTGTGGAATTTCAATTTTTTAAACTGAATTTTATGCTGACTAACTGACAAAACTAACTGATGCCTTCAGCCAAGCATAACTCGATAATGAATAAGGCTACATACAAGCTTAAGTTCTTCATTGTTCAATGTCACTTTGTCCCAAGACATGCCTTTTTTCCAACCACAGTATGTAAAACACACGCATCACGGACTTTCCTTTGTCCTCTTTTGTGTTTTGTAGACAAAACAGGGTGTCAATTTGTAATAGTTTGATATGCTATCATGCTTATCACCTGTATTTTCCGTAGCAACTGGATTAATTACAGAGATGCTTCTCGTACTGTTCTTCATTTGTAATCCTGTGTAATGGGTGGAACGTAACTGAAAACAAAGTACAACAGACGTATTGATTGAGTGAAATGGAATGGTGGACTGGAATGGTGTAATAGACTGGAATGGAATGGTGGACTGGGAACGATAATTGATAAAAGATCGGATTTGTGTAAATTAGTATTAACATTCATTTCTTGGCCTCACCAGATATTAGTTCCTTTAATTGCCAGTTACTTTTAGTTTCGTGGACACATTTTTCTGTACAGCTAAGCTATTTTTGTATGGGGATATTGTACATCCCAAAACACCTTTACTGTAAAAAAGGCTCGTCCAAGAAACTACAAGTATCTGTAACCCCATGTAAAAACAGACAAGCTGTAGAAAAACACTCCATGAAATTAATGGGTAACTGAAAGAGCTGATATCTAGACCTGTCAAGAATAAATAATGTTACTACAACTGACTATGATCACCAAAGAATAATTTGGCTGTAAAACAGGCAAATAAAATTAACTGGCAACTAAAACAGCTGATATCTAAAGCGGCCAAGAATAAAAGTTAAGTTGATACAACTTACTACAATTATCAACTTGCAACATTGAATCCTAATCATTCAACTGTGTTCTATGCATTCACCCTTGATACATCCTAAATTAATTCTTTGTAACTCTGATTGGCCGGTAATTTTGCCACATTTTTCAATAGTCAGAGTAAAAGAAAAAGGCGGCCAAATTACCAGCCAATTAGAGTTACAAAGAATTAATTTAGGATGTAGCAAGGGTGAATGTATAGAACACAGTTGAATGATTAAGATTCAGTGTTGCAAGTTAATAATTGTAGTTAGTTGGATCAACTTAACTTTTATTCTTGGCCGCTTTAGATATCAGCTGTTTTGGTTGCCAGTTACTTTTATTTGGCTGTTTTACAGCCAAGGTATTCTTTGGTGATCATAGTTAGTTGTAGTAACATTATTTATTCTTGGCCGCTCTAGATATCAACTCTTTCAGTTACCTATTTATTTCATGGAGTGTTTTCTACAGCTTAATATCTGTTTTACATGGGTTACAGATCCTTGTAGTTTATTAGACGTGCCTTTTTTTTTTACAGTAAAGGTGTTTTTGGGGGTATCACTGATTTTGTCAGTTATATAATTTACAGATTCAATGTTCAAGCCATGGGGGTGCATGATGAATTCTGCCTTGTAGAGGTGTTGCAACCAAACACAAATCTGCTTATAGGTGGTGAGCATATAACATAAAATCCTATAGTAGCAGTTAATTTTGACTAGGACAAGGGCCAGTGGAAATTACTGCAATTTACTGGTCAGGCCAGTAATGGCTACAGTCAGGGTTACCAAAGATGACTGTGTGTAAGCACTTATTTGCAAAGCATGCTTTCTAGGTGATCTTGGGGAATGCCACCATCTTGAAATAGCAACTGAGATTGCATCTGTGATATGGGAGTGTTTTCAGGCAGAGATGTAATATTCAGCTATATTTTTCAATGAATGTTCTATTAGAGTTTTTATTGCCCGACTGCTCTATTAGAGTATTTATTGCCTGACTGTTCTATTGGAGTATATCAATCATTCTGTACTTATCAATGAATAAAACCTGCTATGGCCACTGCCATAGTGGCTGAAGTGTCCTGAGGACAACTGATCAACTTGGTTTGCCACTTGTAGAGCAAGATGCTTTGCTGAGGGAGTTTAAAAGATTTACGTTCTATTGCAAATTACTGTCCCCACCTTAATAGACTCAACTTGTTAGGAATTAGTACAGCAGAAGTAGATCATGTTAAATTATGGAAGGTGCTGAGTGATATGAAGTTGACTCATTTAGCTATGGAACTGTGCAATGCTACTGTTTTACCAGATGATGTGCAAACTTGTACTTATTTATATCATATACACAGTCACCGGAAAACCATGAACCACATTCAAGCAATCTGTTACAAAAGTTGAAAGCTACAACACAAGCTCATACACAGTCACTGGCAAACCATGAACCACATTCCAGTAATCTGCTCCAAACTTTGTTGTACCATGGTATGTGCATAATGATCAATTAATAAAAGCCACAACACAAGATCCATGGTACATTAATGGGAAGTAATAAGTTCCACCTGACTGACAATTATCAAGTGACCTATTTAGGGAATATCTCTTGGAAAGTCCCTGTACAGTAACACCTCAAGTGAAAAGTGAATACACGTGATACGCGATTTATATTATTATTGATGGCAGTCTATGTCTTGAGAGGGAATTATGAATAATAATTAAACACTAAAATACATAAAGTATGCGTACTGCATTGTAGAGTCATAACTAAGAACAAGTTCCACCCGACTGACAATGATCACGTGACCTATTTAGGGGAAATCTCTTGGAAAGTCCCTGTAACACCTCAAGTGAACACACGTGATATGCGGTTTACATTTATTATTGATGGCAGTCTATGTCTTGAGAGGGAAATACGAATGATAAATATTTGTCATATTGTAACTGGATTGAAATGGAGTGGTGAAGCGTACTGTAACTGATTTGAAACTAAAATACGTAGCTACACCGATTGAAGAAGTCGAATGGATATTAAAATACTGATGTACTTAGCTCTTCGTGGAGGTTCAGTAATGAAAAGAGCAGTGGAGGTTCAGTAACGAAACAAGGAGTGGAGGTTCAGTAATGAAAGGAGGAGTGAAGAAAGATGAGGCTAGTGTACAAAGTGCCACATCACCTCACACTGATTACCCGCGTGTATGCGATTGGTTTTTAGACTGTCAGACGTCTGCACTGACTAGTGCAAATTCACTGAGACCAAACTGAAAACTTCTGTGATGGTACCAACTTGAGTAGCAGTAAATACCAGTATTGTCCCGCTTGAAATTATCTCATCATGGATGGATTGTCAACAAGGCGTACTCGTACAGACTAAACAGCTTTCAGTATTGTCACTCTAGTGCCAATTTAGAAGTCCCAGAACTGTAAGTGGAAGAAGTAAGGTAATGTACGTAATGCTTGTGCAAAAAAATACTCATTCACATTACATACTAGTCTAAATAACTAAATTTATGCACAGTGAAACAGGACACTGTGTAGTAAGGTCACTGCCGGGCCAACTTATGAATCCTCAAATGTATTAAATGTGTAAAAAGTGACATAGATTTTGGGTGTGTTGTATTTAATGCCCACCTGTCAGTTTTACAGGTAATCTGGTCATAATAATTATGCAGTAACAGTTGGATGTGGTCATTGTACATACATAACTTGCCAAGGGGACCAGGTAGGAGGTCATGAATTTCAGGTAAGTTTACGAATTGTATTATCTTGTGTGTTACTTTTATAGCTCTTAACTGTTAACTGTACATGGATCAACTAGTGATATCAAGGGTGTAGTGAATTTCCAGGTCGGTCTATGTATGCACTAAGGAACATAGTTGATTATTATTTCTGGATCAGGGGTACCGTTATGATGGCACCCCCATGTCATTTAGATGTCGTGCTTATATAGATATTTTCCAGTATCCAGATTTTAGGCATACTGTATTTAATGCCCACTTGTTGATTTTTGTAGGCCGATTGTGTTGTCAGATATCCAAGTAAGTGTCTTTGGTGTTGCGACCAATGTTCCAGGTTAGTTACATGTGTGTTTATTTTAGGTAAAGTTCAGTGCCTGCTTGTTCATTTACAAGTCTCACTTAATCTTGTGTCATTATGCAGACATCCAAGAAAAAGAAATCATCACTGGTGTTAAACTATTTTTTAGTAATGTCTTGATGTTGATTAAATTTGTGTTACATGTTGTAATAGCATTGTTGTATGTCAGTTTACCATATAAGGCAAGAAATTTTCATGGATTTTGTGGCCATCTTACACTGAAATTTGAATTGTGCAAGTTGTGTGGAACAACCCCAACTCATATACACAGTCACTGGCAAACAATGAACCACATTCCAGCAATCCGTTATAAACATTGGAAGCCACAACAGAAACTCATACAAAGTCACTGGCAAACCACATTCCATCACAAAATTTTATTGTGCCATGGTACGTGCATAATGATCAATGAAATCCACATCACAAGCTTGATGGTGCACACTACATAGAGGTGGTAGCCCTATATAGGGTTGTTGCTTTTGTATTTACCTTATCTTTGTGGTTAATCTATTAAAAACAATAGAAGATGATGCTTAAAACACCTTTCCTATGATTTTGTTCATCACATCTTGTTTATAAGACATCTGGCGCTCGCATGGGGCGTAGCACTAAATGGAATCTAAAAGATTTCTGCTTAATATGCCATCCCTAGGGAACTTATACTTCTGCATGCTTTCACAACTTGTTTATCAGACATTGGGGCTTGTGTCCACATCGTGTCTTTAAAAGTTATTGTAGGGATTAGAGGTTTGACTGAAGAAAATACACGTATGGGCAAACCAGAATTAGATAGTGTCAGTGCTAGATGGACCGCACAAACACAGTATGTTGATAGGTACAACGTGACGGTAGATGTAACATAAGGTAGAGAAATAAAGTGAAATACGGCAAAACTTTCGAGGGGGAAAACTTTCGTGGATGCACAGAAGCATTGCAATTCACGGGAAAATATTCGCGGTTGCACAGAAATCTTGCAATTTGCGGGGAAATCATTCGCGGATAGTGGCTAAGCACCTGGTGAAACGTGATAAGCACTTAAGGATAAGGACCCCTGGCAAATTCAGTTTCTTGAGCTTTGAGCAATGCCATGTGTTGAGCGTTAAAATACGGAGCGTTCCCAAACAAACATTATCTTTTTCTCCAATTAAAGAACGTCAAATGTGTGATGATTTGCAAAACCCGAGGCAAAACCGCTGCTCTGGCTACGAAGACCTACAAAATGCAAAAAGGTATAGTTTTTAGGTTTTTTGCACACAAAATATTCGAGGGGAAAACATTCGCGGTTAACAGCATAATCGCGAAAACCGCGAATGTTTTCCCCCTCAAAAGTTTTGCCGTATACGGTATGTACAAATACACCAATTCATATTTTAGCGAGGTCACAAGACAATGATGATAACTCCTAAAGATTTTTTTATCAAGTAACGCCATACAAATCTATTGAGAGATGTTGCATGATCCAGGACTAATATTGCAAAACTGACCCTACATGTAAATAACTCAGAGTAGTAGCCATGCATCTTTTATATGGGCGTGCGCTTTGTAGCTTCTTGGCCGCGCGACTCACTACTGTGAGTCTTGATCATAAATCTAGGAATGCAGTACACAATTAAGACCATCCTATGAGGATGCATTCTAGAAACAAGATAGTAGCAATTTAGTAAAACAGTCTTTATAACGAGGTAGTCTTTGTTAGGAGGTGTAGTTATAAAGGGGTGACCACTGGGTAAAATAATTATATAATTATTGTATCATTCCATTCCACCATTCCATTATTTGTGCAGTCTGGCTGCATCCCTAAGTAATTCCTTTTAACTCTAACTGGCTAGTTATTTGGCACCTTTAAACTGAATTTGTCTTATACTAGTGAATGAATTAGTCTGAATTAATCTGGCATAGATAAATTACAGAAAAGTGTACAAACAAGTAGCTATATAAGTAAAATTAGGAATTTTGAACTAGAATAGCATCCCATTAAAAAGTACAGAAACAAGTTGGATCAGAGTATAGTGCATAATTTCCAATCACTGTAAAACAGTAAGAAGCAAATATCCGTACTGTGTATTTCAGTTATAGAATTATGTACTATCGTAGTCTGGAAAATATTAGACAATAAAATCTTTTGGTGGGTTCACAGGCCCACGAAAATGTATTGCACAAAAAATAATTTAGCTACGAAAATAACACTGCGGTCACAGTACACATGTGACATGAGCGTTTGCAAGGTTAATTGCCCATTGTTGTTGGTTGGTTGCGAGGTCAAGTTACTATTGGAAGCATAAAGTTGGACAGAGAAAGTGTTGTCTACTTTAAATTATTTCAAACTCCATCGTCGAGATCAGCTGGACCTACCAGATCCATGCGGATCACTTTCTACTTCGCTTCCTCCTAGTGCTATAGCTTCTGCAAACAGGGAAGTAGAAGCCTTGTTGAAGACAACAAATGGCAGTTCCTACTACACTGGAAAGCGTGGAGCGCATAACAGGAAGCTACTAATAATTGTGCCATACTTTAGCACTATACCTGATATAAAGTCCTGCAATTTATATAGGTACTCAGACACAGAACGTGCAAGGGGATCGGAAGTTATGCTCACCAGTATGGTGTTGCCGCAGCCACAAAATACTACTCAAGGGTGTTGAAACATCGTGTTACAGCCCGTTTAATAAGTGATACATATTGAGAAGACTTAAAACTCCGCCGGCAGTGTGGTATTACTGAACCTATAAGAACTCTGCCAGAAAAGGCACATGGAAGGCCACTACTTCTGGGAAAAGACCTGGATAAAAAATTACAGCTGTATGTCAAGAAAGTGAGGGAAGGTAGTGCAGTGGTGTCGTCTAAGGTGGTGATGGCAGCTGCCTGTGGGATATTGAAAGCCTATGATAGACAGAGATTGGCAGATGACGAACTAGAGGATGAAGAAGCTGGAAGTGGTGTGGGGTATGTACATCTTAACAGACACTGAGTTTATTCTTTCCTAAGGAGAATGAATTATGTCAAAAGAAAAGCCACGACCATTAAGAGCAAATACAGTACGGCAGATTTTTCTAAAATCAAAGGGTCATTTCTTCAATCAGTGGTTGATACAGTTACAATGGAGGAAATCCCACCTGGGTTGATTTTAAATTGGGATCAAACAGGAATCATGATTGTCCTGTAATCATCTTGGACGATGCATGAGCGAGGTGCAACAAGAGTAGAGCTTACTGGTTTGAAAGATAAGCGACAGATCACAGCCGTATTTTGTGGGTCTATTCAGGGAGATTTTCTCCCTATACAGTTAATGTATAAAGGTACAACAAGTCGTTGTCTTCCTCGCTGCAATTTCCCAGTGGATTGGCACATCACGCATACTAAAAATCACTTGTGAACAGAAGGTACCATGATACAATACATTGAAGGAATTATTTTACGATACGTGAATGCTAACAGTGAAAGATCAGATGATGCAGCTGTTGTGATCATGGACAACTTCAAAGGCCAAGTGACACCAGCTATTACCAAATTGTTAGAGGAGAATACCATTCATGTGTGTCTTCAATACAACTGATAAGCTGCAGCTGATGGACCTAACAGTCAACACGCCTGCTAAAGACTTTCTTAGGGAGAAATTCCAGCAGTAGTATTCTGATCAAATTTGGCAGCAGCTAGATCCATCTGTGGGCATCAAGGAACAACAACTACAGCCAGTTGATCTTTCCCTTCCAGCATTGCGTGAGTTGGGAACAAAGTGATTGGTTGAAATGGCAGTATATATTTCAGCTTCATTGTCTGAGGATATTGTTATTCTGGAATTTAAAAGCTCTAGATGGTATTGATAGTGAAGATGATACACACCCAGACTATAGTGAAATTTCAAAAGAGTCTTCAGATGAAGATACATCCAAAGACAAAGATTCGTCAGATGAAGTAACATCCAAAGACGAGGATTCATCAGAAGATACCAGTAACAGCAGTTGTGTAGTGCTGCTGTCAAGTTCAGATGAAGAAATGTAGCTAGCTAACTCTATAATTTAACAGTAATAAACACTAGTAGCTAGAACTACTGAACTGTTAGGCAAATAATTGTGTACATGTACAAATCATTGTGTAATGAGCCTACACATAGTTAGCTCATCCTTGAGTTTCCTTTATCTCATCAATGCTTAATCGTTTACAGAAAACTCGTTTCAACTTTTGTATACTTAGGCATGGAACTTCCATACCACCTTGTGGTAGGTCTGCTCAATAATGCCTTCTGCCAGTTATTTTGCAAATTATGCATCTCGACGCAAAAATAGTGAACAAATTCTTGAAATCTTTCTCGGCAGGTGTCCGATAATGATGCCATTTTTTTCACCACCACCGAACACCTGTCATGTAGGTTAGGTAATCCTAAGGCTGCAGCACATGTTGCTGTTAGACCTTCAGTGCTGGTCACTGTAAAGCACTAATAATAATAATAATAATGTTCAATGAGTGGCTCTCTTGCACACTCTAGTGTCTCTCCCACAACTGCATCCCATATTGTCTGATATACGTGGTAACCACGCACACACCACCTGCGCTCAAATTCCTCCATTCTTGCTGCCTCCATGACTGAATTGATGCCTTGCTCCATGCAGAAAACTTCACATGTTGTCGATTTAGGTTGCCTGTTTCTTCGAATCACTAGTCTATGAATGGAATCCTTCGGATTATCAAAGCAGATTACTTGTTGAAATGGCGGTATGATAACTAGCTTATTCTCAATAAATAATTTTATTGCATGGGAATTATTTTGCGGTGTGGTTTAGCAAATAATTTTCGTGGTGAAATATTTTTGTGGTTGGCATGCAGCCACAAAATATTTTCAATCAAATTTTTTAATAGTGAAATATTTTCTGCCAAAAATTTTCCAGACTATGGTATACTCAAATCCAGCTTGTTTCAGTACTTTTTATTGGGGTGCTAATTTAGTTTAAAATTACTTATACTATAATATGAAATGGTATGAATCAAGTAACGACGTACAAAATATAGTACTTTTATCTAAAATTTAATCAACAATTTTTGTTGCTTAGTTATTTCACTAGAGCTACTTCAAGGACAAGAATCAAATGGTTTGGTAGTACCATTAAAGTGGGATCCCCCCCCCCCCCCAAAAAAAAATCACGAGCCGCCAAACTTCCGCTTTTGAAAATCATCTTAGAGACATCTTATGAGACGAAAATCACCTTTACAGAATAGTACTAGTCAATATGATATATAACACAACATTAATTATAATAAAACACTTACAGGTGGCCGGATATAGAATTTTTAAAAATCGCCAAAACTCGAATATATTTTAGACTGACTGATTGATTGATTGATTGAATGATTGATTGATTGATTGATTGATTATAACTTTACAGTACTGCATACAAGCATAGAGTAACGGATGTACAACTAATAAAATCTTTAGAGTACAGTATTGATGGTCCACTAGCTCAAGGCTACCGGCCATTAAAACTCAAAAAATTACTTACCGTATTACATTACTTATACTTAAAGACTGCCTGACTGAATGCTTGACTGACTATAGTCGCAAGGCTAGAGGCGAAATGAAGCAGCAAACGGCCACCATTTCACGCCACAAAAACAAACTCACCAGTGGGATGTGCCTTTTGGGGTTCTGATGAGTGTAGGACCCCTGTGCCTTGTTTTTTCTTCAATCAAGCTGCTTGTCTTCTTCATCCAACAAAACCATATCGAGGCATTAATTTTTCATATCAGCACTTTCTTTCAGCTGCATATTTAGACATCACAGAATTATTTCAGAGCTAGATTTCAGAAGCACTTCAGTGCTGGTGTTACTATAACAGGTAGAGTAACTCACCTAATATCGGACCTGCTCCAAAATCGGACGCGATTAATCGAGCTACAGCAGGAATTTTCAAACAACTTGTATGTCTTTAGATAGTTCAAGGCCATGGGACTTTGTTGTACGCCAAGTATCAGCTTCCTTGGCTTCTTTGTCTGGTGGCAGCAGACCTGCAAAGTCATTTCTGATTAATACGTATAATCCGGAAAATTTGATTCACAGACACCCACAGTTTACAAATCACACTTACATTTAATCAACGGTTTTATATCTTTGACTTGAAGAGCAACTCATCTACTTTCTAAATACCCCAGTTTATTTAATTAAATCCTTTAAAATCACAAATTACAAATCAAATAAAATGATATGTCACTGAAGTAATAATCACACCATAAATTTAAGTGTACGGAAGTATACGGTGTTTGTAAAAGTATACGGTACACATCTCCCGTAAACTTATCTCAAACAACGTATACTTAATCAAGTTTCTGTATACTTAAATTTATGGTGTGATGATTACTCCAGTGACATCTCATTTTATTTGATTTGTAATTCATGATTCAAAGGATTTGATTAAATAAACTAGGGACATTTAGAAAGTAGATGAGTTGCTCTATTAGTTAAAGATATAAAACCGTTGGTTAAATGTTAGTGTGATTTGTAAACTGTGGGTGTCCATGAATCAACCTTTTTTCTGGATCATATGTATTAATCGGAAATGACTTTGCAGGTCTGCTGCCACCAAACAAAGAAGCCAAGGAAGCTGATACTTTGTGTGCAAAGTCCCACAGCCTTGAACTATCTAAAGACATACAAGTTGTTTGAAAATTCCTGTTGTGGCTCGAGTAATCGTGTCCGATTTTGGAATCCGTCCGATATTAGTGAGTTACTCTATACTAGCTAGAAACCTGCATGCAATTTCGTGATTGGGATCCTGTTCACGACAGGTTTGCAACCACACCCATCAAATAAAGATTCAGGTGGACTAATAGCAATATGTAGAGTATGAAGACCATGCACACCTCGTAACAGTAGGGATTTATGCAATAAAAGTAGTGAACAAGAGATGAATGATGGTATTACAGCATAGCTCAGTGAGAAAGTCCCTACTTTGTCACATTAGCCATATATAACAACTATTTTGCTCAATGCCAAAGTAGGGACTTCCCACCGAGCCATGCTGTAATGTCATCATTCATCTCTTGTTTCACTACTTATATTACATAGATCCTACTTCATTTTCAAATTAACATTTTTTTAAACATATATCTTGGAAATGTTTAACTTTGCAGCGTCATCTGTTACATCACACAGGCTTATTGAAGATGAGTCATTTTATGACAAAAACATATACTACTAAGCTCAATTATATTATTTTACCATACAATAGTGGTAAGAGGTACGGTAAAAGATAACATGCTTGCATGAAACTGAAATTGTGCTAACTTTATTATTTAATGTAGTCATTGCACTGGTGTTTGTCTTCTTGTCAATTATGATGAAAGGTAACTCTAGTATGTTGTATTTAACAGAGCTTATGGTTTGTGAGCATGATTCTAAATCACTGAGTATTTCAGGTTGGATAAGAGCTTTGTTGTCAATAAAAGTAATAGATGTCTATAAAATAAAATTTACAAGTAAAAGATACGACAAAGAAAACATACCTGATTAGGGTTAATATCACTAAAAGGCACAAATGCATCATCATAATTCCGAATTGAACAAAATGGAATATGGAAGATACTTTCAAAACCCAGTGGAAAAACAAAACTTGGTCCACTTTCTGAAACAATTGCTGCACCAAATCTAAATAATAAGTACCACACTAGACTACAATTCAAAGTACACAGAAGTATCTCACTTCCCAGTGTTGTTGAAAAAGTTAACATGAGCACCATTTAGAAGAATTATTTGACTGTAGGGAAACAGATAAACTGCACCTCCAACAGCAGCGGATATGGCATTGTTGGCATCAAATACGACACTTCCATTAAAAGAAATAAATCCAGCAATCGCCTTGTGAGATTTAAGCACATATTATAACATTAGCTGCATTATTATGTATGCCAAAAATCAAGACTCACAGTAGTGAATTGCATGCAGCTCATCGTATAATAATCACTGCTGTGAGTCTTCTACATGAATGTATATCTTTTTGTTCATCAGACAATTAAAAATTTTCCTATCCATTTCTTTTATAGAAACCATAACAGTACACAGCCTGATATGATCGTTTCTCAAACCTCTATTGGAGCCAAACTGCATGTTCACACCTTTGCTGTCATCACTAATCATTTAGTGGCTAAAACATTACTTCTCTTGAGAAAAAAATTGTCTTTTACTATTTTCTTGGGTACCAAAAATACCATAATTCGCTTCAATTTTGTGTGCTGATTTGTTATGGCATGAAAAAAAAGCTACATGCTTGCATTGTAAAGTAAAATTGTGAAGGCGTGGAAAATATGTATGGTAAGGCAGAATTGTGTGGTGATGTTATTAGGAAAACTATGAAATTAATGCTTAGCTGTTCAAGAAGTACTACTAATGAGCCAGGTCTTGTGTAATTGTTATTAAAGTATCAGCTCAATGTGAATCTACTACACCTCAATCTTTTGATACAAATTTGAAGTGAACGGCTATAGTCCCATTTCCAATGCTTACCCTTGCTTTTCTTAAATTAAAGGTTTCTATAAACTGACTTTGCACACCTACAGTGTACCTGAATTGTAGATCTTCCAGTGTTGTTCTTAAATGTGACATTCTCAAACACAGCATTATAAAAAGCAATACTAACAGCTGCAGCATCAGCACCATAATTACTGTCAAATATGCTACAGAAAGAAAATTTACAAGTTTAATATCAACACAAATCTACTACACATCACCCAAGGGCATCACCTCATGGTTGCATAAACATTTAGATCATAACATGTTGCAATACTCATTAATGTGATTTTCTGGTATGTAGTGTAAATCCAGCAACCTATGCCATTCAGTAACTAACAGTACAACAAATGAATTGAAGTCTAAAATGTCCAGACCACATAAACAGCAACATTTACGGTGTACCACAGTTTGATTTTTCAGAAACTAGAAAATTTCCAAGCTTAACTGTGTGGTTTACTGCTTTTAGCTAAAAACACAGCAAACATCAAGGATGTGGCAAAATCCTTACCACTGGAACTACCAGTGTTGCAAAAGATCGAATAAAGTAGTTACAAAAAAAACTTTGTTCAGTGTAAAACATAAAAATTTTCCATGAAAATAAAGTATTACACAGTATGTAAATAGTAAAATTCAGGGCCTAAAGTAGTGGTATCCTTGCTTCATCCTTCACTCAGGTGCCTTCAATTTACTACATTACATAAATCCTTGCATCTACTGCCTATCTAGTATCTACTGTAATTGCACCATTCACTGCTTACCAATTAACAAATGTTGTAGCAATATGAAATGGTCTATTCATGAAGAAATTATTTGACTCTATGTTGATAGTGCCGTAAGATGTAGCAGTATTCTCAGTGAATATGCACTGCTTAAATACCAGAGAATTATTAGTCAGTCCAGCATATATGTTTACTGCACCAGCAGCACCTCCAGCAGTATTTTCCACAAAACTACAATTAATTATTGTTGTAGTGGTAAATTGTAGAATACTATCTTGCAATATTAAATAGAACAAGGCTCCACCAATCAAAGCATGATTATTAGCAAACAAGAGGTTTTCAAATATATAACTGCCCGGTGATACCTCTGCAAACAGGCCTCCACCATAACCACTAGCTACATTGTTGTCAAACACTGAATTATTTACAGTACAAATGACTGATCTGGGTCTTATAATTCTGACAAGGATTGCTAGTCCTCCACCAAGGCGTCCAAAAGTGTTGTACTGTGGATCAGTCAAGTCAGCATAATTATGAATAAAGCTACATTTGTTGACCTTAATATCAAGATCACTGTCTGATATTCCACTGTAATATGAAATATAGAGGACTCCACCTATATCCAGGTAAGACCTGTTGATGTAGTGACCTTTAGAGCTGTTGTAAAATGAACAATTCTCTACTTGCACATTTGGTGAGTTATGAATGTTTATTGCTCTATACCAACTATGTCTGTAATTGAAATATCATACTATTATATTGCTATATTATATTTTATATATATATTAAACCAACAACTGAATGTGTTACTGTATAATACTCTCAATAGCAGCTTGACATATTATATTGAAATGCGTCAGGCAATTAGCCAGTATTGCACTTGTTTGTCAAGGTCCCTTCACAAAAATCTATAATACTAATTTGATTGGCTAAAATAGTGTGGCGTGTTTATATTTGAAGTAAATGTCTGACTTGATAACTATTGTTACCATAGTGATAGATACCCCAAGGTATAACACAATGTAACAGTTGCTAGGTGACTGTTGCTAAGGTAAAGTATTCTTGAGACCATAGCAACAGCTGCTAAGTGTGATTGGCCTTCTGCAACGGTTAATTTTCAATTCATGTTGCCTAGTAACAGTTGCTATGGTTGTCAGATTAATTTGCAATAGGATGGATGGCTGTGGTATTCGGGATTAATAGTTATTGCATTGTAAATAGGAAGGAAATAGTGCTA
Source organism: Dysidea avara (assembly GCF_963678975.1). Taxonomy (NCBI): domain Eukaryota; kingdom Metazoa; phylum Porifera; class Demospongiae; order Dictyoceratida; family Dysideidae; genus Dysidea; species Dysidea avara. The sequence goes on from NC_089272.1 coordinate 34,311,072, forward strand.
GGCATCGCCTTGCACTATTTTACTCCTTCCTGTTTACAATGCTCGCACTATTAATCCCGATTACCACAGCCATCCAATATGTATAATAGTGCGAGGCGAAGCCGAACACTATTTCCTTCCAGTTTACAATATGAGAACTATTAATTCCGAATATCACAGCCATCCATCCTATTGTAAATTAATCCGACAACTATAGCAACTGTTGCTATGCAACAGAAATTGAAAATTAACCATTGCAAAAGGCTAATCAGATTTAGCAACCATTGCTATGGTCTCAAAAAGACTTATCCTTAGCAACGGTTACCTAGCAACCGTTGCTAAGCAACCATATTGTGTGTTATACCTTGGAGTATCTATCACTATGGTAACAATAGTTGTCAAGTCAGACATTTATTTCTAATATAACATATCACACTATATTAGCCAATCAAATTAATATTATAGATTTTTGTCAAGGGACCTTGACAAACAAGTGTAATACTAATTCTATTGGCTAATCTCTTGACGTATTTCAAGATAATACATCAAGGTGCTATTGAGAGTATTATACTGTAACACATTCAGTTGTTGGATTAATATATATATATATATATATATATACATAGTCTGGGAAAACTATGGTCTTATCGGGTATTGAGAAATGCTGGTTTTAAGTACTAAGTGTGTTGTCACGTTTACACCAATTCCTTATCTTCCAGAGTATCCACTGTAAAAGTAGTCAACAGATCAGTTTCCCACCATTTTAGATAGTTTTAATTCAAGGTTGATTGTATCAGGCAAGCTTAAATAGGACAAGTGGGAGGGGGGTTGGGGAAAACAGGTTGCTTACAAAATGAAGAGGAATGCATAGGGATGAATTATTGCTAAATTATGGACCATTCAGGTCTCAAAATGAAGGAAATTTACAGCACAGGTCTTTATTCAATGCCGTGGAGTGGTACAGTAATATTCCCAGGGCTCTATTTAGGGCCCAGACTGCTCATATGGCTTGCTACAGGGCTTGGGATAAACAGCCAGAAAAAGCAAGTATAGCTGATTGCAAAATTTAACACTTATTTATGCGGCTTTGTGTTCGTGGTGAAAAATCAAACTTGCTGTCATGGACAATAAAACTGGTTTTCCCAGATCCAGTTACATAATATATATATATATATATACATATTTGTGATTAGTCAAACTACATTAATCATCACACAGTATGTTAGTACTTATAATAGGGAGCCTTCCCCCAAAATGATGCCTGTCCCACAAAACTACCCTAGAAATTTTTAAGTGGTAAAAGTACATTAACAGAACAGTCTTGTTATACTAATGTCAATTATAGCAATAAATCTAAATAAAGCCCCATGCATGTACATGCCGATATTGATTTTTTTTAAATGCCAAAATCATACTTTGGTCTACCTGCCTGTCCCTGCCTGACAACAGTCAAATGGTTAGAGGCTAAACGATGCATTGTATAACCACCACTATTTGTCACAATAACATTTTGAGGTTCCAGCGAGTGCTTGCTTTCTGTACCCTGTCTTTCCTTTATCTTTAATCATTGTAGTTATCTTTTTCTTCTTGATGCTAGGAAACCATATCAAGGCATTAATATTACATACTGACACTTTCCGTACTTAAACATTATAAGTTTATTTAAAGCACTGCACTGCTTTAAGAGATATTACTGGTAGACAATTGGCAGACACTGTACCTGCACAATAGGACCTATTACAAACTAGCTGGACCAATGACGATCAATGCACATGCACATGTCCCTTAATGATTGAATAACTGTACCTTATACGTAGTAATTGATCACAAAATACATACCTCTTATTGGTAGCATGGTGAAAAATAAAACATGAAAAACAACATACCTTAAAACACTGCGCATAGCTGTCAAATCATCATACATTATTAGGGATCATGGAGGTTTGCGTTTTTCTGGCCAAATATATGCAATCCACTGAGCAAAAATAGGCCGTTATAAAAATTTATAGAAATCAACTGGGTAAAAATACATGTGTTACATAAAATTCATCAGTGTTTCAATTACATCGGTATGTACTGAAACAAAGCTCAAATTAATACAATCTATACACCACCAGATTCTCCTGTTTATTGGGAGTAAGAAAATCTTTGTTTTATGTTTGTACAGCATACAATGCATGAACTATGGGCACTTATTTACTATGTAGTAAAAATAATGCTTATCATTGTCATTTAATTGTTGAAATGGCCTTATTTTTTGTCCACATAGAGATGAACAGGGAAACACTATCCCTTGATCAATGTGTCAGTTCATAGCGAGCAGACTGAGCAAAATTCCATCTTCGTAGCTTGTTTTAATCGTGAGTTATGATCGATCAAATAAGCACCTGTAATTTATCAGTACACAAAAATGGAATTTCAGGGACTCATAGCACATCGATAAAAAGTACTGAAACAAGCTGGAGTAGTGCACTACTTCAGCTTGTTTCAGTACTTTTATTGATGTGTTATGGTCCCTACTATAGTTGAAAATTCCAATTTTTTGTGTATTATTTTGGAAAATTATCCTTTTTCTGCATATTGGTCATTTTTATTTTTAAAAGCTAAAATGAAGAACTGGGTGTTTATCTATCGTTTGTTAAAATTTTAGTTTGATATCTTGAAGCATTCCAGATATACATATGGCCAATTTACTGTCTAATACATTACAAACTAACTTTTTATGGTAATGCACTGAATTCTGTGAGTGGTTTTTTATTTATTATTTAAGGCTTTACAGCACCAGTGCTGAAGGTCTGTAGGACACTTGGTCCTACAGCCTGTTTAAACTTGTTACAGGTTAAGTGTGACAAATGGTGACAAATCACTTTGTTGACAAATATTTCCATTCCCACCATCTAAAATATATAAAAAGAGTTTGCTAATAGTTAAATGAAGTGTTCTTGGACCTTTTCTTCAATTAGCGCAAGCATTCAACTATCAGCCTACGTCTATTATTGGCCAACTTGACGTCTATTATCATCGTATGTAATCCGGATTCAAACACGGAGTTCACTACAATAAGCTGCCTCATGCAGCCTTGTTTTGCTGTTCTAGCAGTTTAAATCAACTTCTGTCACGTTGTGTTGTTGGTGAATGAAGACAGGTTTGTTTATGACTTATTTTGTATATGCTAGTCTGTTATTCTTGGCATGAAAATGGTATTAGTAGCATTCTGAACTTTATCTGTGTTGTTTCTGTTGTTGTAGTGCACACTGAGCTTTACACATGGTGTTTGACATAAGAAGAGACTGACTGTAGTAATTCAAAAGGCTCTGGTGATTGACTCTGCCAGTAAAATCACCCTTCGCAGTGGAATAATGTTTGTTTACACATATAAGCACCTCAGTGTTGGAGGTGTACCAATAATTGGATCGGCTAAAATATTGGCCACCGATATGGTAATTTTTACCAATATTGGTATCAGTACAGAACAGCAGGAGGACCGATATTGCTACCGATACTTATACAGTAGCAATAGTTTGTACATAAACGGATTATGCATTGATCTTCTACGTATTCATGTGGCACTTTTAGTGCCAGTGGCTTATTGTTCACTCTGAAACAAGTGCTACACTACAAGAAGCCATATCAATCCAAGCGATTTTAGTGCAAGCGTATCATAGTCTTTACAAATGAAGCAGTTATAGAGTACCTTGAAAGGTCACAGGATAACCAAGGAAACTTGCTGTACCAGCCTTCACACAAGCCAATAAAATGCGGAGCAATGCAGAAATATCCATTTAAGGCTTCATGGGAGTATACATAAAAATGTTTGTGGGTGCCTAATTGTCTGGATTTCACAAGCTGTATACCACAGAGTATACAATGAATACATGCACATGTTGTTGTAGGGTAGGTAAATGTACAGTTTTAACTACAATGCACACATCAGATCGACTGTTGGATATTGGCTTCTTTTGGTGGCATCAATATCGGATATCAGTACATGCCAAGAACCCATATAGGTACACCTCTACGAGTCAGTGTATTCAAGGGAGTCACCACTTATAGGGCTTGGAATTCATATCCTTTGTACTGTTGAAGGTAGTTTTAATCAAGGTGGATTAGTGGCTGTAGAGAGACACAGCTTTTATAAAATAGATTTGGAAGAAAAGAAGCCATTATAGATTCTCTGTATGCCAAGTTACAAAATAATCCAAGGGTAGTTAATAACAAGTTTGTTGAAGTTCAAAAGGTATCTGAAACAATTGTGAGACTGCTGGGACAAATAGAGGCACAGGGTGAAATATAGGTCCCGGCCGATTATGCCGCAATAATTTAAAGCATAATAGCTGACCAAAAGCACCAAGCATAATGTAGCATAATGGGGACGATATTTGTAAGTTTAATTAAAATACGCAATAAGCATGCCTGAAAGAAAACAAATAATCACTTCCAATAGTATTATTATTAGTGCATTTCATATTTAAAAACATGTAATATAGCTTAACTGATCATTTCTTTGTACACTTTGCAGGAATAAGATCAAGATACTCTAATAGAGCAATCACTTACTCTAAGAAAGCAGTCAGAGAACACTAATGTATTCTAATAAAACAGTCAGTTCTAGAGCATAATCTTGATTTTGAAAGCATAATTTTGATCGTAATAGGCTTAAAATTTTGAGCAATGCTCAAAAGCATAATAGGTAAAATTTTGGGCATAATAGGCCAGGGCCTAGTGAAATAACCAATGATCAACGAACCTTAGTTCAACAGATAATTTCCAAGTTTCCTACCGACGTTGTAACTAGAATTGAGGATTATAAACAACCTGCTGTTCCTTGGGACATGAAATCTTTGAGAGAAGCCATTTGTCAGTATGTGACAATACAAGAAAATGTACAATGTTATGTGTATACACTAACCTTTATGTTAAAGGTCAGCAGTTGTGTCAAAACCTGTTACAAGCAGTTACAAGCCTTCTATTGCTTCCTCAGATATTTCCCACAGACCAGATGTGCTGGCTGCTAATTCACAGAGAAGGCGTATTGAGAATACGTAGTTCTACTGAGCCTACTTTGCCATGTATTTTTTGTAAAGGTGGCTGGCCACTCAATGATAAGTGTGATAGATATGTTTCTTTGTCTGAGAGAAAACTCAGCAGAAATGTTGCTTTAGATGTTTAAAAGTGGGCCATATGTGTAAGTACTGTCCTAGTTCACTGCTTAAATCATGTTATTATTGTGGTAAAAGTAATTCCCATAATAGATGCATACATCCTAAGAAGTTTGGAACATCTGATGTGAATGTAATGGTTCCTGAACTGCCTGTGAATAACAAAGAGGAGAGTGTTAAACCTTCTAACAGTGATCAGCTTGTAGTGTCAAACTCTTTAGCTACTACTACTTCCTCATTATTGGCCTCTGATGAGAGAGTACTATTACAGACAGCAACTGTTCTTGTACTGGAATGGCAACTACTACTGCTCATGTTTTGCTGGACAGTGCCAGCCAGTACACTTTCATGACTAATAATTTAGCTAAACGATTGAACTTAAGGTCAGAACATCAGGATCATTATCTGTTTCCACATTTGGAGCTAGTATTAGTAGTGCTGTGAAGCCCTTCAAATTCCGGGAAAAGCACTTTGATACGGGCAAGAACAAGTGAGTTATGAGGCTTTAAAAATATCCCATATATTTAGTATGGACGATTGAGGTGCGCAAACATGTTTACAGCATGAAAGCATTTTTGTTCCAGTACGAAACCATTGGGAGTGAACACATGTTCACCTCTTTGATATTTGGCGGGGGCTCAGGTGAACGCGTACCACTATAGAGGGTGATATTTCATTACTACAATCCTATGATAATGTGATTCAACAACAGCACTCATAAATGTATATTACTTACCTCATCATCCAATGTTAACTCCATTGAAGTCTACTACAAAGGTACATATTGTTTATGATGCTTTCTCTAAGGAAAAGTTGGGTACTAACAGTTTGAATGAGTGTTTACATAGGGGACCAGTACTTTCGCCAGACATGGGTGGTCTCCTCCTGAGATTTCAAACTTATTCTATTGTTATTCTGGCAGAAATCAAGAAAGCTTTTCTCCAAGTAGCAATCCAGATGTAGACAGAGGTATGACACGTTTTTTTAGCTTATGGATCAAAATAAGTTAGAAGTGGAGAGCAATTGTGAATGGATTCGTGAAAAGGTACCTTTCCCACACATTTTACATACCTGGTCCAGCAAACAAAATGATGTAACACTTGACTCCTTCTACTGGTTAACTTCCTCTGAGTATCAAGATACAGCCAGATACTGTAGCAGCACTCATGGAAAATTGTAGGCTATTATATGCCATAATTTAAAAGTTATGAAGCTTCAACATTCAAAAAATGGGTCAAATATTGTGTGTGAAAAAGGTAACTTTTCGCAAATCCGGTCACAATTTGTGTATATTTTGTTTTTGCAGAGTACAATTTGGGTTGATATGTAGCCCATTTTTATTAGCAGCAACCATCAAGTTTCATTTGAAAAGAGAAGTATCACCCCTTGCTTTACATATTTTATATAACATTTATGTAGATAATGTTCTAATAGGAGTGGATAATGTTAATGATACTCATGGAATTTATGAAGAAGCCAAACACATATTTAAGAAGTCTGCCATGGATTTACGTGAATGGAATTCAAATTGTTCAGAGTTTTTAGAGTCTTTGTTTGTTTTGGGATCCAGTGGGAGACACTCTTAGTGTTCCAGGACTTAATAAAGTTCCAGCAAGCACTATTACAACTAAACATGGTGTTCTTCACAGCGTTGCTAGGACAGTTGACCAACTAGGATTTCTTTCATCGATAATGATTCATGGCAAGTTGCTTTTACAGAAATTGTGGGTTGCTAATCAGTCGTGGGATGAGCCAATAAGTCCAGAGCTCATGTCAGAATGGAGTCAAGTGTTACAATTGTTGATAGAGATAACTGGTCTTAAGATTCCTAGATTGTGAAGACTGCAAAGAGTGATAATCAGCAATTAATATTTTGTGACGCTTCAACAAAGGCCTACGCTACTGTTATGTATTTGAGAATCAGAGATGCAAGTTTTCCAACTAACTTCTTGATTTTAAAGATCCAGTTTAGTGGAGTGGCATAGCACAAAAAAAATTGGCATTTCATGTACTTTGTGATACAATTATGAAACTTTCTGCACAAATAGTACTCCTTGTGATAACTATTTTTTGATATAGAGCCATTGCAGATTTGACCTCTGGTAACCTTTACAGCCATCCTTTCATTGAGAATTCACAGTTTTTGTCTTTATCTCCCTGAGGCATTATTTTACACTGTTACAAATTAAAGGTCTTGCTGACAGGAACTACTTGATTTTTATTTTAAGTCAATAGGTGGTTTTATTCCAAAGTTATGATAATTTAGCGTAAAATATCGATTAGCATCAGCATTTCATCAAAACTATCATAACTTTGTAAGTGAACAACCCATGAAGGTCCAGTGTTCACTGTTCGATAGACCGTTCTTCACTCTCTATAGAAACTGAATTTTGAAGTACTAGTGGAAGTAATTAGCTCTTTACGTCGAAAAGCATAAAACCGCAAATAAATCAATTATCGTCAAAATGAATCTATTATCGACCACCCAATACATTTCCATAGATCTATTATCGACAGGTTTAGAAACTTTCCTCTCTAACTTTCTGTGGAATTTATGGATTCCCAAAAGGTTTTTATATAATGTGAGGATATCCTTGGGGAGTAAGTGGCTCAGGTTTGGCTTTGCTGTGCTGTTCTATCGTACTGTACGTAATTACATTACAGGTTTTTGTGGTTGGTGAAAAACCACCAAACTGTTCGTAATAACTGGGTATCTAGGATCTAGGACTAGTAGAAAATATACAAGAAATACTTTCTAACACTTACCAGTAAAGAAAACCACATATTTTGCTCTTTGTTTAATCCATATACTACTAATCTCATAATATTACCATTTACGTTATGCATGCTTTAATATTGTTGATAATAGATATGCGTCGATGGTTGGTCGCTTATGCTACATTTGCTATGAAATTCTATGAAGTTTACTGCCCATTGGTAATTTATACCCCAAGGGCAACAAATTTTATGACTACTTAAAGTAATCATAACTTTGTGGTGGAATGAACTATTCACTTCAAACAAAAGTCGTATTGTTTCTTAGATAAATACCTTTAATTTGAAACCACGTTTTAACAATTTAAAACAATGCTTCAGGGAGATAAAGACAAAAATGATAAATTTTCAATGCAAAAATCGCTATAATGGTTGCCTAAGGCCAAATATGCAGTGGCAAAAAATAAATGTCACAAGGATTACTATTTATGTGGAAAGTTCCATAATTGCATAACAAAGTGCATGAAATGTGCACTATGCCACTCTACTAGTTGGTACCTGTTGGGCAGAGTTAAAAGAAACAAGTTAATGTTGTGCTACTTCTAAAAACCAGGCGCCATGCAGCTAGCTAACTCATCTGGAATAACTATAGACAGTATATACTACTATGAATTAACCAACTATGTATTACTACTTTACAATAGGGTAGTTTGGGTTGTGCAATAATATAATTAGCTATTTCTCGTATTTCGTAATTCATTTAATTACGTTGCTATGCACTGTTAAGGAAGCATTTGTTAAATAAACCGCTTTTACCAACATATTACGCACAAAACTATCTTCTAAACTGTTTTATAGTGTGACTAACGTGTTTTTTCCCACAAATTCTCTCGACAAAGCCTCAAAGCTACTCTTCATTTTCGTTCGCGTACGTAAGGGATACACCCCCTTTCAACTCGAAGCGATAGGCTATTCCTGGCAGTGTAGGAGGCCTGCACCGTTGTTTTTCAGTTGCTAAATGCCTGAAAACCTCAAGGGGAAGGTAGTCTGAGGAAAGTCACCACACCCGTATTTCAGTCCGCCGAAAAGAAACCACCTCTTCACCTGTGCAAAAGTTTAATACAGACTTCATTTCACTTTTACTTCTTACGTAAAAGCTGCTTTTACCGTTATTAAATGATTTTGCTCACGTGGGTGCGTACGGACAAACATAGGTAGATAGGTAGATAGGTACACACACACACTTTTACGAAAACAATTTCAGTAAATTCGGCAGGCTGTGGGCGTGCGCCTGGTTTAAAAATCTAAATATCTTACAATACCCCATTTAGAATTACTAGCTGTTCTCATGGAGTTAGAGTAGGTAAATTTGTTGTGAAAAAATTGGGATTAGAAATAGCTGAAAAGATTTTGTTCTCTGATTCGCTGTGTGTTCTACACTGGCTTAAAACAAAGAAGCCATTATCTTTGCTTATTGAAAATCGTGCGAAGGAAATATTTAATAAGAAAGACACTACCTTTCGTTACAATGAATCAACCCAGAATCCTGCTGATGTTGTATCTCAGAGATTAGTCAATCAGATCTTTGGTGGCATGGTCATACCTGGCTTAAGAATGAGGATTCCTTTTGGCTACTGTGGAATTTGCCTGATAATACACCTGATATTCTGAGCAAAATAAACCAAGAAACAAGAGTTCAGCATGTGTTTGAAATCACTATTGTTACAGGAGTTGATAACAGTGAAACAAGTCAACAATATTCATTATTGGGAATAAATGAGAAGCGTCATTCATTACTTAGAAAGTTGCTTCATATATCAGAGGTTTATTTAAAGGAAAATTTGGAATAAGATAAGCAGGGAAAGGTTTCTGAAACAATACAAGTTGCTTAGAACAGTTCTTGACTTTGTTAAAGATAGTGGATCCATTTCAGCCCAGGTAGTAAAGTTGTCATCCTTGATGTGGACTTCTTTCATCCAGTGTCAGTGAAGTATTTATTGCTATCAAAAATAAAAGGAAACATTGTTTAGTTATGCAGCTCAGCTTGAATACTGCTGAAGATGACATATTAATACGTTATGGGAGGTATTTACATGCAAGTGTTCCTGAAGAAGCAAAATGTCCAAAATTATTGCCTCGCCATGAACATTTTACCTATCTTGTTATACAAGAAGTTCACCATTGTCTTGTACATTTCATACCTTAAACCAAGTTCGCCAAGAATTTTGGATCCCTCAGGTGAGGGCTGAAGTACAATTTGTTCTGTCTAGATGTGTACGTAATTTGTAAACGTAAAAATGGAACTCCCTTTGCTGTACCCAGTATGCCTCCATGGAGGGTTTCAAAATAGGTACCTTTCAGTATGTGGGTCTGGATTATCTAGGACCAATAGATGTTAAAGATAATGGAGAGTTTCAAAAATATGGATCTGTATTTTCACTTGCCAAGCTGTTCAGGCTATACATCTTGAATTAGTTAAGGGTCTTTCTGCTGAACACTTTTTAAACTGTCTTCGGAGATACGCGGCAAACCAGAAGTATTAATATCTGATAACACTCCACAATTTAATTTGGTTAAAACTGTGTTAGATCAGCAGTGGAGTAACTTGATCAAAAGTGATAATGTTTTGAATTTCTTTTCAAGTACAGGAATTGTGTGGAGGTTTACAACTGCAATGGCTCCCTGGAAGGGAGGCTTTTACAAAAGACTTGTGGGACTTGTAAAGCAGTCATTAAGAAAGGGAATTGGTAGGAAGCTTCTATACTGGCTGGTAGTAGAGGCTATTATTAATACACGTCCTCTTACTTATGTACAAACTAGCTATTTTTTTAATTTTAAAAGGAAGTATATACATGCTACAAAAAGTAAGGAAACAAGCTCAAAAATGTTACAGCTGAAATGGGAAATGATCCAGCAATAAAAAGTAAGGAAACAAGACTAGATGACTAATTGCTAAAATGAGACACACTTTAATGCCTAGTTTTGACTAGTTAGCATCTTGAAATGAAACCATCAAATTAACCAAAAGTAGGGATTAAAGTGTGTCTCATTTTAGCAAGTAGTCATCTAATCTAACTTGTTTCTTTACTTTTTATTGCTGGATCATTTCTCATTTCAGCTGTAACATTTTTGAGCTTGTTTCCTTACTTTTTGTAGTATGTATAATCTTCCTTTTAAGATTTTTTTTTAAATAGCTAGTATGCTTACTTTTTATGTCCAGCTAGCTAGCTATATTATACTCACACAGTATAAATACCACTTGAAGCAGCTATATTTTACCCCCCCCCCCCCCCCCCCCCTTTTACTTTTAGGCTTTACTTGATCAATATGCTGTGAATTTTTGTTTCAGCATATCACTAATAATTCAAATACTCATAAACCCACCTTATAAACATCTTTCCAAGACATTATCACTGGATTTATGCAAAAGGTTATGCAACAAGGACATGGATCAGCAATGGTGGTGTACAAGATCGAGATACTCTAATAGAGCAGTCAGCTAACTACTCTAATAGAGCATTCAGCAGATACATAGTAGTTGGTTCTGCTATGGAATTTAGCCATATCTGTCTGCACCTACAGTATACATACAATTAAGTGCATTGGTCTGGTTAAAAAGGCTTACTTGTGTAGTTATTATGTATGGCAATACTTAATTCAGTACACAATTTCCATTGAAAATGCTCTCAGACTCAATCTCATATCATACAAATTTCAAAATTTTCCACTTTCAACATCATTATTCCAGCATGCACCTATTGTTGTGCAATTGTGAGAGGATGAATCGTGTGCTTGGTTGTCTGAACCTACCCAAACCTTTCCATTAACAAATGCTGCAAAGAACCGTACCTATAATCTAAAGGCAGTATATAAAATATCTACAGGCAGAAATGTGTATTTTATGTGGAAATGTCTCCAAATTGCATTATTTTTTCAAAATTTTCTTGGGGGGGGGCATGCCCCCAGATCCCCCTCTAGTTCAAGCATGCTTCGAAACATGCTGGGAGGTGTGTTTTGCACACGTCTACCCAACACATTAATACCTTGAGTTAGCCCCCCCCCTCCCCCTTATAAATCCTAGATCCACCCATGCCTTCATACGCAATAAGTGCCTCTAAAAATAATTATCGTTTTGTCTTTTAAAGCTATTACAGCAACTGTTAAAGGCTTTAACTGCATTTCTAATGGCCTAAATGCTGATGATTTAACAGTAAAACATTGCTGGAGAGTCCACCATTAAGAGTGGAACCCTCACTTTTAGAAGTCTGGATCCCGAGGTGGATCCGCCCCTCAAAGGCATTATTAGCTGGCTACCTCACAAAAAAGATAAACTGGTAAGACTATAAAATGACTACCCAGTGTTAATAAATGCTAAAGACAACTCCTTGGGTAGTACACCCTTTCACCCTTGTCTTACACACACATACTCACACTTCATTAAAATCACGTGTTTGGAAGTGCCGCAACTATTAATTATCCTATGAGAAGAATAAAGAAACTAATGAATGATGAAAGTAAACAGCATGGTGCAGTGGACAGAATGTAATCGGAACAACAGATTTGCGAATCTGCCGTCTTTACATTGGCTGTCTGAAATTCCTGGAGCTGTACACCTAGTGCAACTGGGTCTTACAGCAGGTAGGCAGTCAGACGAAATTCATTGTACATTGAAACATTCAACTTTTCACTTCGTTTAACAAAGGTACAGCATCATTACAGCAGTACTAATGTATTTCAGGTGGTTTTTTCAGGTAAAACTTATTGCAAGGCTGTTTTTAAGTGCAAAAAAAATTACGAAGCCATATGATTTCCGCCAATCCCTACTTAATTACTACCATACTTAATGATACAGTGAATTTTCATTAGACTTCGCTTTAACACCAGCACATTTCCTAAGTGGTAATCTTGATACAGTTTTCCTTTAGTTCAGATGATTATGAAGAGACAGAATAAAGGCCAAAGAAAGATTCGGCACAAGAATTAGTTGATTGCTGGAGAAAGGGGCAGGAGCAGTTAAACCATTTCTAGGAGATGTGGAGGAGAGAATATTTGTTGTCGCTTAGAGCAACTTTGCCACTTCATCATAAAGGATCACACTCAGAAATACAAAGGTCGGTGAAATTGTGATATTGAAAGATGAGAATATACTGTGTAGGATGTGGAAGTTGGCTTTGATTAAAGAATTCATCCATAGTAAAGATGGACAGATACATTCTGTGAAAATTGAATTACCTAATAAACAAGTACTTTCCAGAGCCATTAATCACTTATATCCTTCAGAGATACAAGCTGCCTCTGATTTGAGTCAAGCAAATTAACTTACAAATAAAGTTATATCTGTTGAAAAGGATTTGAAGCCCTCTAAACCTCCATTTAGAATTGCAAGTATTGAGGCTTGTAAGAGAATTACATTACAGATGGACAATCAACCAGTGACGGTGGCATTCTCTTACCCCGGAGTGTTGTGAACATGATAATGTTAATTAAGTCATTGACACTTATTTTTGTAATACATTACGTCACAAACACTATTTAATATCACGTAATGTTAAATGTGTATAAAAATGCTGTAAACATATTATTAAGTCAGCCTTTTGTCAATGATAAGATTTGATAAGTGCTTTGACTCGTTGGTAAAGGAAAAGAGATTCTTTGTTAAACTGATTGGCTCCTTCAACAAGGCTTGGCATCTCCACCAAAAGACACAGTCAGTCAGTAGAAATTCTGTTTAATAAATGTGACCAGATTTTACAAAACTGATCCAAATCGCACATCAGGCAAAATCAAACTAACACCACCAGTGGATAGCTACACTATCGTACTACTAGTTTGACCCTTAGTACTACTTAAACTACTCGAGGCTGGTTTTAACAGACGTCTTTTCTGGGTGGTGTGGAGTGCTCAAATGGCGGTTTCAGGCCTTGTGAAGGACCTGGCTTGGCAAGAATCAGTGGTTTACTGGTGGACAGCCTTATAATGTTGGCCAGACATTTTCTCTGTTGATTTTGCTACATATCAGCCACTAAGGAGCCAGCACAGCATTGTAATCTCGTGTCTGGACTCCAATCGTGGTCTGTCTCCATTTTGATGTCTATCTCTTGCCCTCCCCGCCACCCCCCACCCCTTTCTGAGCACTCGTGATACTACTTCGCTCGTCCAACTGCTCAGATTTTCTATCTTATTTGGCGGGAAACTCTACAAGCAGCTACAAGTGGCCTGAAAGGTAACAGATTGATGCATCTTTTGTGTAAATTTCATACGCGTGCTTGCTATCCTTGGAGAGGTATGCTGGCTTCAATTCTTTAAAACCGTTTATCTCGAAACTTCTAATGTGCGATTTGGATCGTTTTTCCAAAATCCAGTCACAAATTATGTTGCAACTTGTTGAAAGTGTTTCGGGTTGATCTGAATGTTCGGGCTTAGTTTTACCTATAACCAATACTGCTTCATCATCATCAGAGAAAAGTAAGGGTGGTTTTTGGGTGATGTTTTTTTTCATGGGCCATGCCCAAACCTTTGTGGTCCCTACTATGCAGTATTATCGTACTGTACGATTTGCTGTATTGCTGTTGTACAAATCAATTTTATTCCTGTTCCAACTATCTAGCACTATAACTCCAAGACTATTCATCACAAAAGGCTGAAACTATGGTTGTCCACTCCTTTGTTACTATAGATAACAGAGAAGCAATAAATAGGATTCAAAGAATGTACGGAAATGGCCAGTATTTGCTCAGCTAGTGCCTTGGCAGTATTGGTTAGGTATACCCAAGCCCAAAAGTGCCTTCAGTACAACCCTAAATGCTTTCAATAGGCAGCTACAATTTTTTTTTAAATTATTCAATGAAATTTTCTACTGACTGACTAATTGCCTGCATGCCTGATGCGTTCAGACAACGGCCAAGGCTATGGGCTTGATTTTTTCACTGCTCAACATTGCTTCATCCCTAGATGTGCCTTTTGGCATACCACTATTATGTAAAATTCATGCATCATGGACTTACATACCTTAGTCTCCTTTGTATAAATTTCTTTCTGCTAACTGCCCAAGGTGTCACTTTACAGTGGCATGATGCATGGCTTCCTGTTTGTAAATCCATATTTTTCTGTGGTGACTGGGTTGGTTGCAGAGGCATCTTCATTTGTAACACTGTGTAACAGGCTGAAAATAAGTGAAAGCGGAGAGTAATAGCCACTTCACTTACAAGTTAGTAAATGATAGTTGGAGCATGCAAATTGTCTGTATTTTTTGTGGCGGCTGGATTGATTGCAGAGGCACTTCTCCTGTTCTTCACTGTAGCACTGTGTAATGGGCTGAACACAGCTGAAAGCAAAGTGTAATGGCCACTTACATTCGAGTCCGTAATTGATAGCTGGGGCACGTGTTCAGATGAAAAAATTAACTCTGGCATCATCTTTTCATGCGCGGGTTAACCAGTCATAAAAAAGTAAACAAGTACGTATAAGGAACTTTAAATTCGATTAGGGATCATACAAAATAAAAGTAGGAAAACAAGGGAGGTTGCCTACACCTGCAGATATGCTAGTGAATGGGATTAAATGTTCACTAGTATATCTGCAAGTGTAGACGACCTCCCTTGTTTCCCTACTTTTTCTATGATCCCTAATTGAGTTTAAAATTCTTAATTTTTCCTTATATTCAATAACGTATACACTATTTTTAGATACTAGCAGGATAATATTGTTTCAATACCTTTGTTGTATAATTTTTTCTGCTTACTACTACCAACTATGCAATATCGAGAAGGTTGGTTAGGAGGTAGCTACTCAATTAATTATTCCAAAGTTTGTCAGCACTACACAGTATGGAAATATATTGACTGCAAAATCCAGCACAACATTTCATTTGTTGGAGAGATTTTAACATTTCTAAACAAATTTTCCACAAAATTTTGTAATTACGTGATCCAATTAGTTTCCAGGGAAAATCTGTCATGGAAGTCTTTGGATCTCGCTAGGGATGAGCTGATTTTGCCAGTAAACTTCCTGGAAAAATAGGCTGGTATAAGCAATGTGTGAGCAAAATGCTGGCAAAAAGAGGTGGATTTTTTAATCTTAATTTAAGTTGGACACTGGGAACAGCAACTTACATGAAAAGATTGAGGTGCTCTTAAAAAACAGTCACACAACATACATGCTGTTCAGCTTCTTGGTATAGGAAGAGCAACTAAACTCTAATAGAAAAGGGGCGTCTGGATTCAGTGGAATGGAATGGTGGACTGGAATTGTGGAATGGAATGGTACTTTCAATTGGTGGTCACCTCTTTATAAAGACCACCTTCTAACAAAGACCACCTCTTTATAAAGACCATTTTACTTTAATGTTTAAATTGCTTGTTGTTTTAGAGTGTATCTCCATATAATGGTCTTATTGATCAATTGTGTGCCACATGCCTAGAAAAGTTAGAGTGATATCTGATTTGTAATACAGCAATATACCCCATGCAAAAAGTCTGGCTATACAAAAATGATGTCCCCATCAAACTAAAAGTAACTAACAACTAAAGGAGCGAATATCTGGGTGAGGCCAAGAAATACTGGCAAATAACTCACTGTAATTTATAAACATTTGGTCTTTTACCATTGACTCGTACAGTCTTGCTGCATTCCTAATTAATTCCCAGTAACTCTAATTGGCTAGTAATTTAGACGTCTTGTTCTCCTCTACAACGCTGGACTATTGAGAAAGGTACCAATTTAATAGCCTATTAGACTTACAGGGAATTAATTAGGAATACAGTCAGACTGCACAAGTCAATGACAAAGGACCAAGGTTATTGTAAATTATACTTAGTTGCCAGTATATATTAACATTCATTTCTTGGCCTCACCAGATATTAGCTCCTTTAGTTGCCAGTTGCTTTTAGTTTCGTGGACATATCCTTTTTTGTATAGCCAAGCTGTTTCTGTATGAGGTATATAGCCAGTGGCGTAACTAGAACCAGACTGACACCAGGGCCTAGTGCAATCAGTGGCGTAGCTAACCCGAACGTGATGAGGTGACACACACCCCACAGAACACTTAATATCATGATTGTGCAAAAAGGCTAATGACCCAATGATGGGCTAGCCAACATACAGTGTAGTATTAGCTAACATATTGCTGCTTTATTACAAATTACTATCTATGTAAGTATAACATAACCACTGCAGATCGAGCCTCATCTCACGTGTCTCAACTGTACTCCAACATATTCGTCCATGATCAAGTACAGATATACATCACTGGCAGTATGGTATAATGCTTTATACTATTTAGGGTAGACACTCCTGGCCACACTGATTTCGTCCACTGAATTTAGTGAATTTCAACTCAGACTCTAGATTCGTTTGACTCCTTATCTCTATCTCCGAGTAATCCCCTCTACTTTAATATATAGCAGACCAACTCTCTCAACAATCCAGCTCATCGCCTCGTAGTGCAGTTTATCACTGTTATCTCAAGCCTCAATTGCAGGTCAACCGCCTTTGTTTAAATGCATTATCATGTGAGTAAGCTAGTCTAAAAATAGAACAATAATTAGTGTGAGTAACTAATATTTTCATTACTTGTTATCTCAAGCATGGACGATGCTTTTGTTAACTATTGCATCAAAGTGTTGAAGAGAATAGCACTGAAGAAGCTGGCCATTTAGCACGACTGTTACTATGTGCTAGGACACGTGCTCAACATTGTTTACATGGTCTAAACGCCGCAGTCTAATTTATGCACGTGAAATTTAAATTTAAGGGGCGTGATAGTTTGTGCCTCGATCAAATCGACCAATGGTCCACTATTGCTCACTAAGAGATACTCTAGAGTATAGACCTAAGACCAGTAAGTCTTCTTCGCTGTTATGTTCGATTTTTTGATAAATCGCCCACGGTCCATGACGGTTGGCCAAACCTATCTTGACCTAGAGCTATACAAAATGTCTGTTTTCAATCAAACAATTTGCTGACACCCGGGCCTAGGCCCGGGTAGGCCCGGGTTTAGTTATGCCAATGTATATAGCTATTACTGTATTGTATCATAAATCAGATGTCACTCTGGCTTTTCTAGACATAACATGTGGCACACAATTCATCAATAAGACTGTCTTATAGGGCTCTAAAAAACAATTCAGATATTAAAGTAAAACGGTCTTTGTAAAGAGGTGGTCTTTGTTAGAAGGTGGACCTTTTTAAGAGGTGACCCTACCTAAATACCATTCCATTCCATTCCATTCCACCATTCCAGTCCACCATTCCATTCCACTGAATCCAAACGCCCATAGAAAAGTGACTATGTTATGAAATGTGACCGTCTCAGCAAACCTATACTATCATCTCCTACATATCACATATCATAACAGAGGAATGTGTAGTATGTGCACATTCCTGTGAACAAATTGGGTTTTTGCTGCAGTAAATATGAACTATCATCTCCTACTGATCACATATATATCCCACAAGAATACCTCACAAGAATAAATATTACCTTAATTAGTCCATTGCCAGCTGAATTCCTGGCGACTACTAGCCGAATTGCCAACACTACAATAAAATGCATATTTGTGCATATGTGATGAGCTCTAAAAATGTGATATGAATAGAATGTACTTGGGTGGGGTATATGATGTGTAGGAGAGGATAGTTCACATTTGCTACGCATTCATTGAGGCAAATGTGAACTATCATCTCCTACACATCACATACGCCACAGGAGTGCACACTATGTACAACACATTTAGAGCATATCACATACACACAAATATACTTTTTAGTGCGAATTACATCATATTACCCTTACCATGTACACAACTACTTAGTAACCATACATCTAAATCCTTGCTATGAAATAAGGAACTCAACTATGTTGTTTTTGTTTACATAATACTAACTGCAAAGAAGTTATTACTCGGCAAAGTCTAAAAACCAGCCCTAACAAACAACGGAATCCCAACTAATTATCTACAAAGGTGCCTTACACCCCAAAGGACTATTCTATACAGTTTATCTACAGTGCGATCCATTCCACAGCTGGTTTCTTCGTGATTTGTCCCATTTTTGCTGTTGCGCATGCGTATCTGCACTCATGACCACCATGCCACGTCTAGGATAAAGCAGCCGACTGTTGACTTTACCTGTCTCCATCGATATATAACACTTCCTTTGTTATTAACAACTTGTTTTCAACTCAAAGAATGATTTAATTTGCCTATTATGAAAGATTACACTTTACGCTATTACATAACAAACACGCACTAGTCCGGGAAGGATCTGGTTATCCCAGAAACGAGACCCCTATGGGCATGAACACTTTAGCACTAGCACATCTCACTATTACATGTACTAAACAGTTTATAGCAAAGCTAGATTTTATTTCCTTCGTGATTTACAATGCCATGCTGCCACATGGCAGTTACTGCCGTTAATGGGTTAAAGGTAATAGCTATAACAGGTGGGGGAAAAGCAATAATAGGTCCATCTCTACCTGTTGCAAGGTCACAGCTTGGAAATATAAAATCATATTTTAATATGGATCTATTAACAGAAGTTTCCTGGATTTATATTTGTGACCGGGCCTGCGAAAACAGGGCATGTGGGCACAAACTACACCCCATCACTCTACTGGTGATATCTTAGTACTGGAAAAGTATATTTCCATTCTGTAACTTTCATCATGATGCCAATTAAATGCTTACTATGAACTGAAAATTGCAATGCCATAGCATAATGGTACAAAAAGGTATGAGTGATGAAAGTGTGAAAAAGTAGGCAAAAATCATGTGCCCACATGCCCTATTATCGCAGGCCCAGTCACATTTAAAGATTTCTATAAGATTTTAGGACCCCTCAAACTAGGCAAGCAAACATTCTAATCCACAAAAAAATGGGATTTCCATGATCATAATAATGACAGCAACAATGAAAATTGAGGTGGTGGAGTGAAAAGTGGGATTGGTTTACTTGGTCACATAGACCAATTATTATAATATATCATATCGCATAAGCGGTTTAATTGGCTAGGATTTTAATTAGGTGATTTACCACAAGATTCTGCCTATGGTCTCATATGACCTAGAAAACATGCAGTCATTTACCAAATCGACAGTCCCCCAACGATATATACAGCTGGGAAGACCGGAGCAATGTGAGTGAAGTTTCTAGCTCAAGGAAACAACAACACCAACTGGGCATCAAACCTGGAAAACCTTTTGATTACCAGGCCAATGCTCTAGCCACTTGGCTATGCTGCCTCACCCATGCACACACCCATGCACACACACACACACACGCACACATATGCCATAGATAGTAGAGAGCACACCGTTACACTAGATTTATAAATCCCAGTTACCTGGAGTTTATAAATCTATGCACGTACACATGCGCACACACAAACTTGCCGAAATACGCAATTTTGGATCACCACAGTGTTCACTTCCTCCACGTGTATTGGGAGCAGACATCTAGTAAACTGTAGTCCATCAAAAACAACCATTGAGGTGCGTATTATCTTTACATCAGTGTTGTTTAGGTAATTCTTTTCAGACACCATAGTCACATTATCACAGTTTATGTCCACCATACCACTGACCTCCCCTACCACTACGAGACTGTCCAATATAGTTAAGTGAACTCTACTTACAAACTCTGCTATCGCAAACATATCATAAATATTAGCCGCTAGTGACAACTGAATGCATCTTGGTCCTTCTTCTTTCATCAACAACGTCATGTTATCTAAGAGGCGGACCAATTGCGATTGATTGGATACGGTGAAGTTTGTTGTTGAGCAGTAAGCTGTAGAAGAGACTACGACTCGCACTACGGTTAAGCATACCAGTCCAATGTATAGTGAATATAAAGTCATGATCATGGTACGAGATAAAACGATATCTGACGATCCACTAACGAATCATAGATTTACCCCAGGTAATAATCCGCCATAGAGCGATGCTTACGTGGTCAGTGACTCGCAGTGCAATATATGGAAAATATATAGCACAAGGGAGTGGTCGAGAGACAAATATAGCACTGGGCGAAGGAATTCTATATTTAGCTCTTTTTTTCCCCGGTCTAGATGGAATTATTCCCTTACCACCACCCTCAGCACTGGCTATGAAGTGCTGTACAGCTGGATAACACCAGCGACTATTAAGAACAAAGCTATTCGAGGGAATCGGAATTAAACCTAGGCCAGATCGATACTCAACTGGCAGAGGGGGGTGTCTATTTTACGGACCAGACCGGGCGAATTTTTTTTTGGATGCACTTCTGACTTAGGAAATTCATGCTTTGTGAACTTATCGTTTTCCTTTGTTTTATGGAAAGCAACATTGTTTGCGGAGAAGGAAAAGGTCCGGGCTCGAAAAGGTCACTCTTAAGTGTATCGGTCGTCTTCAAAGATGTTGTGAAAAACGGACGAAACCTACCTGGGTGGACATTTCTTCCCTGCCGTCCGCCTGTCATCTCACAACACTGGCGTGACTCGATCGCTGAAAACTTCCGAGTGAAGGCCAAGGTGAAGGCATGAAAGGATAGGACACTTGTAAGAAGGTGTCACAAGAAATAAAGACAGCTGGGAACTGAATGTGTAGTATGTGACTATAATATCCTTGTTTGCTGTATACACTCTGAGAGTGAAACTACCTATAGCTATCTTGTACTTGAATTAAATGTCATTATGTATGTATCCAGGTTGTGACCACAGTAGTTTCTTTGTTGTGTGTAAAGTTAACATCATTTTCATTATGCTATGTACCATAGTATTGTGTGATTGAATAAAGTTCACAACTGCCGGCGTATGAAAAAGCTATCACTCGCTTTAAAACATTCCAAATAAATTCTGTTTCACATCCACCACCCGCATCTCTTTATTCCCAGCTCTAAGATGTTCAATTATTCCATAGTCTTCCATTATTTTCTGCATGCTGTACAGGCTTAATAAAATCGATTTTGTAAGGTTTACCAGCTCACATGTCAGAATGTTACCACTGTTCATGTTTGTGTTATTCTTGCAATGTAAATGATGAAGGTACAAGCTGAAAATGTCATTACGTTGTTTGCTATGGCTGTACCTAGGCAAATAATAACTTGAAAAGCTGCCCATTTCATAATAGAAATACATGGACCGCATGCTAAGAGAAGTAGAGAATTTATTTGGAGTGGCCTTACTAGCTTCATTCAAAGTCTGCAAGATACAAATGGGATCCACACTGTAAGAGATTTAAATATTGTGCTGTACCACATCTTTGGCTCTCAGAAGAATTTTGTTTTTGTTCTACAATTGCACTGCACCCTTGAATACTGTGTTGTGAATTCATGTTACTGATGCTGTCATTCTTACCAATGTTGTAAGTGCCTTCATCGTTACATTTTGTCCAGGTTTAGCGGGTCTCATCTACTTTTGAATAATTATTGGAATGACCACAAATTAGCTAGTAATTATAGGAATGTCCAGGAATAAATCCCAGGCCAGGTAGTGACTTGATCCACAGACTTATTGCAGTATCCATGATCAATGTTAATACTAACCTGTGACCAAACATCATGCGAATAGCTATCTATAGCTATCTAGTCTACAGTTATGAATTATCAAATTTGGAAGAGACCTATTTCACAATGTGGTCACATAATGGGCATTCAAAGGTAGCATATTGCTAATTTGCTTAGGCTGACCATGGTCATAAAATTATAACTGTTGGCTTTCTACCCAAAACAAGTCAGCCATTGATGGAACAAGATTGTTATTTACGTTGATGTAAAGGAACACTTAGTCTAACTACTTAACTTTACTACTAAAATTTAGATTTAAATCACACAGTTATACTTTAGACCACATGTAATTATTATTGAAGGCCTTGGTTTGATAATTTATATGGACTATCAATATAATTGGCAAGAATCAGTCAAATCATTGTACTGGCTATTTCACCAACAAAGGAGGAACTACCACGTCCATCTCTTTTCCACCCAAAAATCAAACATGTAAGGGTAACGATGAGACCAAAAAATGAAATCAATTGTCAATTCGCCAGCCATTGGAGACGTGTGCATACACATTGAGTTCAGCTACACATTTCGAGATAAGATGAACATCATTGTAACAAACATTAATGATTGGCTGGATATTGAGGTTGTGCTGCACATCTACCATACTTACTTGAGGTCTTACTAGCCCACACTACTTTAATAGATTAAAAAAATCTTGCCCATATATTGATTTGCAATATCTGATTGAATCTACCAAATCTGACTAGTTAGCACAACCTGCAATTCTGGTATTCTACCCTGCAACTTGATTGCTACACCCATACATAATTTCCCTTGATCCATTTTAGCAATACATTCAGCTGCTTTTGTACAAGGCTGTCAAACGCAAGGTGTCTTCAAGCAGCCTGGTTGATTTGAAGGTATAGATGGACATACAGTAGTTTTATCATTATTGAACACTTTAATTTGATACTTGAGAATTTCACCAAGTATGTATGTATGTACGGGAGCTAGTCACATATATTAATTACTACATCGACGTTAAGAATATTCTATGAGTCAGTGATTATTATGTACAACATTATATAGTTATGTAGTATACTCTTTAGCAGTGTTTTAAAACAATGTGATAGCATTTACTTTTCCTAGTACACTATTTTGCAGACCTCATACACACACTCCAAGTTTGTCTCATGTATGCATATACAGTAATGCGTAAGTATTGTACTGGCTTCTTGTGTATATGCAACTGGCCCTTCATGGTTACCACCTCACTAAACATCGTTTCCAATAAAGCCATGGCTATAGAAGTGCCAAAGCTGCAGAAACCAGACTCTCCAGTTCTGTAAAACAAAGAGCAGAATGTGGTGGCCTATTTAGCCAGCAATTCAAAAGATGAGTTTGATTTTGTTTGTGGAAGCCAAATCAGTACGTGAATTCGACAGGTACATACATACATAGTAATACCTTATAATGCATAGTAATACTCACGTCGAGTAACAAACATAGTTAAGGTGAGACCACCTCATTATAGTGACAATTTCAAGTAGGTCCCAAACATAGTTAGTTAATAAGACCACCTCATTATAGTGACAAGTACATCCCAAACATGATCTAAGGTGTACTGCATGACCTCATTAATAAGACCACCTCATTACAATGACCATGACAAGTACATCCCAAACATGATCTAAAGTGTACTAAATGACCTCATTAATAAGACCACCTCATTACAGTGACCATGTTGAGTAGCTAGGTCTCAAACATAGCTAAGGTATACTTGACAAGCTCATGCAATAATGAGATTATCTCATTTAAAGTGACCAACTCAAGTGGGTCCCACACATAGCTCATGTGTATTTTAAGACTTTGTTGAAAGATCACCTCATGATATAACGTCCATGTTAATTAGGTTCCAAGCCTTAGCTAAAGTATTATATACTTCATGCATAATACAAGTACCATTTTTACGTATAGCTAAACAACACCACACCTTTAACAGTGGCCGAATTTGAGCAGTGTCATAATAAAAAAACATTTTTTTATACTGAGTAGTGGTCAAGTTTGAATAGTTGTTGCATCAATTTTGTGAACAAGTGCAATAAATGCTAACACAAGTACAGTGAAACCTCTATAACCTGACGCTCAAAAGATTGTATATTTTATTAAGGCTAAATCTGAACTAAAATTACAATCAAGGTTGCTTGACTATCAAGGTATAGTGTTAAATGATTCGGGGATGTGCCCACAGTGGTCGGGACCAGCTGCCACTAAATTATCACAATATTGCCACCACTACTCACCATAATATATCAACTGCTACATATTTACCACTAACTTATGCAAGTATATAGCTAAGGCCACTCTAAATAAATTCTCTGTTTCCCGTCCTGGACTCAGGCATATTTACATGTGGGCGATTGGCAGTTTTTCAAGCCATTATTTGCCTAGTACAACCATAAAAGCATACATAAGCTTATTTCTTCCTTTTTAAGTTGCAAAAATAGCACAAACGTGCTGACTTGATAGCACTGCTGGCACTGTTTCAAAATGGCTTTTACTGTGTGTCAGTATGCAAGAATAATGGGAAAATAATGGAAGAATATGGAATAGTTAGAGCTGACAGTAACTAGAAGCGGGCGGTGGACGGGAAACAGGAAATTTATTTGGAGTGGCCTAAGGCCCCACACTAAATCCTCTGGGCCTAACCTTGTTTCTTGTATTCTAAACCTGGATACATCCTTGATGATTGATGGAACAGGCAGTACAGCTAGTGTAGACTACTGGATAACAGATGTGTCCAATAATAAAAAAGTTTCACTGTAGTGGAGCTCCACAGATGTTATAGCAAAAAAACACTATTCCTAGTACACAAGTAACAATATTTTCAAATCCACTGAGTAGCTACATATTGTAAAATTAGTGACATACATGCAGACCTTCATTTCTGGTCGCTGTGAAGATAACATAAACATTTAGATACCCAGAGTCTACCATTACAGCTCAATACATAGGCGGCGGAAGAGGGGGTGCTGAGCACCCCCAACTCAAAGCTGTATTGCGCAATAGTCGTCAAGCGAACATCCAGAAACTTGTCAATCACGATCGAAATACTCTAATAGAACAGTCACCCCAATAGAGCAGTCACCCTAATACAACAGTCAAGCATGTATTAAAATAAAAGTAATAGTACTACTATTTAATTAACAGCTAAAACCACTGAAAATGCCTCCAAATTCAATCTCCTGACACCTAATTTCCTGGGGGGGGGCATGCCCCCAGACCCCCCTAGAATGAAGCACACCTACTACTACCACCATAAATTTTGGGCACCCCAAACTGTCAGAGAGTGAGCATCCTTCTGCCTCCTATGCAATAGTCATATAGTACACATTCAGTTCCCAACTGTTAATGTTGTTATTACTTGTGACGCCTTCTTACAAGTGTCCTTCTATCCTTTCATGCCTTCACCTTGGCCTTCACTCGAAGTTGTTGTTGGTGTTAGCTATCTACTTTACCAGTTAGGCACTGGAGAGTGTACACACAGAGCCTGTTCGAGGTGTTACCCATAGCCTAGAAGTTTTCAGCGATCGAGTCACGCCCGTGTTGTGAGATGACAGGCGGGCGGCAGGGAAGGCAGCCGGCTTCGCATAGTGTACACCAGTATATAAACTCGTAAATTGTTCAGGAAACCACTATAAGGTAAGTAAGGGGGTTTCCGGACAGCTGCGTATTCCGGACACTTCGTTTATAATCCGCTACTGAAGGATGGAATGGAAACCAATCAGGCTATGGTTTGAGTACCTAAGTACTCCACTTGTGTGCTAAGGTAAATGCGGGTATTTCCGGACAGCGTACAATCCCGGACACTTTGGTACCTTTATCAAGCTAGCCGAGGAACGAAACAACGGATTGCCTTGAAATTTCTGCTGTGAATAGCTATTCTTATAGGGATTATAAAAATCGAAAAGTGTGTTCTAGTTGATTCATTCTTGGGTGCTATACACGAAGTGTCCGGAATTGTGCGCTGTCCGGAAATACCCGCATTTACCTTATAAAATACCAAAGTTTTATCTCGATAGCTTCAAGGATTACCGAGATTCGTCACGATTTGCTTGCGCATGTAGAATATTTTGTGTAAAAAACTTTCTATACGCGTGTTAACAGTAGATTGAGGGCATCGTTCGTAATTCTAAGCGACCATATGCACCACAAATTGTCAATCACACTATACAGTGAACGGATATACGGTTTAGAGATAGTATAACTGGATTCCAAGCCCGTTACCTGCGTCGTGTCAACTTGAATGCGCAATCACACAACCAGCAGCCCGGAGAAGCCTGCAGCAAGGATCCGCTGGGCCACATTGCTAAAGTATGCTGTTTGTGTGTTCAGGTAAGGGCTGGTACAGATTTCCAGGCAGTAGATCAAACGTCGCATCTTCGAAAGCGTTGTAAGACAACTGCAAGGTCCGGAGCAGCATAACGCAATTCTGCTGCTAAAAAAATCGCTGCCATAAACAAAGTAACCAGCCAAACAGAACGCTATCAGCCTCTGCTGGGCCACGGCACTCAGTGGAGTGCAGCAATTCCCATAGCAATGCCGGTCATACATACATAAGCGTATAATGTGAAAAATTGTCTTTATGGTTAATGAGAAGATTTTACGCCAATCACTTCTAATCCTGTAATTAGTGAATTTTAAGTGTTTGGCGTAAAATATTCCCTTTATGTGTAGTGCATATAGTGACTCCATAATGCTTTTATGCCAATGACTTTAGCGTAAAAGCTTGTCATTAAGTACTTAATGGGAAGATTGGCGTAAAATCTTCTCTTTAGGTATAAAGAAGTGATTGGCGTAAAATCTTCTCATTAAGCATAAAGACAATATTTATCAAAATACGCCAATGTCTGCATAACCAGTCATAATCTAGTATAATAGTGTTGTGAGTAACTCAGCAGATTTTAGTGGTCATCAACTTGCAAAAAAACTTCACAAACAAGTATAAGAAAAAAAATTGGAATTTTAAAATTAATTAGATTAGGGACAATGTATAAGGCCACTCCAAATAAGACTGTAGTTTCCCGTCCAGAGGTTTTCGTTTTTTGGTGCGGGCGGGAGGCTTATTATCATCATTCAAGATTCGACTGCTCTATTAGAGTATCTTGACCTTGAGAGGATTTCAAGGTCATGAAAATGGCTTTTTTTGCAAGCTAGCAACCATTAGAACCGTTCATTTTAGGTTTCATTGTGCTTTTTAGCAATGCAAAATAAAAGGCTCCATGAGAAGTTTCTAGAAAGCAGCATAGGAAGTGGTTTTGGAAAAAATAATGACAATAATGACCATTTAATGCAGGTGCCCAGACGTGATGTAGGCGGAGAACGGGAAACTACACTCTCATTTGGAGTGGCCTAATGCTGCAATAAAAGTACTGAAACAAGCTGGATCGGAGTAGTACGTAATGTCTAAATACTGTAAAACAATAAGAAGTGAATATCCCTACACCCTAATCTAATTTAAAATTCCAAATTTTTCTTATATCAGTAATATATACCACTCTGGTATGTTCACCTAATAGGTGAAGGAAGACAAACCTGCATTCACTACATTATACTTTTATACAGAGGTTTGCAAACATCAATTGTGGGTTAAGTTGTAGGCATAAAAAATGATTGTGGGTTTCACTATTTGTAGTGATACAATTTTAAACCAAATAACCACTTTGTGGATGAATAAAATAACCTAAGGTACTAAACTACATACTTAGACATATACAGTAGGTTGGGAATGTTTGAGGCATCGTTTCATGCAGTTGAAATGTACTCTGTAGAAAAACAATTCCCACATTGCAAAATAATTATTTAGTGATGCTTAATAACTGAACTATGTAATGCTCAATTCTTTTTGCTTCCAACAATGCCCCTAACTAAACCAACATGTTTAACTCAAACCCACAATGCAAACTTTATGCATCTCTATAATATAATAATCAAAGGGAACTGATGCTTTGTAACTACCTCAGCATCATAGGCAGTTGTGGACAGGGCTATGTACATCATGATGTCACCATGTATATATCACCTGTTTAGATATCACCCTGTGGTCAGGGCAATATATAATCCTGTGGTTTCCTTTGATCTGAGGTGTCAAAGTGGTATTTACATTCCATGTAATTTTCCAAACTACTATAATTCTAGCTCAAAAACTTCAAAATCAGGACCCAGTGCAGGACAAATTTTCAACTATTTGAATTTTGTGAAAAGGTCTTAATATATTAATACAACAGACAAAGTGATCACGATAACTACTCCAAATTCAGTGACATGTGACTACAGGTCTTATTAAATGTTTGATCTAATCCACTATAACTATGTATGTCAATTTTCAAGTTCCAGTAAATCATCTGATTGGCATCTCATTATAACAATTAAAATCAAAATTTCTTCCAAATCACAAATAACTAAACTTCAGTTTTAGAGATTTTGTTTCATGGAAATAATGCTATGTTTTTAATGTCTTGCACAGGATATGATAATAGCTACTAGACATGACTGAGACTGAACAAGTTGTAATTGGTACTTTAGTATAGTGCACCAAGGCATGTACAGTACTTGTCAATGAGTAAATGAAAATTTACCACATTTTTTTGCATAATGGTCTGTATATGCACCAAACATACATGAATATAATTAAAATGTACCCTAAAACTCACTCTATAAATTTAATTGATTTCTAAGGTTTCCTAATAGTGGCTCTGTGAGTCCCCCATACGTTTACATAGGACATCAAGGTTTTTACAATATTCTATAAAACAAACCTCTTTATAGTTATTAACTTTTGCTACCCCTGGTTGAAGTGGGCAAGTGTCATGCATAATTATCCTACCAAAATTAATTACAATTCTTCAAAATTAATTTACACTGATTGCCGGTGTGTATTAATCAGAATTTGAGCTATTTGTACTAGTAATAGCATGGGTAGCAGTGAAATTTGGGATAAATACCATGAGTGTTGTATTGGAAATGGGGATAAATTTCACGAGGCGAAGTCGAGTGAAATTTACCATTTTCAATACAACAAGAGTGGTAATTATCCCAAAATTTTACTGCTATACCCATGCTATTCCCAGTTAATACCATACTCGCTGCATATACGCATGCTGTACATTAGCGTTGCTATGTACGCAATTTGTCACTATGTACTAAACACGCGTAAACACTAATTGGCGCTACATTGTTAACATAAATTCTAGCCAATGAAATTGCAATTACAATCTTTTCACTGCTACCAGTGAAATACGGGATAAATTTCACTGCTACTATTGAGACTTTTGTATGGGCAGTGAAACAGGTATGGTATTATCAGTGGTATTTTAATGTTTTTACTTCTGCTTCTGACTATAAACAGATAATATTGCAACATCAACTTTGCAAGAAATTTAGTCCCACCTGTTATGCACATGTTGTTATCAATAAAAATTTTATTAGCAATTATCTGTGGGAGGAGAAACGTTTTTATGAAATTGCCTAAAATGGATGTTTTCTCTTATAAAGTATAAATTGTAGACAAATTTTACAATTTGGTCTGGTAATATGTGTAGAGGTTTTGACAGGTTACCTATGAATATCAAGATTTGAAGTAATACCAAAAAGTAGATACAAAAAATCCAAAATAAAGTAAAATCCAATTAGCGTCCAATTAAAACAAGTTTCCATAGCAATCAACACTTCAGAGGGTAGAGTTACTTGAGGTACTTGCATCGTAAAATTTCTAGATGACAAGCCTAATTGATTACATTGTTGCAGCACAAAATGTAAAATCACATTTTACTCAAGTACATGCCTTGGTGCACTATACAAAATTAGCTACCAGGAAATATCATGGCTTTGTATAATAGTTTTCAAATGTGATTTCATGGCACGTAAAAACTTTCTGGGGAGCTTATCATCTGACCTCGCATGCTACTGCATCTGAGTATCACATCACATGAAAATAGACGATCAGTTAATTATAAGCTCTGATTTACCTATCAAAAGGTGTGCATGATTATAACTATGCTGCATGACCTGCATAAATATTATAGCTATATAGATCTGTCTATGCACTCATGACCTCTGGACTCCATCCTTGCTACAGAAATGTGACCAGATTTTACTGAACCGATCCAAATCGCACATCAGGCAAAATCAAACTAACACCACCAGTGGATAGCTACACCATCGTACTACAAGTTCTGACCCTCAGCACTACTCAAAATACACGAGGCTGGTTTTTACACACGTCTTTTCTGGGTGGTGTGGAGTGCTCAAATGGCGGTTTCAGGCCTTGTGAAGGACCTGGCTTGGCAAGAATCAGTGGTTTACTGGTGGACAGCCTTATAATGTTGGCCAGACGTGTTCTCTGTTGATTTTGCTACATATCAGCCACTAAGGAGCCAGCACAGCCCTGTAATCTCGTGTCTGGACTCCACTCGTGGTCTGCCTCCATTTTGAGGTCTAACTTTTGCCCTCCCCACCACCCCCCAGCCTCCACCCCTTTGTGAGCACTCGTGATACTACTTCGCTCGTCAAACTGCTCAGATTTTCTATCTTATTTGGCGGGAAACTGTACAAGCAGCTACAAGTACTGGAAGTGGCTTGAAAGGTAACAGATTGATGCATCTTTTGTGTAAATTTCATACGCGTGCTTGCTATCCTTGGAGAGTTATGCTGGCTTCAATTCTTTAAAACCGTTTATCTCGGAACTTCCAATGTGCGATTTGGATCGTTTTTCCAAAATCCAGTCACAAATGATCATCTTACTGTGCTCACAGTAATTTATAACCATACTTTCATTACAAGAGTTTTAGTTTTGCTCAATAAATTGCATTGTTGGCTAACTCTAAAATTTACCGTCAGTAATCAAGCCATAGCTGTAAGTTTATACTTGCTCTGGGCAATCATTTCCATACTTCAGCAAACCTAAAGGTGTTAATTTGCACAAGACTACAGTATTTGTTGGATCGCAGAGGAATTTTTTGCTAAATCTGGCAAAGCTGGTCTCAGCCAGATGGTCAACAAACTTCAATCCACACCATATTCTGTAAACAGGTACTTGAGTTGGAGGTGATCACTGCAGTAAATGTTGCAGTATTTCCTGCAAGTCTGCTGTGCTCTAGATCACGAAATGTATTTTTTTCGCCGATCGGCAATGTGCACGATACTACTACCAAATATTGATTAATTATATTATACTACCTATACTTCATAGTAAGAGTGGACAACCTCTCAAAACTTGAGAGTTTTGTACCAAAAGAATACTTGTAAGACAGTGAAAAATTGATTAAATTCAAAACATTTCATGTTATTTTCACTAGAAGAGATGGACGAAATTTGCTGCCACTCTAATGTTTTCTTGATTAGATCTACCCCTACACATGACTGTAGTTTGTAAATCAATATGAATACATCGATTTTTTGGTTTGCGGACCCTACGGCATAGATAATATATACTACGTACCTGGGATTTACGACCGACTTTAGTGCCTTTGATGTTTGTTGTGCTGTCCGCATTGCCTCATTAACACCTCATCCTTTGAAGTGTCAAGATGTCGTGATGACGAGGGGTGGGGTAAAACCGGTGGGGATGGGGACCAAAAGTGGTAAAACTGGGATGGGACTGGGGATGAAAGCGGATATTAGGGACAGGGCTACAGTCAGGACTCCCTACTAGCTACATATAGAGTGACAGTGGATGGATAAGACATGGTTTCTGAGTGGTTTCCAGAAACTGTTCAAATAAGATCGAGATATCCTAACAGAACAGTCACTCTAATACAACAGTCTTCTTAATAGAGCAGTCACACTAGCCCACAGTCTCCTTAATAAAGCAGTCACATTAGCCCATACAATTCTAACAGAACAGTCACTCTAATACAACAGTCTTCTTAATAGAGCAGTCACACTAGCCCACAGTCTCCTTAATAGAGCAGTCACACTAACCTATATATGGGCTAGAGAGCAGTCACACTAGCCCACAGTCTTCTTAATAAAGCAGTCACACTAGCCCATATAGTAGTCACACTAGCCCATATATGGGCTAGTGTGACTGCTCTATTAAGGAGACTGTGGGCTAGTGTGACTGCTCTATTAAGGAGACTGTTGTATTAGAGTGACTGTTCTGTTAGGAAATAAGAAGTCTAACTATAGGTATTGCATTATATGGGCTAGTGTGACTGCTCTATTACGGAGACTTATATGGGCTAGCGTGACTGCTCTATTAAGGAGACTGTTGTATTAGAGTGACTGTTCTGTTAGGATATAAGGAGTCTAACTATAGGTATTGCATTATATGGGCTAGTGTGACTGCTCTATTACGGAGACTTATATGGGCTAGCATGACTGCTCTATTAAGGAGACTGTTGCATTAGAGTGACTGTTCTGTTAGGATATAAGGAGTCTAACTATAGGTATTGCATTATATGGGCTAGTGTGACTGCTCTATTACGGAGACTTATATGGGCTAGCGTGACTGCTCTATTAAGGAGACTGTTGTATTAGAGTGACTGTTCTGTTAGGATATAAGGAGTCTAACTATAGGTACTGTATTGCATCATAACTTTTGAGATTCACATTTGTACAGGCTATACTGCAGTAGAACACTCTCCTCTCTTTTTATATTATGAACTCTTGGTTTTACTGAGATGGCTACTAAACAAAGTTAATTCATGAAACAGTAAACACACATAGTGTAGCATGAAAAGTTAACAATCCACCCCATGCCAGCCAATGGGGTGATACGTGCAGCTAAAAACTGTCCTGTAAGCCAGACATGTACTAATAGCGTGAAGAATACATATATTATCTATGGCTGCAGCCCAGCTGAGAGAAACAAGGATGTAAGACTATCATCATAGAGCTAAAGCATATATTATCTAATCCAAAACAGCCAAGCTGTAAAAAAAGTGTGCGGCTCTCAAAAAGGCTGTCTTGGCACAAGATTCACCTGAATTGTCATTATTAAAATTTTTACCATCACAGCCATTTCTTGGCCGCCACCTTGGATTTCACATCTTTTTTCACCATAGCCTTTTTGAGGGCCGCACACTTTTTTTACAGCTTGGCTGTTTTGGATTAGATTTCATTTCTTTTTGCATTTGTATACCCCAAAGCCGGCCTATGGCCGGCTTTGGGACTTTTTAACCTATCTTTTTTTCTTTACCACAGGAAGAAGAAAAGATGAAGTAGATGTACTTTAAATATTTTATCAGTAAATGTACAAATTATATATATATATATATATATATATATATATATATATAAAATACATATATTGATTACAGAAATCTCCATGGTGGTTTCTTTGTAACTGAACACTCTACAAGGTGACTTCTTCTAATTGCTCTCTCTACAGGGTGAATTGTTTGTAGCTGAATGATCTACAAGTAACTTCTTCTAGCTGATCTCTCTACAGGGTGATTTGTTTGTAGCTGAATTCTGTACAGGTGATTTGTTTGCAGCTGAGCTCTTTACAGAATGGTTTCTTTGTAGCTGAACTCTCTAAAAAGGTAACTTCTTCTAACTGATCTTTCTACAGGGCAATTTGTTTGTGGCTGAATTTTATACAGGGTGATTTCTTTGCAGCTGAACTCTCTACATGGTGGTTTCTTTGTAGCTGAACTCTCTATAAGGTAATTTCTTCTAGCCGATCTCTCTACAGGGAGATTTGTTTGTAGCTGAATTATCTACAAGGTGACTTATTCTAGCTGATCTCTCTACAGGGTGATTTGTTCGTAGCTGAATTCTGTACTGGTGATTTGTTTGCAGCTGAGTTCTTTACAAAATGGTTTCTTTGTAGCTGAACTCTCTACAAGGTAACTTCTTCTAGCTGATGTCTCTATAAGGTCACTAGTTTCTAGCTGAGCTCTCTACATGGTGGTTTCTTTGTAACTGAACTCTCTACAAGGTAGCTTCTTCTAGCTGATCTCTATACAGGGAGATATGTTTGTAGCTGAAATCTCTACATGATGGTTTCTTTGTAGCTGAACACTCTACAAGGTAACTTCTTCTAGCTGATGTCTCTACAAGGTCACTAGTTTGTAGCTGAGCTCTCTACATGGTGGTTTCTTTGTAACTGAACTCTCTACAAGGTAGCTTCTTCTAGCTGATCTCTCTACAGGGAGATATGTTTGTAGCTGAAATCTCTACATGATGGTTTCTTTGTAGCTGAACTCTCTACAAGGTAACTTCTTCTAGCTGATCTCTCTACAGGGTGGCTTGTGTGTAGCTGATCTCTATACAGGTTTCTTGTTTCTAGCTGATCTCTTGAATTCTCTTCAGGGTGACTGCTCTATTAGGATGACTGCTCTATTAGAGTATCTCGATCTCGCATTTGCTGCACCAAGTTGGATTTCGTGTTATAACTCCGTGGCTTTATGTCTGATTCTTCTACACCATTAATGAGCCTTTCTAAGATGATTACTCCATCTGTACAACGATTTTCAAAGCATTACCCCAAGAGGTTTATCTGGTAGGCGTGGCAAGCAGTCGTTTTTTTTTATTAGCTAATCTCGATTGCGTAATTGTTACACACTGTTGGTTTTTTCGTTGCATCTTCCAGATTTTTAGCTCGATTTCTTGATTTCTTTCAAACCAAAGAAGGTTGGAGGTTCAATAGTTAACCTATTCACCCACCAATTTTCAGCTTTTTCCCATACGCGGTTTACCCTGTAGGCGTGACAACATATTGGTGTTATTTTTCGTGAATAATCGCTCATAACTCTTTACCTGTTTATCGCATTCCAGCCAAAGTTGGTACCGAGATGCGCCTTTATGCCCCCCCCCCGTCTGTGTGCCAAATTTCAAAGCAATCGGATATGACGTTCGCGTTTTATAGCAGTTTTTGTAAGTGTGCGACAAGAGGAAGAAAAAAAACCAAGAAACTAAGCCAATTTTTGAAGTCGCATATCTCGGGAATGCGTGAAGCGATTTCGCTCAAATTTGGAATGTGGAGTGCCGAAGTTGGAGGGAGCGTCCACAGCACAAATCGTCTTGTTTCATCAAGGCAGCATAGAGCTACGTAGGTGCGAAAGGTGCGTTTTCTTTCTTCCTGTCAATATACTCACGGGTGTTGGGCGCCGGCTTCTTGGGCCGCACGACACACTACCGTGTGTCTTGATATAAGGTAAAGTATTAGGCAGTGCTTACTGAACCAAGTCGGTTCAATAGGCCGGGCTCGCTATTGAACCGACAGTAAAACGTGGACAAAAAAAGGGTCACTAAACGAAAAAAAAGTCACAAAATTCAACCTGGGCTCGAGCCCTGGACTACTGGAGCTGTAGGCAGTGGGCTTACCACTGTGCTACCGCTACTAGCTACCCACTACCCCTACTTTTCTACCTTATAAACGCTACTCACGTAGTAGTCTCACTATATACACTATAACACAGTAAGAACGTAACCTAACGGTGAAGAAGAAACCGAAGCTAAACCCGAGCCTAACCCTAACGCTAATGTTACTTTTCGCGTCCTCTAAAGTCGAATGCTCGGGGAAACTACTAGACGTGTCCCCTAAAGTCGAATGCTTGGGGAAACTACTAGACGCGAAAATAAAAACCTTTAGGTTCAGTAGCCACTTCCAAAGTATTATTATCTATGGCCAGGGCCGCCGAAAGGGGGGGGGGGGGGGGGGGGGGGGGTAACTAGTCTCGCGTAGCCAGACCCTATTTCTCCGCACGGCGCTTATTGATCGGAAATTATAAGCGCCTGCTCCGAAATCGATAAGCGCCGTGCGGAGAAATAGGGTCTGGCTACGCGAGACTAGGGGGCAACTGGGGCAAATTGCCCTGGGTCCCACTTTGTCTGGGGCCCCAAGGGCCCCCTAAGGTGGGCCCCATAGCTATACATTGTTCATACATACAATAAAAGAACATACAAGGGTGTAAATCTTCTCTGTAGACTCGAAGATACAGGAAGTCTCAGTAACAGTACTAACAGATATCATAAATTAGATAGCAAAGTCAATATCCAGCATAGTTCCAGTCAGCAAATCAAATTACATGCCACTGCTCGTAATAATATAATGATATAGGCGCTTAAAGAGGACTGTGACTTAGATCAAGATCGATATACTCTAATAGAGCAATCAAGCGCACTCTAAATGTCCAAATACAAGTACTAATGGATTAATGTGACAAAAAACTTTACTTTTGGAAAGAGCATTAAATTTCTAAAGCAGACATTGTAGCATTACAAATACCGTGAGTGATGCAAGACTGAGTATGAGCTTAATACTATATGGTCTACACTCTACAGTTGTATTTTTAGTAATGTATGGATATATAATTTTATAAATATGCACTTGGGTGTACAAATATCCTCAATATATTTATTAAGTTGTACAGCAAAAACTCTTAAACTTTGCACCAAATAATAACTCCATGATCCACAAATATATAAGAAGTGTCAAATAATCCAGCTTTATACCATCTTCTGTCCTTTATAATGGTGCTCCTGCCACTGACAATGCTGATAAAGCCTCTCTTTTTAATGAATATTTCTTCTCTGTGTTTACCTCCTCAGATTTCATACTCCTGCTCTACCCTGACAAAATTGACCCATCTGTCAGATGTCACTTAGTATCAATCCAAATATCTGAACAGGAAGTATGTGAAGCACTCGTCTCACTCCATACTGACAAGGCCACTGGTATTGATGGTATTGGCCCAAGGATTCTCAAACAATATGCTAACATTCTTGCTAAGACATTGCACCATTTGTTTACAATCAGTTTAAATAGTTGCTCCATACCTTATAAATGGCGCATACACACAATTGTTCCTGTACATAAATCTGGTGACAAGACTCAAGTTACTAACTATCGTCCAATTTCTCTACTCTGTAGAACATTTAAGGTATTAGAACAGCTAGTTTACAACAAAACCATTTCTTACATTAATTTCAAGTTTTCTCTCATCTCAACAGTTTGGCTTCTTAAAAAATCGATCCACAGTGCAACAGTTGCTTCTCATGTTGAACACCATACATAGTACTAATGACCAAATTGATGTAGTCTATCTAGACTTTAAAAAGGCTTTTGACAGTGTCCCCCACAAGGAACTGTTATTCAAACTTCGATTACTTGAAATTTCTGGCAAGCTTTGGTCATGGTCTGAATCATACCTACTTAATCGTTATCAGTGTGTGAAGATTAACAGCTCTTTGTCTCACCTTCTCCCAGTTCTATCCGGAATCCCACAGGGAAGTATACTTGGCCCACTTCTATTTCTCATATATGTTAATGATATTCCGGACATCATTAAATTTTGTCTATTGTTTCTATTTGCAGATGACACCAAATGCATCAAAACTATCTCCTCACCACTAGATTCACTTAAACTTCAAGAAGACTTAAATAATTTAAACTTATGGAGTACCCACCGGAATCTTCTATTCGGTCTATCAAAAATATCTTTTAAAAGGAAATCTCCAGCATCTTACAATATCGGCACCTCCCAGATTTCTTGTGTTGATACATACAAAGATCTAGGAATTATGTTATCAAGTGACCTATCATGGGATGCTCACTATAACCACATTATCTCCAAATCCTATCAGATACTTGGACTTCTAAGAAGATCTTTCTCCCTACAAAATTATGCCCAAGCCAAATCTTGACTATATACCTCTCTTGTTAGATCCCAGTTTTTCTACTGCTCGGTCATCTGGAAACGCCACCTAATTAAGCACATTCAGCAACTCGAACGTGTTCAGAGGCGTGCAACTAAATACATTCTAAATGATTACTCTACTGACTACAAGTCTCGTCTTATTAATCTCCATGTGCTACCCCCGATATGCATTCTTGATGTAAATGATGTGATGTTCTTTCTTAAAAATCTCCACCACCCCCACAATGAATTTGACATCAATAATTTCATTAAATGTGCAACTGGTCACACACGTCTAGCTTCTGGAAACAAGCCACTCCAAACAAGATCACCTGACAATTCCACTAGTAACTTTTATTTTAACCGGCTTCCTCGCATCT
Source organism: Dysidea avara (assembly GCF_963678975.1). Classification (NCBI taxonomy): domain Eukaryota; kingdom Metazoa; phylum Porifera; class Demospongiae; order Dictyoceratida; family Dysideidae; genus Dysidea; species Dysidea avara. Next base: position 34,349,433 of record NC_089272.1, read on the forward strand.
GGAATGCCCTTCCTGTTATCAACTATCAGGGCAACCCACTCAAGATAAAGGCCAAACTTTTAGATTATCTGTGGAATCATTTCACTGCCAATTTCACCTCCAACAACACCTGCTCTTTTTCATTTCTATGTCCATGCTCAAAGTGTTCAAAGATCCCTCACCAACCTAACTTCAACCCCTTTAACTGTTAATCCCCCCTTAAGTAATCTAGTAAGTAAACTTTGTAGCTAATCACTACTACAATTTAGCTTCCGGCCACTGACACAGTATGTCAGTGGACTATCAGTATGCTGCCATGTGTCCCGATTCTATCATACCAACATCTGCAACTTGTATGTATGTATGTATATGTACACTGTAAAGTTCATTATTATTATTATTATTATTATCATTATTATTATTGCCACTGCAAAATTCTTCTGTACATGTGTAGACCATCTGCCAGTAGATAACTGTGTCCAAAGTATCACAATAATTCATCCATAAGTTATATTATAGCAATCTATTGAGTTTTGGACCATTAAATATTCAAGATCTTTCAGCGGCTGGGGGCTGTGCCCCCAGACCCTGCCACTAGTATTATAAACTTGTGTTCTGCTGGAAACTTCCTTTGAAAATCCTACTCTAAACAATAATACATTAAAAATCAATCTCACTTTCAAATTCAAAGGGTGCAATATTTAGAAAATTCCTAGGTGGCATATGCATGATAGCTAGAAAAAGCTTTAATTTAAGCTTCAGATACCCTGTTGATAGAGTAATACAAACAGTCATATTGTACAGTGATAAACTACTCAAATCACTCTCATATTCATTCTCAGAGGGTCTAATCTTCAAAAATTTCCTGGAGGAACATGCTCCCAGACCCCCCTAGTTTAGCATGCTTCAGTCACATGCAATCTGTAGCTATCAGTTATAGGGCCCCATATTCTTAACTTGTCCTGGGCCCCCTAAGGTCTCTTGGCGGCCCTGTCTATGGCTAAAGTGGCTACACTATATACCTCAGTTCTGTCATGTCTGAAGAAGTTTGCACTGAAGTGGTGTAGTTATAACCACTCATGGGAATGATGTAGCAAACTTCCTGGTCCCCTCCCAGCCTTACAAGTGTCATCGAGAGCGTTCAAGCATAGATCTTAGAGGCACTAATGATTTTTCTGATACAAATATGGAAATATACCTAAATTCTTATTATTACTTTACAACATGGAGTGCAGGTGTTGATTGGTGTTGATAGGCTTGGATGCCAGTCCCGGGCACATAATATATACTATCCAATACTGCCTCATCATCATCAGGGAAAATTGAGGCTGATTTTTGGGTGATGTTATTTCATGGGTCATGCCTACTCCTTTGTGGTCCCTACTATACATATAACTTAACATTGTATGTATATATGTAGCCAGCCATTGCAATTTTGATAGGATTTAGATTCTTTGGAGGGAAATTATACATGTAGTACAGTAGCTAAAGTTGTGGAAGTGTTGATAGGTGGAAAAAACAGAATTCCTTGCTTTTAAGTAATAGAAATGCTCTGATAGAGCAGTCTTGTTCATACAATTTGTACTATTTGATTGTGGGTTTAATTTGCATATTTGTTTGATGGTGGAGCTATATGACATTAATGATAGACATCAGCCATGATCAGTAATCTATGCATCACAAATATGGGCATCAGTCTTAAAGAAAGACAATGAAAGTACAGATGCAAACCAAAATGGCATGTGTGTGTCTATGTGACCACATATGTACCTGGCCTATACAGTAGACATGGCAAGGGAAAAATACATTTTAAAATGCTATACAGAACTAAGTCACATGGTAGCTTTGGTGTACCTCCTGAATAGGCCAGTGGCAAACATGCCAGCAAAATAAAAAGTATAATAGGATAGAGTGCTATGCCAGCATATTACGTAGGTGGATATTTCAACTATGGAGCTTAATTCCTTGAAAATAGATCAATCATCGCTAATAGAGAAGTCTGTGGAAATGTAAACTGCAACAGAGCATTCATAGTTCCTTAGATCAATCTCTGTAATAGAACAACCACTTTGTACTGAAATCCTCTATTAGAGAATTCACTTTAAATGTTCCAAGATTATAAATGTTGTTAACCTAGGATACAGCATGTCCCTGGTGTTCAAAAACCTGTACAGATGTCTGGCTTGGTTCAGGAAACCATCCTGCAAAAGCATATTCGACAAGTTGAAGGTGTGGAAATTGCTAGCCTGACAGTGCAGTGACTTCCTGCTGGTATTATCTCAATTTAGCATTTACATCCAGGGGCGGATCCAGGAGTTGGCAATGGGAGGGGCACAAACAGACTAAAGTTGTAGGTGGTTAGGGAGAGCAGATTTTAAGTAGCAATGATCACTCCTTAGTAGGCTGATTTTTTTCATTGTGGCCTTTGCAGATGGTTGTGAAGTCTTAAAATCTGTTTTAAAAGGCTATGATTAGTATGAAAGTCTTAACACTAGCAATACTATAATTATTTTAGAGGTGCTTAATACATACAAATTTGATGGATGGCACTTTAACAGTTATTTTACCTATGGTTTTAGGTGAGTTTGTAATAAATTCAGATAATATGCAGCTTTCATGAGTTATATAAATTGATTTTGGTCTGACAAAGTGTATAGCATTTCTATCAAAAGAAGCAGTACAGAGGGAAGGGGGTGTGGCATTTGCCCCAAATGCCTCATCCTGGATCCGCCATTAACATTCATGTTTGATTTTGCAAAATCTAGTTTCTATATGCAATAAAAAATTACCTGTAAGTATTATCATCAAGATACTGATGCAAATTATTGGCAATGACATTTATATAGTGGAAGTTTAAGTATATATGGTATTCATGGGGGACTTGATGGGTCTGAGCCTGAGGGCTTGCCCCCAGGAAAAAATTTTACATTTTAGAAGCACTGAGAGAGTACTTTAGACACTTTATAAGGTTATTGAAGCAGCTAGCTACTGACAGTTTCAAGAGAAGTATAACAGTGACTGTTCCATTAGAGTGATTGAGTATTCTCTATTAGAGTATCTGATTGCTCTATTATGAGCATCTCAATCTTTTCTGTCCAGCAAAAAATTAACTATCCATGGCCCTCCGTCCACCCTGTGTCCACTAATAAGTTTATATAGCGTAAAAGGTTAGCTCTGCACCATACCCTGAAACAATATTTTTTACCATGCATGGTAGTGTATTTTATAATACTATATCATGCGTAAACATAATTAATATTGTGTAGCGAAAGACAATTCTGTGGTTTTATCTTAACCATGTAACTCCACTTAGGAGTTACGTGGTATATCCCATGCAGAAACAGCTAGCCTGCCACTGTGAAGAAAGGCAAGGCCAAGAATGCACAAATTACTATTATGAAGACTGACTTGTGAACAAAAGTAATGATATCAAATCTGGCCAAGAAGGATTTGTAGTAAACATAAAATTATTGTGATTGTATTGTAGCCTTTTATAGTTATTTGCAGAAATTAATGTCTTATTTATAAATAATGGCACCTGAAATTCACATACTAGATGGCTATATACTCCACAAATAAAAACACATGGTCAAGGACAAACCAATTATAATTTATAGCTATATAGATGTGCATTTAAGTGGTTATATTTTATAGTTTGTGGTGTGCGCCTCGCTACCATGAGCCCCATCAGTCCAAGCCCCTAAATAGGCCAGTGTTAGAGCTCACCTATACAAAATTAAAGCAGACCAAAACAAGTAGAATTTTAAAAGGCTGATGCACATTATTAGATATGAAATTGCAGTGGTGAAAAATGGCTATAACAATTAATTATACATGATGGTGTGTTGAGTGTCATAGTGATTCCTGGTCAGTTGCTAGCTTTCATGATCAATCATAGGCTACATACAGTAATGAGTCACAGCTACTTGATTTTGTTAATTAATTGATGTACATATGACAGTATGTTTGCAGACATAAAAACTAGATTAATTTAATGCAATTGAGAGGTATGCAGTATTTGCTATAAAATGTTACGGCTGTGCGGAAAGCATCATGATCTCATATGAAAAGTCTTTGGTTGCATTGGTGGCTCATTAATATTAACAGGAAACCACCTGTGGTAATCAGTGGAATTCTCATAAATAATAAAATTCCCATCTACATTTGGTAAGAGTAAGTTACATAATAAACCAAAGTCATGATTTACAGCACAATACATGTATCTACAGTACTATTATACAGTACAATTGCAAGTAGCTTCCCAGTGCAAAATTAGTTGCTTATAGTTCTGAACTACAAAAGCTAGCTACACTGTATAGTTACAAATTAGTACTACACTTGCCATTCTGTGTAGTAACCACCACAGTAAATGTTCCTATCCCGATTTAATGGGATTTTTTGGGGTCGAAATAGGCAGCGTGCGTTTTTAGATATCAGGGTTTTCAACCCTATCCTTTTGCGCGCTCTTATTTTCGCTCCCAATTGTCCAGATGTTACCAGCTTCATGAACGTGAAAAAGGAAAAGCATATGATGAGCGTGTTACAGAGGTTGAGAGAGCTTGCTTTTCGCTATTGGTGTTCGCAGCTACTGGTGGCATGGGGCCCACTGCTACAACAGTTTTCAGGAAGCTTGCTGTTGGCTGAGAAGCGTATAGCATTAATTACAGCAAATGCTTATTCTGGCTGCGCTGTAGGCTTTGCTTTTCATTGTTAAGACCTGCAGTGATGTGTTTGAGGGGTCATCGCTCTTCAGTTGGCCCGGCCGTCCATCAACCACTAATATTGATCTAGCCTACTCCGAGGGTCGCTTGGAGTCTGGCGGCCTTGTTTGATTGCTGGTATTTCCAGCTGTCCAGCACTTTAACACCTAGTGCTGGGGGTGGTGGCAAGGGCAGTCCATCTAGCCCGGGAAAAAATTATATAATATACAAAAAAAATTTGATTTACTGAATGCTAGGAATCGGTATTTAAATATTATAAACCACTACAAATACAGGAGCTAGTAGTTGCAGGTTCTGGTTTCTCACCCCCTGTGCCAATTCCCTTTTAACAATGCAATACATGTAAGCATATACGTGATTGCATGCATATGTAATTAGCTACACCCCTGTGACCTCGCAATAATGCCACACCCTGTGATCTCACAACAGTGCACTTAGGATGAAGTTGAACTTCTGTAATCAAATGCTGAGTCATCTATACTGAGTAGCTGTACGCTGATGCATGCGCTAGTAGTGTAACAGTCATTATGAGTAACGTGGAAAGTTTCGCGCCTTTTCTTTTGAAGTTTATTAGTAAGATCTCTTCGATAATAGTTTTCATCTCGGTTTTCATAGCGCTGCTACCAGCGTTGACAGATAGCGCCAGCAAAGAGTGTGGGGGAGTTCCAGTGTGTTTATCAGGAGAGAATGGAGGCATTCAAGAAATAACCTGTTGTATGCAAGATTCGTCACGATGTCAATGGATCAGTGTGAGAAATCCACACGCCAGTGTCAGACAGCGATCTGCACAAACCGGCTTGGTATTAACTTGGGAACATGGTACAGACTCGTTTGGGCAGTACAACTGCCTAAATGAAACGGATGATGTACAAAAAGAAGTGGTTTTCCTCCCAGAAAGTAAGTGCTAGCTACGTGAGTGTGTAGCTAGCTAGCTAGCTACAATATCTGCTATAGACATAAATATTATGATTATAATTATTCTTTTTATTTAATTATGACTTTACAGTACTGTATACAAGTGTAATTACAAAGGTCCGCTAGCTCTGGGCTACCATTTCTACTAGTCTCTCGGTAGGTAGCTAGCTAGCTACAATGTAGAATTACTGTAAGTAGCAACACTGGTGTACATAGTGTAGCTAGCCATACTAGCTACAACAATATTCAGTTATTTAACCTGGATAAATAATAACACTGAGGCTTTTTTCAACAAAAAGACTCCAACCCCTGACTCAAAAATTTGTTTAGTGTTAGTACTGGCTACATTTGTAGCAATTTTTCGTTCTAACTATATAATTAGTGTGGTTAATGATAGTTATCATGAACCACGGTAGTGGGTGATCATGAACCACAGTAGTGGCTCATAATAGAGATCACCTATGTTTTTCCAAAATCCTAATCAGGACACTCAACTAAACATCACCTTAGAAATCTTTTCCAACCTCAAAAGAAGCCTTAGAAGTTAATCTGGAAGAAGTTTAGGTCAATTGGCAAAGATGAAGTCAAAAGGACTTGATAAAAGTACTTTTAAAGAACTGGAATCTGCCATTTTGAGCCATCATTTTTTCATCTTATTATTATTTTTTCAACAGGGCTAGAGCAAAATGTGAGTACTTTTTGGGGATAAAAGTACATAACTTTCCTTCCTATGTCTTTCTTCATGTCCATGACCTATTTTTAAATGCATATTGCAATGTTAACTAGTGCGTAAACAAATGTCGATTTTATGCTTCAAAGGTTTAAATGCAACATTCAAAGGTAACCGTTGTTGAATATTTTATGGTGCTATAGCTACATAATGTTATGTAGGTGGCATAATTTTGAGTGTATTGTAGCTTAATCCTTTGATGGAATTTCTCACGTTGACACTATTATTCGTCTGTTTAACAAGATATAGCAGCTGGAGAAAACACAAAACAAGATGTACAGTAACTGCTGCAAAAGACCTTAAAGTAGTACACAATCCAATATTCTTCTTCTACAGCTTGTCCAAACTGCACTTCATGACTAGTGGTGAGTGTGGCCACTCATGCAATTAACTTGTCAGACACCTAGTAAAACCAACTTTCATTACTTTCTAGTGTCTCAAACATAACTGCCCATAGCAAAAATTATTAATAGCGTGACGAGCAGTTGGATTATTATGGTCTTATACTCACTATGATCAGGTTGCGCACGCACAACTTCGATTATGTCATTCGAATGATGCACCCTTTGGACCATTGAACGAATGTATTCGTTTATGTACTAATGTTAACATCCACTTTCAAACAAATTTGCTTCTTTTAGGTTCATTTTTTCCATCAATCTTCTGACTTAGTCTCTGCAAGGATAACTAGCGTGTTAATATGTGTTGATAAGTATCCAGTCTATTCACATTAACATGTTCATTAATTTTGGAAACCTGATCATTACCTACATTTTAATTAACCACAGTATATTAAGTTCATGCAATGTTATTGCATATGTACCACTGGATACTTGATTTATTGTGGTCACCTAACTGAAGCCACACTACTGCTACCCACAGTATGCTATGCGTTGCCTATATTATTATAGTTGGATATATCAAAGCTGTGCAGTACAAAGTATACATTCAATAGTAAGGAAACAATACATCGGTAACACTCATAGTATTAGCTAGCTACTAATGTACGTGATGACTAACTTGATATTGCCAGCACCTCTAATTATCATGTTAGGTATCCATATTTATAAAAAATAAACAAACCAGTGTAAAAATAATTTTAAAAATTAAACATGGGAATAGAAATTGCTGAAGAAACAAGAGTCAAACAAGCCAGCATGTTAAACCCACAGAGATCTCTATTTGTACTCAAATTAACGTTTATACAGAAACATTCTCAGTACTTATCTTCCCTAATTTATGGAGAAGCTACAGTTTTTTTCCCTTGGTTTCTACCATATCCATTGAGTCCAAATAGAGATCTCTGTGTGTTTAACATGCTGGCTTGTTTGACTCTTGTTTCTTTACCTTTTTCATTAATTTTTAAAATTATTTTTATGTATAATCAATTGCAAGTCACACGTAACCTCTGCACCTGCATGTGTCTATATACTTAGAGCTACAAGAATTATGTTGTCAGTTTTCCTATACAGGATGGTTGATCATGAGTTCTTATCACATACATATACAGCTGTATTATAGTAACCAATATAGACAACCAGATGTTTATGCAGCAGCTATGTAGTTATTGTATGTATGTAGCCCCTCATGCATGCTTGCATAATAATACAATGTGCCATGTATGTACATTTTAATGCTAATTATTTTTATGCATACAGATGAACAAGATGGCTGTCCATCATGTATTTCATTGACAGCATGCACTACCAGCACTGATGTCAGTCTGAACATCACAATGTGGTTCAACGATTCTTTGATATCTACACCATGTGAGCTTTACAGAAATGGCGATGTGGTTCCAAACATTGAACCTACCTCCTGTATTGCATTAAACAGAGTAGAACATGACTTCAATATGGATACTTTCACTATTGTCTGCCCTACATGCAATGACACTTACAATATCCATTACAATATACCAAGAATTATGCTGACTAATGTTAGTGATTGCTCAATATCTGGTATGTAACCATTTGACAATGTATATATATATATGATGGTTGCGTACTAATTGTGTAAGTGCAAAATTATTATTTTAAAATGAAGTAGAGTTCCAGTGAAAAAAGTAATCAAACAAGATAACGATGGTAGCCATTATAGCTATGTACTGTATGTGGAAGAATTCCTACATTGGAATGTTATATACCATGTAACAGTACTGTTAATACTCAATGTCAAAGTAACTACTGTACATAGAATAGCTATCATCATTTGTGTCATTACATTTTATTGCTATAACCCTACTTCACCTAATTTTGTAATTGCGCCAGTTTGTTGACCATTTTGCTTTAGCATAGCTATGATATACACGTGTGGTTGTTGCTGCTTTATTGGTTTTACTACTTATTTGTCACCCAGTCTGGGAAAACCAGGTTTATCCCCTATTTAAAGTATCGAGAAATGCTGGTTTAAGTATTTAGTATGTAGCTTGCCAATGGTTGAAGTTATGTGTACCAAACTTTCACATGTTTTACGTCAATTCCTTACCTTCCAGAGCATCCACTGTACAAGTAGCCAAAAACTAAGTTTCCCACCATTTTAGATAATTTTTGAACCGAGGTTGACTGTATCAGACAAGCTCCAAAAAGGAGGGAGGCAGGATGAGAAAGGAGGGGAAGAGGCTGTTTAAAAATTGGAAAAAAGGAAGGCATAGGGATGAATTAGGCCACATTATGGGCCATTCACGTCTCACAACTGGCTAAAATGAAAGGAACTTTACAGTACAGATCTTTATTCAACATCACGGAGTTGTACAGTCACACACAGCCATCTCCATGTTGACCAGAGTTCCATTGAGGCCCCACACTGCACGTACAGATTACCACTGGGCTTGGGAAAGGCAGCCAGCAAAACCAGACCACTCAAGTCTGGCTGATGTTGAATTTTTGATTGTGAAATTAGATAGTTTATTCATGTAGCTTTGTGTTCTGGATCTGCTGACATGGGAAATAAGACCGGTATTCCCAGGCTGGGTCACATTTTGAGTAGGGATGGCTTGGGACGAGGCTTCAGGTTTTAAGAAACTGGTAAAATATGTCCATGCAGATCTTGCATTGATTTGCAAAGGTATCAATCAAAAGTGTAAATCAAAATGCAAAAAGTCAAATTTGTGTTTTTAAATTTTCAGTTTATTTGTATATACCAACACAAATATCTCAGAATGTTAGTACCTAAAATTCATTGGGGGCATTCCCAGTATGGCATGCACCCATAGCAGCATAGTGCCTCTAAATGGAATGTAGAGGACCCTTGATACCACTCAAGTAATTTTCAGAATAGTGCTTATTAGGTGGTAGTAAGGTGAATGTAACCTCATGGGTATGCTTCTCAGTCTCGCTTGTGGTTTATTGTATCACAAAAGTTGGGTGGAGGTAATTCCTACAAGGTGCAATATACATTGGAATCTCGATTACCCGAACACCGATTAACCGAACACTTGATTATCCGAACACCAAATTAACTGCTCAATTAGAGCATTTTGTAACCAAGTGTATGCTTTATTAGAGTAGTTGAACAAAGCTCTGTATAATTAAATGTTAGGATGTTCATATTTACATACTATTATATGAACACCCTTTCTCCCCAATTAGTTCAGATAATTGAGGTTCCACTATACAGGCACAGTGAAATGCCACATTACTGTAAAAGAAGCTACTGATCTAAATGCAAATGGGCATGCTGCAAATTACTAGGAACAGATAAACCACTGTAGTTGTCTGTTACGAATAGCGATTCCTTGGCATTAAGGGTGTATGTAGGATAACAAGGTACTCTAAAACAAGTACCTTTATAATTTGAGCCATGAAACACATAGTGGCCACTTAGAACAGCCATAGCAGTAAGCTTACAGCTTTGTGCAGGTATATTATTGGTTGGATCATGTGATTTCACTTAACAAAGCTGTATGGGACTGAGTCTGGGAAAACTGTTCTTATCATCCATGAAAGCTGTTTTGATTTTTCACCATGAACACAAAAAGACTACATGCAACGTTTACTGTCAAAATCTGTTAGTCTTGAGTGGTCTGCATTTGCTGGTTGCTTTTCCCAAGCACAGTGGCGAGCTGTACGAGCAGTCTGGGGCCTTGTTGTACAGTAGCTCTGGCCAACCTGTGGATGACTGTGTGTGGCAGTGTAGTGTGGCAGTGTAGTTTCTTGGTGTTGAATAAAGACCTATACCCCATGATTCTCCTTTCATTTTAGCCAGTTTTGAGACTTGAATGGCCCATAATTATTTTGGACTAATTTATTCCTATGGATTCTTTTTTTATTTTGTGAACAACATTTCACCCACCACTCTGAGATTGCATAATACAGTCAGCTTAGAGTTAAAAATAGCAGGAACCTTGTCTTGCTCTGGAAGGTAAGGAATTAGTGTAAAATGTGTGAAACTGTTGCATGTAGCCCCAAACCATTGGCGAGCTAGCTATGTATAAGTTGGTACAACACTCTAAATTCTTATAACCAGCATTTCTTGATACTTTTATACAAGTGATAAGACCGGTTTTCCATATAATATATACAGGATCTGCTGACCGCTTAATTTTAACTGTATAATATTTAGGATAACTAAATCATATCTGAGGGTCCTTGTTAAACAGATGCATCATCATGTGTTGTCTGTATGTAGCTGAAAAGCAAGGGTGGAGGAGACACTTTCTTAAAGGAGGAGGGGGTAGGGGTGTAGCTAGATTTATCCAGGGGATGACATGCCTTTAGTAGCAGAGCACACCCATGCAGAGTAGAGGGATCTGGGAGCATGCCGAAATAACTATGACATTGAATCTGCGAGCGATTTGTTGTTTAGGCCACTGTTTAATGCCTGCATGTATTTTTACTGCTGCGCATATTTCTCCATTATAGATATTATTTGACTAGATTATAACAAAATATGTAGTGGGAGTGTGCAGCTCATTTTTCAAGATTGCTGTGCTTATACAGCTACTACCTTGTACATTGTAGCCAAGAAAATGTGAAAGACAGGTGCAGTGAACTCTCTGACATAGCATTTTTAAAGTAAGAAGTTATTAAATTTCGAGTGAACCTTAGCTGTCACGAAGGACTTATATGTGACCAAATCCATCCATATGGGAGCATTCGACATCAAAATATTTAATGATCAAATAACATGGTTTACTGTGTAAATCTTACAAAAAAACTTGAAATATTTTTAAAAATATACCCAGATGTAGCTATATACACATAATATTATGTGACCGAATTTTGGATAACCACGCATATGGGTGCACGTAAATTTTTGTGTTTAGTGAGTTACTATTAAGAAGAGCTGAAGTGGGCCACAACACCGACCTAAATCTTATTGTGACTTTAGAGGAGAGTTATGTACCAAGCTACACAGAGTTATTCAAGTTAGGTAACTGCCAGTTGTGCAGACAGAAGAGCTATATATATTATATGGAAACAAGCCTAGCTACATGTAGCTATATTGTAGCTAGCACTAGGGGTGACTGGATCTATTATAGCTTTTACAAGGTTTCAAGTCTGACAAATTATAACTCCTTGCTTGGTCATCCTATCACTGTAAACTTACCCCCAGCAGTGGTGGTACAGCTGTATGTGAGGTGAGTATATAAAATTACCAAAAATCAAGCTGGTACTTTATTCACAAGTCCAATTAACGGTTGTCAGTTATGTGCAATTGGAAAGGCTATAAGAATTTTTTCACAGTTCCAGGAACAAATAAGTTAAATAAAGAATTTGACTGTCTACAGTGTGTACAGTTAAGCAACAGTAACAAACAATAATATTGCATTTACTCATACAGGGAATTGTTTCACACCAAGCCCTACCAGAGTAACTAGCCCATCAGAACTACCATCAACAATGTCTATATCAGGTAAATAATGACAATGTCCTATACTGCAGACTGCAGTAATAATGTGCATCTGTGAGTATGCTAGTTTTTCGTGCCTAAATAATGTATGTATACGTATATATATATATATATATATATGCTGGATTAGGGATTGAAAAGTAGTGAATAGCAAGAAAAATGTCTACTAGTATATCTACATGTATAGGGAACCTACGTGTATCTTATTTCACTACTTTTTGCTATTCCCTTGTTGCACTGCTTCATTATTCTGTGACCCCTAATTCAGCTTCTACAGTGTACTTGTTTGTTTACTTTTTTACAACATCAAGACACACGGTAGTGTGTCGTGCGGCCCAAGAAGCCGGCGTGCCACCCGTGAGTATATTAACAGGAAGAAAGAAAACGCAATTTTCACATCTATGTAGCTCTGTGATCCCTTGTCCGATTGGAACCACATTTGCTAGAGAGGTGCCGGCCAGCAAGGGGAGTCTATACACCAAATTTGAAGAAATTCGCTCCAGTCATTTCCGAGATACGAGCGAACAAACTTTCACTTTAATTTCTTCGTTTTTTTCTTCTTCTACTTCTTCATTTCGCACACTTCGCAAAATCCGCCATAAAACACGAATGCGTGCTCGGATCGGGCTGAAATTTGGCACACTTAAGGTTACGGAATAGTTTAAAATGCGTGGGCGGAACAAATTACCAAACCTGCTTTAAACCAAGCAGGGATAAATAATTTCAACAACCGTGTTGTGTTAGTAATACGACTAATTGTGCTTGTTTGTTTTTACTACAGAACAACGACTGTTCTTGGGTGTGTGGTCCACAATAGAGCGATGTTTTATAAAAACTCGCCGCCAAAAACCAGACTAACAGATTACTGAATCCTTATAATTTCAACACAAGTGGCTAAACAACTAAAATATCTAGGTCCTGTGGAAGCGATTTTTTAAGTTACTGGTAGTATAGACGTTTTATTGAACTTTTAATAGTTTTTTCAGGTGAAACAAGCTCTTTGAAGGCTTGTATCCGAGTCACTGGGGAGAAACACGCCAAAAACGCTTCCACAGGACCTAACAAATTTAATATACAGTATCACTATGCCCTAGAAATGCCAATATAGCCTACAACTTTTGCTGTATTTGGCGGCGGAAAAACATGGTAGTGACAGCTGGAACTGAGCGATGTATGGGCTGGCTTACTTGTGTTACTACAACAATTGTAGTGTTCCACCTGCCTCAAACTACACTGTAGCTACATAAAAACATTAAATATGAAGGGCTTCACCTTCATTTGAAACTTTTCACGCTGCTAGACTGGTTTTATGGTCTTCTCAAAAAGAATCGATAGGCATTCAAAATTTTGAATGATTGCCCGTGACTATCCCGTAACCTTAAAGGGCTCATTAAGGCGGATCTCTGTACCACCTTTGGTAGGAATCCGATGAACATTCACGGAGTTATGACCGATTATTTGTGTAAAATAAGGTCGAAGGTCTGTCACGCCTACAGGGTAAACTCCTTTGAGAAATCAGTTGAAAATTGCTATGTAGATGGAGTAACCATCGTAGGAGTGCCTTTTTGTGGTTTGAAAGGAATCGGGATAAAGACCACGGAGATATGACAGAAAACCCGACCTGTGTCAAAATTACGCGATCGATTTTTATGAATAAAAATACTATTAGTTTTCGTGTCTATCAGGCAAACCGCTTAGAGCAATGAGCTGAAAATCAGTATGTAGCTGGAATAATCATCATAGAAAGTCCTTGCAGTAGTACAGAAGAATCGGAATACAAACCACTGAGTTATGATTCGAAGGCAACTACGTGTTGCAAATGCGAGATCGAGATACTCTAATAGAACAGTCACCCTAATAAAGCATTCAGCTGCATTTATAATTTACTCAATTATATTACATTGCAAGTTATTCTGTAGGGAATTCAGCTACAAACAAGTCACCCTGTAGTCAGATTAGCCAGAAGAAGGTACCTAATAGAGAGTTCAGCTACAAAGAAACCATCATGTAGAGAGTTCAGCTCAAACAAATTGCCCTGTAGAGAGATGAGCTAGAAGAAGTTACCTTGTAGAGAGTTCAGTTACAAAGAAACAATCATGCAAAGAGTTCAGCTGCAAACAAATCACCCAGTAGAAAGTTCCGCTATGAACAGATCACACTGTAGAGAGTTCAGTTAGAAACAAGTCATCTTGTAGAGAGATCAGGTGGAAGAAGTCACCTTGTAGAGAGTTCAGTTGCAAAGAAACCACCATGTAGAGAGTTCAGCTACAAACAAATCACCCTGTAGAGAGTTCAGTTACAAAGAAACCACCATGTAGAGAGTTCAGCTGCAAAAAAATCAATCACTCTGTAGAGAGTTCAGCTAGAAGAAGTCACCTTGTAGAGAGTTCAGCTGCAAATAAATCACCCTGTAGAGAGTTCAGGTACATTTCAAGTCACCCAGTAGAGAGATCAGCTGCAAAGTATCCTGTGGGGATTAATTGACATGTAATAAATATATGCTCTCTTTTTATATTATGAACTCTTGATATATGCATTATATATATAATTTGTGCATTTACTGATAAAATCAGAATGAGTTAAAGTATTTATAAAATCTGCTTCATCTTTTTCTTTTTCCTGTGGTAAAGAAAAATGTATAGGTTAAAAATCCCCAAAGCTGGCCATAGGCCGGCACACAAAAAGAAGTGAAATCTAATCAAAAACAGCCAAGCTGTAAAAAAAGGAGTGCGGCCCTTGAAAAGGCTATGGTGAAAAAAGATGTGAAATCCAAGGTGGCGGCCAAGAAATGGCTGTGATGGTAGGTTAATGGTAAAAAATTTAATAACGACAATTCAGTTGAATTTTGTGCCAATTGTCCAAGCGGCACCAAATTCACCTGAATTGTTGTTATTAAAATTTTTACCATTAACCTACCATCACAGCCATTTCTTGGCCGCCACCTTGGATTTCACATCTTTTTTCACCATAACCTTTTCAAGGGCCGCACTCCTTTTTTTACAGCTTGGCTGTTTTTGATTAGATATAGCTATGACTAATGAATTTGTATATATTGCATCAAAACAAAGAATGAGCTATAGGCCTGTCATAATTTACTTGAGTCTGCACGCACACACCAACAATCAATACGGACTCTAAATGAAAATGCAGTAGCCATTAAGCTTCATCTTCAGCGATTTTCTGCCTGTTACACAGCAATGCAAATGAATAACAGTACAAGAACTACCTCTGTAATTGCTATGGAAAATACTGATAATAAGTGTATTAGCTACTGCAGCCACAGGGAAGCTGTATCGTGCTACCACAAATCAACTCCTTGCGTTGTCAGTGAAAAGAACTGGAACACAAAGAAGGACAAAAGTACAGTAAGTCCATTATGCATGTATTGTACTTATTTCAGTTGCCAAAAAGGCATGTCTAGTGACAAAGTGATGTCAATCAGTAAAATAATCAAGCTTGGCTGAAGGCTGTCAGTCAGCAGAAAATTCAGTTAAATAGAATTGTTATTTAAAATTCCATAGAAATTGTTGGAAATGTTTGAGATCACTCTGAAGGTATTTTTGGGCTTGGTTATGCTTAACCAATACTGCCAAATTGTTTTGAAGGAAATGTTATGCTATTTTTGGGCGATTTTGAAGGACAAGGAAGCCCAAACCTCCATGATCCATAAAATACAGTACAGTAGTACTGTATGATATATACACAGGTGTAAATACACACATACAAGTAAACACTTACACTACATACAGTACATGAAACGCAACTTGCTAAAACATACAAACCATAAAAGCATTAAGTTAAGAGACCATAAAATTACTTAGGTGTAACAATTAAAGCCAAATATTCTCCGTCCATCAAATTGAAAGTCAGTAAATAGCTCAAAGTTATTAAATATTAACGTTGTAAGTAAAAGACCCTTTTCAAAAATCTGGTTGTGGTTATATATTATGTACCTGTACTGTATGGCATGAATATAAGCATGCATACACACTTAGATTGCACTAATGCATTCACCTGTATTGAGTGTTTACCAAGCTACTTAATAATATTTTGTGTGTCTATAGAAAATCACAGTGTCACAGTAACAACAACTGAAACTTCATCTATACTCTCAACAATGATGACTCCATCACCCACTTCAGGTTAGCAAATACAGATACCATAATGATATGTACAAACGTCGGAGGGACATAAAATAAATACAGATTTAAAATTAGTTACAACAGCTGTCTAAAATATTTTATTATCCTGAAATATTATTATTATCTTTATGCTTTGTAAACGCAGTCTGTAAAATGAAGCCATGTAAGGTGTAAAATTCATTCATTCATTAAAATACCTCAAAAGTTCCTATATGCACCTTTATGTTTATGGTAGATAGTTTCCATATGTTTCTAAGTAAAAATTTGAGTTGTTACAAAGCATGTCTATATACTGCATGTGTGTGGGAAAATAATTTAACTAAAAGAGAGATGTGCAAGCCACACATTAACCCCAATGACCTTAGAGAGCTCTGTTAACAAACAGCCACCATTGATAATGTTATAAAGCAAATATAAAAATAATTAACACTAGTTTGTCTCAGTAGAAATGCATGCTTGCTGTTTTATTTACAGTTGCTGCCACTAATAAAACAAGTAGTGATGACAATAATGGAGGCACCATTGCAGGAGCAACAGTGGGAGGATTAGCAGTTGTTGTTGTTGTTATCATTCTCATTTTTGCTGTCAGTTGTTGGTGTTACAGGCGATCTCACCGCAAAATCAGTCAAAAGGGTATGGATAATTTGTATAAATAATTATGTGCATGTACAGGTACACTGTATCTGTATGAAGACTTCTGTACTTTCTATGCTGCCTACAATTTAACTAAATCACAATGCTATTAATTTGTGCAACTCGCTATCAAACTAACCCGGTGGGGCTTCTGAAGTTTTCAGAAACTGATTAAACACAGGAAGATGGCAAAACCCTTAATAAAACAGTCATCCTAATAGAGCAGTCACCTTAATGCAGTGAACATCATTGATAAATTGCTGAAACTTCTCTTAAATTCAAACTCACAATTAAACGTTCACTGAAGGAGCATGCTGCTGGACTCTCAGCATGCAAATCTCAGCATGCTTTGCATGCTAATGTGCTTCTCACACTAACAAAAACCTATAGGTGTGCACCCCTCCTTTCTACATAATTTTGAGCTTCAATGCTATTCAAATACTGGCATCACAAAAGTCTCAATTTAAACCGGACAACAAATTCTTGTAGCCATCCACAAATAAAATTAGTGATCATGATAAACAGCAAAGTACAGTATCTATGTACAGTGGCTATGTATGTACAGGTCAGTCATGTGAAGGGTTTTATAACTTGCATTGTGGTCTCCTAATTATATTCAAGTGTTATGGTTGTTGCAATGTACAGTATCAAACAGTGTGGTAGCACTGTTTAAGAAGGCCAAGTGGCACTTAAGAAAATCATCTTTGAGACATCTTGTGTGTTGAAAATCACCTTTACAGAATAGTATTAGTGCATCTAACCTCAAAGTCAGTGAGAAAATACTTACAGGGGGCTAGATATAAAATTTAAAAATCACCGAAACCTGTATATTTGTTTGCCTGCCTCACTTGCAAGGCTAGAAGCCAAACAAAGCAGTGTACAGCCACCATTTTATTCCACAATAACAAACTCATCAGTGATATGTGCTTTTCATGGTTCTGAGGAGTGTGTGTCCTCTGCCCCTTGTTTTTCCTTTTGTCTTCAATCGAGCTACTCATCTTGTTCTTCATGCAACAAAATCATATAGAGGCATTAATTTACCTTATGAATACTTTCATGGAGCAGCATATTTAGATGCCTCAAGATTGTTTAATTTGCGCTACTGTTAGAGGTACTACTGGATACCTGGTATATACCTGTAACTTCACAATAGGACCAAGACTTTGTCCATTAACTCTTAAACCCTCATAATCCAGAAAACTGGATTATAGATAGCAATGAAATAAAAATCCCAATACTTTTTGCCAACTTGCATATGCGGTTTCAATCAATCACGTGAAGAATTCATCCAATCTCTTGTAAAATCAGATTTTATTCATTGGTAAAGAGTAAGCTATTAAACAGTGTATAAACTTTTACAACAAGGAACTCATCAACCAGATCACCATCATGTGAGGAGCAACATGACATTTAGATAGGACAAAGTACAGTAGAGTTATGGCCTTTTGTATTTCATTATGTGAAGAAAGAAGAGTTCTTTGGTACATTCAAGATATATCATAGCATGAGGCGCTGGGATGGAAAGATGCAATAAAGGATTTTACCATTAAAACAAAAATTTGATGGTGAGTAAAATGGTGTTTGTCATTTTTATACAGCGTTAACAGTTTTTCTGCTATGGGTGTTTGTTTCAAAAGGCATGCATACAACCCAGTTTACTGGACAATGCATTTCAGTGCTTGCATATGTATTTTAAAAGGGTTGTAGGTTTAAGGGTTATTTAATAATTATTATTAATGATCTAGGACTAGCTTGACCAAATAATAGTTAGACACCAAGACCAAGGGAACTAAGTGATTTAGTATCCTTGAAGGCTTGAGGCTGTAGTGTCCCAAGCGCAGCGAGGGTGCTGCTAAGGGCCTGAGATGCTATTAAATCACTTAGCTCTCGTAAGTCACAGTTTAACATTTTAGAGTATGCATTGCAATGGTTTAAAGTGCATACCTTTATAGCCGCGACATGAGTGTGGGGGGTGAGAGAGCAACAAAAAAAACTGTTGAATGCTCATCCTGAAGTTGTTATGGTGGCCACAAAATAATTATTTGAGGGGTAGGTACAGTACCTGTAACCAGAGTAATGGCTACAGCTAGATGCGGTTAGTCTATTATTTGTCCAGAATTATTTGCAGAACACAGAGAAGAGTACTACAGTATTAGCAATAAGCATTAAAGATGAAAATAAAAGTTCAACTCTGCTCCCAAGATGCTACTTGACGATTCATGACAGCAAACTTTGTTATCAAGACACACGATAGTGTGTTGTGCGGCCCAAGAAGCCGGTGCACCACACCGTGGGTATATTGACAGAAAGAAAGAAAATGCCATTTTTGCTACTTTTTTTCTTTGATCCCTACTCCAACTTTAAAATTCTTAATTTTTGTTTGTTTACTTTTTATAAGGTAATAATGGCTGGTGAAATGACACATACCCCCATCAAAAGGAAGAATGGTGCCTGGCATAGCATACAATTAAATTTTGCATCTGCAAGTGCGCCCCAATCATCAATAATTACTAAAAAGTGAAATACCATTATGCTTTGTTTTCAGCCATGTTCAGCCTGTTATGCAGCATTACTGATGAAGAAGAGTACAATAATACCCTCTAAATCACTAAGAAAAACATGGATATTTTCATTACAAATGCAATAGCAGATATCTCAACCTAGAAGCATGAGAAAAGCCAGCCACTCCTCCCCCACGCAACTGGAAGCCTACCATCTTTGCTTGTGATGAGGCTCCTGAAAATAATTATATTTGTTTTAACAAAAATGTTTAAATGCACAACTAGCTATACGTAGCTACAGTGTATATATGTGGGTGCAATATTGCTGTTTACTGCAGCTTATAAATATCTCTATGCTACAGAGTAGCCTACACTATGAACCTACTTTGTATCTTTGCTCCATCATTGAATCGCGTGATATCACATCAGACATAACAACTGCAATGCACTAATCTAAATCACTTCCCATATTTTAGTGATATCATTACATAGACATACAGCAGTGGATTCAATGTTTAGCACATTGCCTCATTTTATTCTCTGTACAAAGCACCTCACAACAAAGCAATAAACAGTTGTAACAACATCACTGGCAGGTTACCATCTCACTTTAAAATGTGTGCTGGGTCATTTTCCCATGGATTTCAATGACTGGTTCAAAAATGTTTCAAAGCATGTTCATTCGTGACACAGTAAAAAATACTGAAAACTGCCAAAATTCCAAATGAGATTTGAGAGGTGCTCCAATAATTTAATAATGATCATGTGATTTGTACAAAACATTTTGGGATTTACAGTAGCATGTTTTATAACTTTCTATTGAAAAAAATAATCATGAGAAATCATGAGATCAGCAAGTGGTCATGATATCAAGGCTAAATATTCATTGAAGCAAATGGGGTAAATTTCCACCACAATAAATATAATAACTTCTGCTATAACAGTCACAAAGTCGTGGGCTAACTATTTTGGACTAAATTATTCCTGACAACAAGAAAAACAATGCACCACAGCCTTGCTACCTTGTCATAATGAATGCTTTTCATTGTGGGTTTGAGTTAACTAGTACCAATTGGCATGGCAAGCAGTATAGTTCAGCTTTAATCATTAAATTACAAATGTGTCTCACCATCTGATTTTGAATAAAATGTGATATGATAAATATTGTTATTGGAAGACAATAGCTGCTACGATAGAAGCTCTGATGATGAATAAAGTTAGTGTTGAGTCAGTAGCTAGTGAACGTCTGGACATTGAAAATAGTTCAATCTTTGCTGGTCTGCAGTTAGACTGAGGTTATATCAAGCCAGGCTCAAAAAGGTTGAGATTCTCTAACAGAACAGTCAAACAACCTACTAGAAAAGTCATCACATGTGACAAAGAACAAGAACAATTTAAGTGTTTATCCTAGGATACTAATATGTTCTTGGCATGGTGCTGCAAATGAAAGTTGCATATTATACTGAGTAGTTGCTGTCCTTTGAATACCAATTGCTACAACTCAGAAGATTTGATCAGAATTATTCATATTGTATACATAATTATTTGCATACAAAACTACTAATGGCTCAGCCTATAGCTCCTGAGGGACTATAGATATGCCCACAGACTCTCTGCTTTAATATCTGGGGCACATGCATCCCCTCTTCAAGCTTCTGCTACTATTTGTATGTTGCAGTTGAAGTGACACTTCTCCATTCACACTTTATCATATTAAGAATGTCTCTGCACAAATAAAAGCACAATGCATTTGTGAGAGCATAAATACAAGCATAATATGCAGAAAATTGGGGAATGCCAAAAAGCATATTAGGAAAATTCTGGAGCATAATAGACTCAAGCCTATGGGGCACAAAGGAGGACAAAAGCAGTACATCCATGATGTATGCATTATACATACTGCAGTACCCCGTTAAGGACAAGTGGGATGAAGCAATGTCTAACAGTGAAATAATTAAGCCAGTAGCCTTGACTTATGCTTGTCTGAAGGCATCAGGCAGGCGGCCGGGCAGCCGGGCGGGCAGTAGAAAATTCTGCTGAATAAAAGTTTTTAAAATTCCTCAGCAACTTATCTGAAACAATTTTGGTCATTCTAAAGACACTTATGTGCTTGTTTATACCTCACCAATCTTGCTAAGATATCATGAAGGTGTTGTGAAGCTAATTTTGGGGAGGTAAGAAAACCTCAAACTTCCATGATCCCTAATATACAGTTACTATCATACTGTATGATACACTTTGAACTATAACTTTTACACTATCCTTTAATTGTCAATTTATTATATTTTAATTTAAAACTGAAGTAGGAATCTAAGTGATAAAAAGTAGTGAAACAAGAGTTGAATGATGGTATTACTCATAGCTCGGTGGGAAAATCTCTACATTGGCATGTTATAATAGCTATTTTGTTCAATGCCACAGTATGGATTTTTCAACTGAGCTATACTATAATTACCATCATTCATCTCTTGTTTCATTGGTGAATTTGGTGAATTTGTGGGTGAATTTGCTGTTGTATTAGCATTTCTAGCCAGTTTTACGTCCCTAAAGGATGTAATCACTATTCCATATCCTCACTGTACTAATAGCTATCATACCGGCAGCTAGAGTGGGTGAGGTCATCATGTTGGTCAGGAGTATTAGTAAACCTAGACTGCTAATTAATGGACATGGTTGCTAACCTACAGGGTGTATATAGTGAAGACAGACGTTACAGATATCTAACAGGTATCCAGTGTTGATTACAGCAGCGTAAGAGCTTTCAGTAACAGTTTTGTGGCATCTAAATAATATTATGCTGCTGTAAGAAAGTGTTGATATGGAAAATTGATATCTCAATTATGGTTTCATTAGATAAGAAGGCAACCAAGCTAATTAAAAATAAAAGCAAAGACAAAGCACAGAGGGCACACACTCATTGGAACCCCAAAAGGCAAATCATACTGGTGAATTTGCTACTGTGGCATAAAATGGTGGCTATGTGCTGCTTTGTTTGGCCTCTATCCTTGCGACTGCAAGCTGACAGGGAGGCAGTCAGATCAAATTTGGAAATTTAAAATTTTCTATATATTATATATATATATATTTCCAGCTACTTGTAAGTGATTTTATATTATAATGCTGTGTTCATGTTAAATGGACTAATAAAGGTACAGTATTCATTAAAGGTGTCTAGGGTGACTTGTAAAAGTAGACTTTTGAGTGGCATGCATCACACTGTGGCAATCCCTACTTAAACAATACTGCCATACTGTTTGATACATGGTATTTTGAATGTTTATCTGAGTTATGTGTTTGCTCAGGAAAAATATCTACTACAAACACAACAACACCAACAGGTAAATCAATATAATGCAACTGTTTAAGTATCAACTGTCTGTTGACAATGCTTCTTAAGCCATTTTACAAGCTACATGTAATAGTTGTAACATGGGCATGAGGGCTTTGCCTGATATAGTTAATATGTAACACTTTACATGGGTAGGTCAAAGAAATAATACCTTTGATCTGGGAAGATCAAAGGAACAATTCCTTTGATCTGCCTATTTGTGTTGTTAAGTGTTTCTTTCTTTTAAAAACTACTAAAATGTATATAAACCTATATAGGCAAGATGCACTTTACATTGTGGGTTTCATGTGGCTTACAATTGAGTCTACTGTGGCTCTCAATTGAGACAAACTGAATCCCACAATAAAAATATCTCTTGGTGATATAGGTTTCTTACACATTTTGAAAACCTTACATAGTAAGTGTTAGTGCTATAGTTAAAACTTTTTTGAAACTATACTAAACCACATCAAAAGCACTTTCAAGTACATCAAAAGTACTCTCAAATACATGAAGTAACTTCAAAGGCTTTAAACTTATTGATTTAATAACTTTAAGCCTTTAAATACAACTTCAAAGCATTGCATAATAGTTATAATTACCATGCACATTCACCCCTGATCTTCCTTATATGTAAAACAGCCTAGTTGTAGCCCTGCTACATTTCTTATCTAGCTGGGCTACATACAAAATGTAGCCTAGGCAATTCCTTTGATTTGAGGTGTGAAAGTGTTACATAATGTATTAATTGAGTGAATGTGGAAATATAACTTAGTGTGTCAGTATTACAGAAATGAGCTGTTTTGCTGTTCACAATAACAATTTGTCAAGATTTAACTAGTTACACAATAATAGCCTCACAATAATTATACAACTAGGTACTAAGAATAATACGAAACGCGGTTAAAATTACATCATAAATAATAAATAATTAAATAAATAAATTATTAATAATTAATGTTTGAGAAAACTACGAGGCCTAGAGACATAAACTAACCGGGGATCGATTTGCCTGTGAACGAAGGCACAAACGTATAATCGTTGCGCCCGTTCATGCTGATAACTTGACCACATGTGTAATTCTATATAATGCCCAGTACCACACCCTTGCTTAATTGCAGATTGCGCGAAGGAGAAGATTAGTGAATGTCCGCAAAGTGACTTCAGGAGAGTGAGAGGTCACTTTACACGTAAACAAGAAGATTACAAGTAAGTTTTTATGTTTGTAACGTCTCAAGTCTTAATGCCAGCTTCCAGTCACATAAAATATTTAATTAATTAACAATACAAGAAAACATTAAAACACATGCCACACTCTTTACAATATAAAATACAAGTAAACAATCTTGTCTTGTGCAGCTGGCATGGTGAACTTCCTTTGTGTTGGTGTCAGGCAATTGAATGCATGCTTAATCTTTTTTTTCCTTCACCTGGCTTAGCTACTAGGTTCTGGCTGGCTTGGCTGTCTTCCTTTATCTGATTCATCTGGCTTGCATACTTTGTGATGGTTGTGGCTCTCCTTTTAGTGTGGAACATGCCTTAGATTGTTGTGTAGGTGGCTTGGTTTGTCAGAGACATAATGAGGTGCGTGATGCAATTTGTGATCTAGCTTCATTGGCTTAGGGACAGGTTCAAAAGGAGCCTGTGGTTTGCGAAGACAAGATGGATGATCCATCTTCTGAGACCCTGATTGCTGATGTAAGAATTCGTGGTGTTTGGCAGTCTCAAGTTGATGCTTTGTTTGATGTACGGATTGTTGACACAGATGCTCCTTCATATCAATCTCGTTCACCTCAGGCTGTCCTTCGTACTGCTGAAGTTGAGAAAAAGGGGGAAGTATGGTGCTGCTTGTCTGGCGCGTCGTGCCAGTTTCACGCCTCTGTGCTTTTCTGTAGATGGTTTATTTGGCTCAGAGGCTGATTATTTTTTGCGCAGGCTTGCAGACTCTCTATCAGTTAAATGGGAAGAATTATAGTGTTGTGATGGGGTATGTGAGGGCACGATTATCATTTGCAATTATTCGAGCAGCCTTATTATGTGTGCGTGGATCACGAACAAAATGGAGATCACTAAGTTTGGCAGATGGAGCGGCTATTGATGAGACATCTTATTGACAGTTGTGACAGATATATTCCTTTTTGCTTAATTGTCTGTTGTTTCATTGTGTGTATGCTTTAATGTGTTTATTTAATTTGTCATTAGAATAATAATAATAATAATAATAATATGGTGACAGCAGGCATAGTTAGAAGATTAATAAGAAACGTCAGAAGTATACAAACTTGAAAATTGAGATCCAGAGAATGTGGAATATGCGTGCTGTGGTTGTGCCACTTGTGATTGGTTCCCTTGGGTCGATTCCAACGTGTTTGGCCAAGCGTCTCCAATCTTTGAACATCTACTATGGAACTTGATTTCTAAACTACAGAAAAGCGTCCTATTGGGTTCCTGCCACATCCTAAAAGATTTATAACAGAACACTCCTGAACTATGTTATAGTTTCAGAATAATTAATTTCTCATGTTGTACATGATGTGTGTTTTACAATAATAATAAGGCTTTGGAAGAAGAAAACCTTTGTTACACCAATTGTAATTGGTACACTTGGTGCAATTTCTAAGAAGTTTTCCCAGTACATTGACTTGCTCGATTTACACGA
The DNA here is from genome assembly GCF_963678975.1 of Dysidea avara. Lineage (NCBI taxonomy): Eukaryota > Metazoa > Porifera > Demospongiae > Dictyoceratida > Dysideidae > Dysidea > Dysidea avara. The sequence continues at coordinate 34,374,894 of NC_089272.1, forward strand.
CGTCAAATATTTCCATCTGCAAAGGCTTGCTCTACTTCGTACAGCTTCAATCCTTCGCTGGCTGTTACAGCTCTCAGGTACTGGATAGTGCTCGAGCTGAAACTGACTCTTACCAGTTTATATAATTAGTCATTAATAAACTGTGTGTGTATTTATAATAATAATTATATCCTTGTACTCTACAGAAAAGTGTTTTGTTGGAAACTGCTGGTTTGTTGCGTCGATCACTAAACATTCATCTTTAAACGTTTGTTAGGTTTCGATGTTGTAATTATGTACCAGAATTATGTATTTGTTTTACTTCTGTGTGTATTGAAATGATAATAATACCTCTACTAATACCCCAATAATATTATATACCCTTAATAAACCAGCCTCACAATATTTTCACAGTGCATTGGCAGTATTGCTGAGGTATAGCCAAGCCCAGAGTGCCTTCATTGTGACCTAAATAGGGATGAGTGCTTTTTTTACACCTATTTCTCCTTCCAAAAAATTCTCTCTTTAAACCCTATTTTGCACACCATTTTGCTTGAAATTTCTCTATTTTGCTGAGCATCAATAAAGTTATACATAATTGCAGTATCTCAAGCTTTACAAGCATATGTGACTGTTTTATTAGAATATTTCATATTTCGTACATAGTGAATGCTCTATTAGAACATTTCGTGTTTTGTATATAGTGACTGCTTTTTAGAATGCATTGATCTCTTAGTCATGATTTCTATGAAATATGTTGTCCTAATACCATGCATAACTGTGCTGTATTAAAGTATCTCAATCTTTTTCATATGAAATGTGCAAAGTTACCATGCCTTGGTGCCCATTTTCCAATTTTCCACCTATTTTTCTGCTATTTAACTCTTTGCTTTTACCAATGTATTTTCCAAACGTTTTGCTGGCAAAATCAGTGCATCCCTAGACCTAAAACACTTCCTAAATATGTGACCCAGTCTGAGAAAACCGGGCTTATCGCCTATTTAAAAGTATCGATGAACGCTGGTTTTAAGTATTTAGTGTGTTGTAGCTCGCCAATGGTTGAAGCTACGTGTACCAAACTTTCACATGTTTTACACCAATTCCTTACCTTCCAGAGCATCCACTGTGCAAGTAGCCAACAACTAAGTTTCCAGCCATTTTAGATAGTTTTTAAACCGAGGTTGACTGTATCAGGCGAGCTGCAAATTGGGTGGGAGGCAGGGGGCCCTGGAAGGCTGGAAAGGTGGTGTTCAAAAATTGAAAAGGAAGGCCAAGGGATGAATTAGGCCAAGTTTTGGGCTATTGTGGTCTCAAAACTGGCTAAAATGAAAGGAAATTCAGAGCAGAGGTACCATACTTATTCAACACCACAGAGCTGTACAGCCACATACAGTCATGCCCAGGCTGACCAGAGCTCCATTAAGGCCCCACACCACACGTACAGATCGCCACTGGGCTTGGGAAAAGCAGCCAGCAAAACCAGACCACTCAAGTTTAGCTGATTTTGATTGTGGAATTAGATAGTTTATTCATGTAGTTTTTGTCCTGGGTGAAAAATCAAATCTGCTGACATGGGCGATAAGACTGGTTTTCTCAGACTGGGTCACATGTATATTCAGTTCTATTGAGTGAGTGACTGACTGACATACTAATTCCTTCAGACAAGCATAACTTGATAATAGCTAAGGCTTTGGGTTTCATTTTCCACTGTTTGACATTAATTCAGCCTGACAGGTACACTTAGGCATACCATATTGTGTACAATGAATGAACCATAGACTTACCTGTGTCCTCCTGTGTGTCTCATATAACTTTGCTGAAAATGAAAGATGGTGATTTGAGGAAGGACATGATGGTTTCCCTAGATTGTAATGGAAGCTATACATGTTCTCCATAGAGACTAGATTGAATTACAGAGATGCTTCTCAAATTGTTCAGTTTTGTAATGCTGTGTAACAGGCTGAACGTAGCTGAAAAGAAGCATAATGACCACAGATGGTAAGCAAAAGTTAGGGTGCAAAGTTCAAATAATACCATTAATTCTGGTGTCATTAATTTTTTTGATGCAATATTCATGGGTGAACTAGACATAACAATGTTACAAAAAAGGAAACAAACAATTGCAAGGTAAAAATTAGGAATTTTAAGTTTGATTAGGGATCATACAGTGGAACCAAAATGTGATTAGGGATCATTCAGTGGAATCAAAAAATAAAGAAACACGGAAAGTTACCTACACCTGCAGATATACAAGTAGATATTCAATGCATAATTCAATCTATTATATACCATACATGATTGAATTATAGTCTTTGAATGTCCAATATTTGCCGGTGTAACTTGCATTACTACTTTTGTCTCTAATCAAACTTTTGATTCCTAATTTGTGACTGAATTTTAGAAAATCACCCATATGGGTGCTTTGACGACTAAAATATTTAATAATCAAATCACAAAACTTTATAGCACAAACCTACTTGTTGATGGTTTAAAGCCATTCTTAATACCTTAAATTACAAGAAAATTCTTGAAATATTTTCAAAACTGTGCCCTTCCCTAATTAGCAACCCACTAAACATGAAAATTCTAATTATTTCATGCACACCCATATGGGTGATTTTCCAAAATTCTGTCACTTTTTTTGTACAGGTGCACTAGCGTTCTTAAAGTCACAAATAATATGCACAATCCTTTAGTGTCCACTTGCATGATTTGGTACTGTACGCTTGTATTCATGTCATTGCATATAATACTATAATAATATATGAAACAGTACAGTTGTAATGTTTAAGTAAGGATTGCAGAAAAAGTGGCATGCACCACTTAAAATTCTGCCTCCTAGATACATCTTACATTATGAAAATTACAGAATAATATGTGACCAAATCTGGGAAAATCGGTCTTATCGCCTATTTAAAAGTATCGAGAAATGCTGATTTTAAGTATTAGTTGTAGCTCTCCAATGGTTGAAGCTATGTGTACCAAATTTCCATACGTTTTACACTAATTCCTTACCTTCCAGAGCATCCACTGTGCAAGTAGCTAACAGCTAAGCTTCCCACCATTTTAGATAGTTTTTAAACTGTGGTTGACTGTATTAGGCAAGCTCCAAAAAGGAAGGGAGGCAGAAGGAGGGCAAGAGGCTGTTTAATATTGAAAAAGGAAGGCGTGGGGATGAAATAGGCCAAGTTATGGGCCATTGAGGTCTTAAAACTGGCTAAAATGAAGGTAGCTGTACAGTACAGGTCTTTATTCAACATCACGGAGCTGTACAGTCACACACAGCCATCCCCAGGCTGACCAGAGTTTCATTAAGGCCCCATACCGCATGTACTGTACAGATTGCCACTGGGCTTGGGAAACGCAGCCAGCAAAACCAGACCACTCAAGTCTAGCTGATTTTGATTGTGAAATTAGATAGTTTAATCATGTAGCTTTATGTTCTAGATGAAAAATCGAATCTGCTGACATGGGTGATAAGACTGGTTTTCCCAGACTGGGTCACATATTAGCCCATCTATATAACACAAGTATACAGAAAATTTTGAAATTTTTAACTAGAGTAAGGACCATAGCACATCTATATAAAGCACTGAAACAAGCTGGAGTAGTGCACGATATTAAATCACAGTAAAACAATAAGAAGTGTTATATCCCTACTGTGCATTTCCATTATGGCATCTTGAGCACAGTAAGGTTATAACATTTCTTATTGTTATACTGTAATTTAATATAGTGCACTACTCCAGCTTGCTTCAGTACTTTTTATCAATGTGCTATGATCCCTACTATAGTTGAAAATTCCAATTTTTTCTGTGTGCTTGTTTGTTAACCTTTTTTGTAAATAAACCCACGCATACCGCATCTGAAATAGCGACATGCACCCCAATTATCATCTGAAAAGTGAAGTATCCATTACATTTCGTTGTCAGCTACCGTAAATTGGGTTATTTTTGACAGTAATAAATTTTCAAGGTTAGCTACATCCACAAAACTTTAATACGCGAATATAAACAAACATCAATTTTTTGCATGTGTTTTATTTTTAACCAGCACGTTAGTAACCAACCCACCCTGTGGTAAATCCACTCATGTTCCAGTTATTAAACATGTAATACTACTTTCTCTTCAAAGAAACAGTGAACAAACACGAGACATTTTCAAGGAATGTGTCCAATACTTCTGTCTTTTATATTATAAATGGCTAGCTACTGCATATCTATCACTCTTGTTTGTAGGTTCTCGTGTGCAGGTAAGATTTTCGCCAACTGTAGCAGTACATAATCGATGATATGCATGATATCCACATACACAACAGTTGATCTCAAACATAGGCTTTAGACATACAGCTGTACGTGACCGATCACATGATCAACTTGTAAGTATTGTGCGGGCTTGCTCGCTGCTGTAGGTATTGTTCCTTACTGTGCCTGTAAATAAAGAATGGTAAAATAGTGAACAGTCTATCAATCAGCAATACACAATTGTTATAATTTCAGCGTGACAAAACTTTCATGTAAAATATTTTCATGGGTCCAGGCACCCATGAATATTTATTTACATGAAAATTTAACTCGTGAATATTTTCATACACGAAAATAACCCGATTTACGATATGTTTAACATGTTACACAGCATTTCAAATCAAGAACTGTTTGAAAAGCACCTCTGCAATCCACGCATACTGAAATAAATGGTGCTGTGTGCCCTAGTTATATCAACTATCGTCTGAAAAGTGAAGTATCTATTACACTTCTTTGTCAGCTATGTTCAACCCGTTACACAGCAGTACGAATCAAGAATTGCTTGAAAAGTACCTCTGCTATCAAAATAGCCACTATGAAAAATAGGGACGATTTCCATTATGTAGGGAAGCCATCATGTGCTACTACCAAATCGACACTTTTTTGCTGTCAGCAAAGATGAATGAGACACAAAGGAGGACAGTGGTAAGTCCATGAAGAATGCATTGTACATTATGCCAAAAGGAATCTGTTGGGCTGAAGTGACGTCGAGCAGTGAAAAAATCAAGCCCATAGCCTTAGCCGTTATCGAGTTACATTTGTCTGAAGGTATCAGTCAGTCACTCAGTCAGTCAGTAGAAAATTTTGCTAAATAATTTTCTTTAAATTCCGTAGCAACTTGTGAAAGCATTTCGGGTCGATCTGAAAACTTGTTTGGGCTTAGTTTTACCTAACCAATACTGCCTCATCATTGTCAGGGAAAATTGAGGCTGGTTGTTATCCCGTGGGCCACGCCTACTCCTTTGTGGTCCCTACTATACAGTACTATCGTACTGTATGATGAAATACAGCATTAAAAAACAAGAAAACACTTTTCGGTGACCGGATATGGAATATTTTTAAAAATAGCTAAATTTCAAAACTTAGTATACCTGCCTGCCTGACCACAGTGGCAAGCCTAGAGGCCAAAGAAAGTAGTGTATGCAATGGTGGATCCGGAATGGGGCATTTGGAGCAAATTCCCCCCTCCCCCTTGTGGAGGAGCCAGCCGTACTTCTACTTAAAATAGCTACTAAACTTTATGTCAGTCCAAGAAACTCATGAATATATGCACATTTTACTAGCATTTATTATAAATTCACCTGAAATCAAAACATACCAAAGCTGTGAAATTGCACCCAGCACCTTTGTGTGTATTAAGCGCCTCTAAAAATAATTATCATGTTGATGTTGTTTGAGACATTCAGAGCCTTTTAAACAGCTATTAACACTTCACAACCATCTAAAAAGGCCACAATGACAAAAATCAACAGTGAGACACTACTAAAAGGTGATTATTTGCTGCTTCAAAAATGCAGCACAGAACTAGAGAATCTGGCTCTCCTCAACCACTTACAACTTAGCCTGTTTGTGCCCCTCCCTTTGCCAGCTCCTGGATATGGCCACCATTTTATGCTACAATAACAAACTTTTTAGTGGGATGTGATTTTTGGGGATCAGACAAATGTGTTCCCTCTGTGCCTTGTCTTTCATTTTATCCTTAATCAGGTTGGCCACCTTCTTCAAGCATCATCATATCGAAGCATTATCAATGAGCAGCATATTCAGACACCACAAAATTATTTCTAAAAGCACTTACACTGCTAAAAACGGTACTGGACAACCAGTATGATGCTTATAATTTCCATTTCGATAAGCGGCTGTGCATAAACGGTCTTGCTAAGTGAGGCTATGAAGATTCAACTTTACCAGTTAGTCACTGGAGATTGAACACAGAGGACAGAGCCTGTAAGCATGTTTACTCCTAGGCGTATTAGCCTAGGAAATTTCTGTATTAAACTTCATGATGCCACACCCAATTTACTTTGATCAAGCCCAACAACACAGGAGACCACACCTCTTAGCAATCTATTCACTAAACGCGATGACCTTGCTCCCTAGCGGTATGATAACACAAGACCACACCCCTTGTAGACACAGGCACACTCGAAATACTCTACAGCACTTCATTAATTGTGCTCTGGCAAGGCAGGTGAAGACTTCAGGTCATGGATTATGTGGTGGACTCTGCCATACATGATGGACTTTGCGTAATGCCTAATAGTGGTGCTAATCCCGTAAACAGCTGCTCTCTTTGCTATTTCCGCCTTCTCTTTTCCTGCGTACACCCAATATTCACCACATCGCTTGCCAGTTTCCTGCTTCCACTGGCACATCTCTATCATTCTGGTGACACTGCAATTACAGAACTGGGAATTATTAAGCCAGAGGACTGTTATCCACAGGTAGCTAAATAAGAAATACTGGTATCGCCACTCTGTTTACGCACCTTGAGGAGCGCTATGACAACTCATAGTTTTTACCTAAATGTAGACTATGAATAAGCAATTTCAGAAAACTTATTTTCGGAAACTAGTTTTCCAAAATATGCGAACATTACACCCTCTGGAAATTTTCTGTTATACAGTATATATATATATATATATATGCGTGTGTGACAATACATATGTAACATTTTCACACCTCAGATCAAAGGAATTCCAGAGGATACATTTGCCATGTATACCTCAACACAGGGAGAAATCTAAATGTACACCGGTGTACATTGAAATGTATCCCGGGAAAGTGGTTGCACTTCCAAAAGAGCAAGCCACTTTCATCAAAGCAAGTATGGCCTTGATGTGGTTGAGGTAGTGGTACCACCCTCTGTTTTATGAAAGCTCAGACCAAAATCGATTGTGGGAATAAATCAATGTTCACGTGATGATTACGACAAATTGAAGTGTTGCAAGAAGCAGCAGTAAAATGTAGGTGTTTTGGTATCCTTGCCATTGTTAAGTTACTTAAAGGTAGGCATTCCAGCCTGATTTATAAATTTTATAAAAATGGACTTTTTATGTGCTCAATTGATAGAGTATTGGTTGCCGATCTCAGAAATATATAGTTTGTTGGGTTGAAATTAGCTACTTTGGCACGCACAGTGACTGTAACTCTTAAGCTATTAATCACACATAGCTGATTATTGGTCGATAATTATTGCTTGGTGTAGCCTACCTTTTGGTACAATAACGTAAGCTGCAGGATTTCCAGGAAGTGAGTGGAAGCTGTCCGAACGTCATATTATCCGATAATTGATACTTTACTCTAAAGCTTGTCGCTTATTGGCCAGCTGTTATAAAGCTTGTCGCTTTGTGGCCAGCTGTTATAAAGCTTGTCGCTTTCTGGCCAGTTGTAATAAACTTCGTGGCCAGTTGTAATAAAGCTTGTCGCTTCGTGGCCAGTTGTAATAAAGCTTGTCGTTTTGTGGCTGTAGGAAATAGTTGACAATAGACATATGGCACAGTAGTATGTAGCTAATTAGACTATATGATTTAGGCCAATAATGTATGAATGTGGTAGTACATGATTCGATTGTATTGCATGATGTTAATTATCAACCGAGTTATCACATGGCGCTGCGAGTAGCCAAGAAACCTGTCGAAGGGACAGCTACATAAGCCCGATCCTGTTTGTAACCACAGTCTTGATTCCCTGGTGCCGGTTAGAGGCACCCGTGCAGGTACCTGTGTAGTGCGAAGTTACGTCTGTTTCCGCCATTGTTTTCTCCTAGGTGTAGGAGGACCCGAGTTCGACGCCACCTTCAGAAGCTGCCCCAGGGCCCTCCTACACATTCAGATTGAATGATCTACCCAAGCTAGATCTGCAAATAGACAGAGGGACTGACTTCACCGCATGGTGACTACAGTGGAGATCCTACTGCAGCCTATCCGGACTGGCTCAACAGGAGGCATCAAAGCAGGTAGAAGCATTAAGTTTGTGTTTTTCACGAGAAACTTTATCAATAATTCAGAACTTAGGCCTTACAACCGAGCAAAGGAATGATGTAACGACCATTATTGAGGTGCTTCAGCGCTACGTCGATGGTCACTTAAATGAAACCATCGAGCGCCGCAATTTCCGTCGAAGGGTGCAGCAACCTGGAGAATCATTTGATGACTTTCTTATTGCACTACGTGAACTGGCGAAAACATGCAAATTTTGCTCTGATGCCTGTACGGAGAAGAACATTTGTGACCAAGTCATCGAAGGTGCCAGTGATGGCGATACGATAGAGGATTTATTGCAAGAGAACAACCTCACCCTAGCCAAAACAATAAGTATGGGCCGTAGTCTTGAGGCTGCAAAGAAACATTGCTCAGACATACACGTGCCAGACCTGGGGATCAGTGGTGGCAGCTTTACACCAACGTAGCCAACAACCAACACAGATGTGCTCAGGATGTGGATCTAATATGCACAAAGGTGGACGCCAACAGTGCCCTGCCTACAACCTAGGTTTGCATGTCCTGCCATAAAGTTGGCCACTTCGCCAAAGTGTGTCGGAGCAGAGGCGTTCGACAGCACCCTGGAAACACTTTACAGCCGCCACGACCACAGGCATTACCATCTCACCAGTACCGTGGCACCACACGGGAGCTGGCTGTTCCTCAACTCCAACCGGGTGCAAACTCCATCCGAGTGCAGTCTCAGCATCACAGCCAGGCTAACCACTTGCAGCTTTACAAAGTGGATGACACTGCCACAGAGCCAGCGCCAACCATTACCGTCCGTGTTTCATCACCTGCTGGTTTCCACTACATTGACGTACTCCCAGATTCAGGAGCAGACATTTCAGCTGCAGGGCAGGAGATGCTTCAAACACTAGGCCATCACACCGCCAACATACTTCCATCAAACATCAGTCCAAGAACGGTGAACGGTTCCAGCATGGTACCACTGGGTAAGATACCAATTACTATTCAGCTGGGTGCATTGAAGTACAAAGACGAATTACACATATATCCTGGAGTAACAGGTGCACTGATTTCATGGAAAGCTGCCAAAGGCTTAGGAATACTTCCGCCATACTACCCACAACCAGCAGTCCAGCTACTGCAAGGAGATCCTCAGAAAGTGACACCTGCATGTACGCTGATCCAGCAAACTGAGAACCAGTCAGTGGCCCAAACCCTAGTGGCTCAATACCCAGCAGTGTTCGATGGCCAGATCCATGTGATGGAGGGAGAGAAGTTCCATATTACCCCCTGATGGAAGATCCTGTGCCATTTTGCATAAAGATGCCAAGGTCAATCCCATTTGCCTACAGGGACAAGTTACAAGCAGAGCTTGATTTATTGCAAGAACAGGGCATCATTGCCCCAGTCACTGAAGTGACAGAGTGGTGCTCCCCTATAGTAGTAACCCCTAAGAAAGGGTCGGATAGGATCCGCATGTGCATTGACCTTTCCCGTCTTAACCGATATGTCAAACGAGAGCGATACCAGTCTCCAACTCCTGCAGAGGCGGTAGCAGACATCTCTACCAGTGAAGAAAAGTACTTTACGGTGATTGATGCAGCTAAGGTGTACCACCAATGTCCACTTGATGAGGAGAGCCAGTTGTACACCACCTTCATTACTACATTTGGGAGGTATAAGTACTTAAGAGTGCCATATGGGCTATCATCCATAGCAGAACATTACAACTGTCGCATGGCAGAGGCGTTTGAAGGCCTATCAGCATTTCGCAGAGTGGTGGATGATGTGGTAATATTCGATAAGGACAAGGACAGTCATATCACACACGTCAAACAGTTTCTGCAACGTTGCCAAGACCGCCAAATATCGCTCAACCGTGATAAATGCACATTCTGCCAGACAACAATCACTTTTGCAGGCTTCAACTTCTCCACCGAGGGTTACCACATTGACTCATCGATCACTGATGCCATAACTTCCTTTCCTGTTCCCTCCAACTGCTCTGACCTTCGCTCTTTCTTTGGCCTTGTTAATCAGCTTTCATCTAGTACAGACACAATTTCTAAACTGCTAGTACCATTGCGCCCTCTATTAAGCACAAAAAATGACTTTTTATGGTCTGCTGAACATGAGCAAGCATTTACTAAGGCGAAAGAGCACCTTACAGAAGTTCCCACATTAGCATACTTCAGTCTAGACAAACCAACAAGACTATGCACAGATGCTAGTAGACATGGGGTAGGCTTCATCTTACAACAGCAGCAGGTAGGTACTGAGCAATGGTCCATGGTACAGGCAGGCTCTCGTTTTCTCACACCAGCAGAGTCCAGATATGCTGTCATAGAACTAGAGCTGTTGGCTGTTGCATAGGCAGTCATGAAGTGTAACATGTTTTTACGTGGCCTGCAGAATTTCCAAGTCTTCACAGATCATAACCCATTGGTGCCCATTCTTAGCAACCACCGACTAGACGAAATTGATAACCCTAGATTGCAACGCCTGAGGGCCAGACTGATAGCTTATAATTTCACAGCAGTTTGGTGCAAGGGTAGTACGAATGCAGCACCTGATGCACTGTCACGCTACCCGATCAAGGAACCAACACAAGATGATGCAATCGCAGAATGTGAGGAGGACCATACCCCAACTGTTTCTATTTCCGAGATGAGAGTCCGACAGTCAGGCAGTACAGAAGAGAGTGTACGGCTCCAAGACCTGCAACAGCAGGCAAGGCAGGATGAAGAATACCAGCAGTTGAAAGGCATCATCATGCAGGGATTTCCAAACCATAGAGGAGACTTACCAGAGTGTTGTAAACATTACTAGCAGTTGTGGCATCACTCACTGTTGATGATGACTTAATTGTATATGGTTGTCGCCTGCTGATCCCTTCCCAGATGCGTTGGGGAATCCTCAACCAACTGCATGAATCACACCAAGGTGCGGTGCACACCAAGCAATGCGCACAGCTCACAGTTTACTGGCCAGGCTTGGATAATGACATAGACAACATAGTCTCACAATGTACACAATGTCAAGTTCATAAGCCATCAAACACCAGAGAGCCAATGATTGCAAAGCCACTTCCACCCCGTCCTTTCAAAGAATTAGCAGCTGATTTTTGTTATCATGGGGGCCAATGTTATCTTGTTATTGTGGACTGCTACACAGATTGGCCCACTGTAGTTCCCATGGGTAAATCGGCAAATGCCACTAACTTGATCACTGTACTCAGAGAGTTATTTGCACGCACAACAGTCCCAGATACATTTTGGTCAGATGGAGGACCACAATTCTCTTCCAATCAGTTTCGTCAATTTGCTATGCAATGGAAGTTCCAACACCAGATGTCATCCCCACACTACCCACAAAGTAATGGCAAAGCAGAAGCCACTATTAAATCCATGAAGAAAATCATCCGTGCAGCTTGGAACGGTAGATATTTAGATGGTGACAAGCTTTGCAGAGCTTTGCTACAGTATCGAAACACACCTTCAGTGAAAGACGGGCTGTCACCTGCACACAAGTTGTTTGGACGCCCGATACAGGACACTCTACCTGCCCACACCAGTTCATTTACTCCGATAACACAATTACAACAAGATCAGACTAGAGCCAAGGCAGGAAAAGTCCGGCAACAGGCCACAAATTATTACAACTGCAATACTTGCCCACTACCAGACATACGGTTACAGTCCCAAGTAGCTCTGCAAAATCCTAGAACAAAATTATGGGACATATATGGAGAAGTCATTGCAATTGGACCATATCGCCAGTACACGATTCAGACATCATCAGGAAAGATCCTCATCAGAAATCGAAGATTCATCCGATGCCGAGTACCATTGTCATCACTACCACAACCAGCACCAGTCGTTCAATCACAAGAACAACAATCCTTGCCAATGGACTTGTCATTGCCACGACGTTCTAGCAGAGTCAGGAGGAGGCCACAGAGACTTATTGAAGACCCCACCTGGCAGGGCCCCTATTAAGCTTTCTCACATCTCGTGAAAAGCTTAGTGGGGAGGTGTAGGAAATAGTTGACAATAGACATATGGGACAGTATGTAGTTAATTAGACTATATGATTTAGGCCAATAATGTATGAATGTGGTAGTACATGATTCGATTGTATTGCGTGATGTTAATTATCAACCGAGTTATCACAGTGGCCAGTTGTAATAAAGCTTCTCGATTTGTGGCCGGCTTTTCGCTTCTTAGTATTAGCTAGTAAACAAGTCTTGGAACTAAATAACACTGCTAAAACAACACTAAACTGGCTCCGCTGAAAAGGACCTTACCTAGCATGACTTTATGCTTCTTTTGTCAGTGCTGGTAACAAGCTGCTTTCTAAATACGTTAGATACCCACTGTCGTTTTTCAGTAGGTTGAAACCCTCACGCTTGGTTTGGCACCTCGGCGGGCATTAATTAGTGACCTCGGCTGTGCCTCAGTCACTAATTAATGCCACGCCTCGGTGACCAAACCGCGCCCTCGGGTTGTCAATCCTACTAAAAAACCTCCAGTGGGTATCTAACATACACTAAGCAAAAAGATTAATCTAACAGCTTGTAAAAATAAACAACTAAAGTGGAGGTGTCACAATGATGCAACAATACCTAAGGTGGAGTTGTGGTTTAAATTATATGGGCATTGTTATGCCGACTTTGAAGTGGTTCATACTTTTGAGTTGGTGACACAATCATCAGAAAATTGTTCTGTAGCTGAAAATCGCTAAGCCAAACAAAGTAACTATGCATTTTACAGTAAGCACCAGTGAATACCTTCCATACAACAGTATTTTCTTTTTAAGTTTCCGAGTACTCTTCAAACATTACAAGACTTTAAAGATTACAAACGACACAAAACTCACTTAGATGTAACACTCAAGTTAAAACTAAGATTTCCATGATCATCATGTGGACTAACCCCACAACGAGTTTCATCCCCAATGGAGCTCGGATGACGGAGCAATCCTAAGTTAAACTCACATTGTTATTTTGTGCCAGGGTTCTATTGGGAAATATATGGAGAATTTTTCATTAAAAAATCTCGGATATGGGAATGCCTATTAAAGGTGAGAACTAGTCTTACAGTGCATTCACAAGCATTTCAGAACATTTTTAAATGCAGACACGCCCACATTACGGACGACATGAGTAGTACTGATGATTTCACTTCCGTTTGAACACTTCCTTCCGCACCACGAGCTATTCCGTGGCAGTTTTTAAAGTGAACTAGCCAACAAGAACCTTTACGGATTGGCTAAAACTCACAAGAAGTCACAGTGACACTACCATAATACAGCTTAGCTGAAGTAGAGTTTTAGCTTCATCTCATACATAACGCGGAAATTGTAATGCAGACAGAACTGTTCAAACGAAACTGAAATCAACAGTATAACAAAACTTACCCCCCTCCCCCCACCCCCTTTTAACTATACACAGAAAAAAGTACACATTGCAACAAATGCTACAATTACAATCTACAAAACAAACTATATAGCCACCACGAACAAAATACAACTACTGGGAATGGGGAACAACAAAGAAAGAAAAGTCACAGGGAAAGAGGAAAGTCATCATCACCACCTTGCAGAGCTTACTCCTTTAGGTCTTTAGTATATGTTGTGATTAGTCTTAGTAAAAGTATTAATACACTTGTAAATTCCCCGAAATAGCGACTTTCCGCAATATCAGTAGGGCTCATCCGTTTATTATAACAATTTTAGCTACAACGTTCTTGCTGCCTCACCATAATCGAATCTTTGAAGCATGCTATTATAACGAATCCAGTGGTTACACTCATATTCTATCAGCTTTAACGGAAGTGTTACATATTAGCTGTAACATGGGCGCTTGTGATTTGCCTGAAATGTATATATGCCCACAGTCCTCGGGCTGCGTCCTTGGACTTTGGGCATACATTTTAGGCAAATCACTCATGCCCATGTTACAACTATAAAATATGCTATAATAAAAACTAAACAAACTAGTACACGTATTTATAAAAACTGTTAATTTAAGAATGAAGTAGGGACTAAGTGATGGAAGGTGAAACAAGATATGAATAATGGTATCACAGCATAGCTCAGTGGGAAAATCCCTACTTTTGCATTGAATAAAACAATTATTGTGGCATGCCAATTAGGGATCTGCAATACATATTGATATGGCATATTGATACAGTAAATTGGTATCATGATACAATACTGTACTTAAAAGATATTGATATATTGAAAATTGTAATAGAACAGTCAGTGATTGCTCTATTACTGTAACAGTTATTTCCTTCTTAGAGATATTACAGGAAAATAGAAAGCCTTTTTATTACCTGTGCTACAAAAGTATAGCATTATAAGAAACCATACAAATACCCATGTATAAGTACTGCTGTCATAGATTATAGAGAGATGCTGTGATATGTATTACCTAAGTATAAAAAACAGTAGCTGTTACACTTTTAAAGTTTATTACTGCTGCACCACTAAACAATGTACTGTACCAGCCATTTTGACAACTCATCAAAATGTGGAGTACTCCAGACAAGCCTTTGTGATAGAAATGTTTGTGGTAGCTAAATGTCTGTGTAGTGTAATAGAAGCCACACCACCATAGGTACTTAGGTAGAGATGTGTTTTGTAACAGTATATTGTAATTTGTTTTTTTCATCATAAAATAATTTTCGCATGCAAAACTTGTACAAAAATTTCTTACACTCACTTTTTTTACATATGTAACTACTTTAATAGAGCAGTCATTCACCTAAATCATACAAAAATATTTTTCCACAAAAAGTTTTATCGCAATTGTGATCCAGTCTGACAAAACTGGTCTTATTGCCAATGTCAGCAGATTCGATTTTTCACCCAGGACACAAAGCTGAATAAACTATATATCTAATTCCACATTCAAACCAGCTAGACTTGAGTGGTCTGATTTTGCTGGCTGCTTTTCCCAAGCCCAGTGGTGATCTGTACGTGCGGTGTGGGGCCTTAATGGAGCTCTGGTCAGCCTGGAGATCACTGTATGTGGCTGTACAGCTCTGTGGTGTTGAATAAGTACCTCTGCTGTGAATTTACTTTCATTTTAGCCAATTTTGAGACCTCAATGTCCCAAACCGTAGACTAATTCATCATCGCTATGCCTTCCTTTTCAATTTTTGGACACCATTTTGCCCACCTTCCAGGTCCCCCACCTCCCACCCATTTTGCAGCTCGCCTGATACAGTCAACCTCAGTTTAAAAACTATCTAAAATGGCTGGAAACTTAGTTGTTGGCTACTTGCACAGTGGATGCTGTGGAAGGTAAGGAATTGGTGTAAAATGTGTGAAAATTTGGTACATAGCTTCAACCATTGGTGAGCTACAACACACTAAACACTTAAAACCGGCATTTCTCGATACTTTTATTATTAATTTTAAATAGGAAATAAGCCTGGGTTTCCCAGACTGGGTCACAATTTTTTGCACAAAAATAAAGTGAATTACAGTACTTCTGTTTTCACCATACTAAAGAGATCATATCAGAACACACAAGCTAATTGTCACATCAGTATAATTCGCCTGCAGTGTATCTACATAATTATACTATGTATACAAAAACACAAATTTGTATACACAGTAAATGCAAAATTGGTATCAGTTCTTTAAGGTACAGATAAATTGTAAATTTGATATTTTACAACCATTAGCTGCTATGCTAGCTAGTAGTAGTCATAACTAGCCATGACCACTTTATTATAGTATCATGATACCGTGTCGTATCAAACAGTTTATTGATGGTGGTATGTGATACACAAAATGCACAATATTGCAGATCTAGAACTCTGATGCCAGGATTTTTCCACTGAACTATATATGCTGTATTACCATCATTCAAATCTTTTTTCACTATTTTTTTCGCTTAGATCCCTACTTCATTTTTAAATTGGCAATTTTTAATTTATATATATGTATATTAAATTTCTTTAGTATTAAATTGGAGTAAATATTCTGTATTATATTGTTTAACTATTATAGGACCAGGTGATGGTGCTCGAAATGAAATTGGTACGTACAGTATCTGTCATGCATTAATAATTATGAGTATCATAATTATGTAACACAGTTAATTTTGTTCATGCAGTACGGTAGTACTGTATGTACTGTATAATTTTACTATGCATCATGGAGGTGTGTACATTCTCACCAAAAACTGAACAGATTACAGCCTCAAAATACCTTCATGGAGCCTTTTGATAAGGTACACTATAATTAAGCCCAACAGTTTCATCAGCCAATAAATTGCCAGAGTGTTAAATTTCTTTATTTAGTGGAATTGTTTGCAGAATGACTGACTAGCTGAATTACTCATTAACTTACTGACTTACTCACTAAATTACTCACCTAGTTACTTACTCACTTAGCAACTCACTAACTTAGTTATTTACTTATTTGCATACATAATTATGTATAATTATATTTATTTAGCTAGTTTACTTACATACTTACAGGTGTTCTTACTTACTCACAGGTCACTTTACTGTAATAGCTAAGGATACAGGCTTGTTTTTTGCATTGCTAGACTTTATCTCAGCCTAACAGGTGCCTTTTGGCATATTTACAATGCATGCTTCATGGGCTTGTCTTTGTCCCATTTTTTTCTGGCAGCGCAAGACATCAATTTGTAGAAGTACATTATGGCTTCACTGTACATGTATCTTTGCTGATTAGCTATAACAGTTATCATCCATAGTGTCCATGGTGATTGGATTGTTGTACTGTTTTTCATTGTAACTCTGTGTAACTGGTGATAATGAAATAATGTGTACACCTGCAGATGTGCTAGTGGAGTCTGTGGACATAGAATTTCATGACTAAACTGAAGCACAGAGATTAAATGACCATTTAGACTACCTCCTTGTTGTAGTTGTTTCACTATGTTTGTTATATGTATTGTATGAACTAAAATTCTTAATTTTCCTTGCGGTAATTTTCCTTTTCCTTGTGCTTGTGCTTACAGGTACTTACAGTTGTGTCAGCTTATTATGAGAGTATCAATCATGACAACATGAGAGTACTTAACGCGGTGATTGATCCTTGCTTGCAATACTGTGTAACAGGCTGAATGTAGCTGAAATTAAACCATATAATGACCATTTCACTTTTAGTAATTGATACCCGGTAATGCATTAAGATGAAAGCCTGCTATGCTTACTTTTGGAGTGGTATGCACAGGTTCAACAATCATAATTAAGCCTTAAGGTATTAAGCAACAAGTACAAGGAAATTTGAGAAAATTTAAGGGGTCATACATGTTGAAGTAAAAAGAAATGCACATTGAACAAGGGAGGTTGTCTATGTCTGAAGATAGTATTGGATATTTCTGTAATTATAATTGTTATTAGCTGTTCTGCCGTGCATGTGGCCATCACTGAAGGTCTGCTTTGAACAGTGTTTAAAAGTCAAGCCTGTTGTGTTCATTATGCCTTATTACATGGAAATAGGGATTAACGCTCAATGTTATAAGTCGCTGTCACAATCAACTATTTTCAAATCATAATTTGGACTCCAAAGTAGGTTGTTCATCAGCTGTTCCTTTTGACATTGATTATACGTAGATAAACAATCTAAAATAAAAGATATATTGATCTAACAAATATTACAATTAATCCTGGCTTAAATATGCTCATACCAAAATTCCAAATGTCTCGAGCAACAATTTAACTTTCAATGCAGAATATTATTTCCAAGTGATAAGTCCATTAGGGAAGCTTGCGTGTAAAAGAAATTTGTACGTCGGAAAATACCAAGATAATAACATCATTCCTTACACACCATCTCACCAATAGCCAATGTTATAGAATACTGTAGCCATAGCATTCTTTCTCCTGCTATATTATAAATATGTACCTTTGATCTGTGCATGCCTCATACCACAGAAGAGTAATAACACAAAAATGAGGCTGATATCTGATTTGTAAACACTCTTCCCTCAGATTTGTGGCCCTATATACGTATATGACTGGATTTTCGAAAAAGGGTCTTCCACACACATTCAATTTACCAAATTTGATAATTCATAGCTCTAGATTAGAAAATGCTACTGACTTGATATATGTTCAGCAGTGCACAACAACATTCTAGATTGGATGGCAAAAATTTCAGTTTGTTTGGAGTACATTATGGTCTTCCAAGTTCACAGAATTGGATGTGTGGAAGACCCCTTTTCACAAATCTGGTCACATATGGTGAAGGTGAAGGAGTGTTAGCGCTAAAATTAGTAAAATTAATGGTATTAGCACATAAACCACTGTAATAAATGGCTTTAACAAATATACACACATGTTAGCATTCCACTAGTTTTATTTGGTTATGATACATATGCATGTAATCTTTACTACAGAAATGACTGATACCCCTATTAATGAAGATGAACAGATAGGTACGTACATATATACTGTACATATGCTGTTTCATGTGTAATTATGTAGTTCTCATTATTGAGAACCAAAGCGTGATCTCTAGCTACAGTACATGTTAACACCCATACAGGTGTACTATTAAGAAATTCCAATAGGCACTGTACTACAATCTACAATGATGGTCAAAGCCTCAATGTTAAATTTTGAAATAAGCTTTTAGAGATAGTTATTGTCTTGACCATTGACCAGTTTACATTTTACTTTGCTATGTTTGTGCAATGCTTAATTGTACTGCTTTGACCTTGTTGGGAAGCCAGCCTGTTGTCCATCATGTAACATCAACCTTGTTCATTGACCTTTTGCTTTTACTGCTGTAACAGTGCCTATTGGAGTGACACACTCTTGAATTCATTACTGTAAGCAACAAAGTTTGGCATGAGTAAGGTTTGGTGAATCGAATGAAATTTGCCAAACTTTATTCACCAATAATATCTAGTTTATATTGTTTACTAATAGCTGTGTGTAACTTCTATCCACCAACCTGCATCACAAACTGATTCACCAAACTCGAGTTGCACCAAACTTTCATCATTTACAGAATGCTAGTTAGCATAATTAAAAATGAAGCAGGGATCTATGTAATAAAAAGTAGTGAAACAAGAGATGAATGATGGTATTACAGCATAGCTCGATGGGAAAGTCCCTACTTTGGTGGCATTATTGTTATAACATGCCACTTTCCCACTAAGCTATGCTGTAATACCATCATTCATCTCTTGTTTCACTACTTTTTGTTGTATTGATCTCTATTTCATTTAATTAAATATACTGGTTTGTTCATTGAATACTTTTAAACAATGAAGCCAGTTGGATTATATATATGAAATGCATGAAGTGTGATAATTGTGAATTATTTATATCACAGTGCGATTATGGTGCCAGGTAGTTGGCTGAACAAGCTCTACCTGACCACATCTGATCACTCTAAGTCCATGACTGTTACGTATATAAAAGCTAAAGATATATTTTTAAATTTGTATACAGTGGCTCATACAGTAAGTGAATTCTTGGCTGTCCATTGTACACGTTATACAGATGACCTCTTAGTACAGACCACGATGCATACATTTGTTTGGGAAAATATTTGGGATGGCTGTTATATACGTTGTGGCAATTGCCGTTATACAAAGGTTACCTCATATAGTTAAGCACAGTACTGTATTAATACCAAATTCTGATGAAGAACTAAATATGGTTATAGCATCACCAAATCACTTAATGAAAATTTGCCAATACTATTTACAGTGTTCAGTACTGGTGACACTAGCAGTTGCTGGTGTTGGTTTTGAGATTCCATTGGCACTTATAAGACATCTGTTGTTTGTACTTCAGTCCATTATCTTTGTTAAATGGTTAGCACCCTCCACTATGAATGTCCCTGATGTGAGACCTTGAAACCGAGTCTATGAAAGCAAGGCCTATTGCCATGAGCTCCATTTTGGAGCGCTCTATATACAGTAAGTAGAGTAAACAGGTAGTTTAAACAGTCAGTTACTGGGTGGGTTTCCACATCAGTTTACAAACAACAGTACACTTTTTCTATAAGTTAGTTTGGCTTTGTGGATGCTTACAAACTTAAGCACACTTTGCTGATAAATTAGCATGGCTCCACATATAAAAGTAAGCGTGGCTCATGACAGTTGCTGCCTGTTGAAAGATTAGACTAGACTGCAACCCATATTTGATTAGTGGGTGTAGCTCAATGTATACTTGCAGAGATCCACTGTCATGGATTCATGCAGACTGCATCTACTCTCATTAATAAACGGTGAGGTTCTATAGACAAGCAGTATAATCAAAACTAAGGACTATAGGCCAATACACTTCCACATCAGAAAAATAATTAACTCATTTCATTTGTAATCTGATATTCTATAAGCAGTCAAACTTGAACAACCCAGTTTCAGCCCTTAATTCACCAGGCACAAGGTAGCCAGCCTGCTGATGCATGCAGTGACTGATCATCACTAGCCAGATCCACAAAGTAGACATTCCAGCTCAAGAAGGGTGGTGGAACACATTTTGTCCTTCTGTCAACTTAAGACGATGCAATGATGATAGATGTTAAGGTTTTTGGTGAAGGCATTTACGTAAGTCAACGATGCAATGTTAATAATTGAACAAACAACAAAGTAGTAGAGATCTATCAATATGGCAATATATTTATATGGTAAATTAGTATCACTATATGATATTGCACCTACTATATAAAAATACTCCATAACAGAACAGTCAATGGTTGCTCTATTAGAGTATGTTAGAGTGACACTATGACAGCGACCATTTTCTCCAAAATAATGTACTCTTATCTATTTATTCCTTTGAAATTCAAGCCTCAAAGAGAATATTGCTTCACTCACATACAGTAACATGAAGTGATTTCATAATAGTGGTTAGCTGCAATGGTTGGTCATGATAGCTAGCTCTAGTGATAACCAACCATGACAAATTCAAGTGATACAGCATCGTATAGAACAGTTTATTATGATGGTGATATAGTACAGGATACACAAAATAGCTACAAACAAAGGGTGAGTGAAGCAATATTCTCAAAGGGTGAGTGAAGCAAACACAGGGTGAGTAAAGCAATATTCTCTTCAAGCCTCAAAGAGAATATTGCTTCACTCACCCTGTAGAGAGATCAGCTACAAACAAATCACCTTGCAGTGAGTTCAGCTACAAACAAATTACCCTGTAGAGAGATCAGCTACAAACAAAACACCGTGTAGAGACTTCAGCTACAAACAAATCAACCTGTAGAGATTTCAGTTACAAACAAATCACCCACTGTAGAGAGATCAGCTACAACCAAATCACCCCGTGGAGAGATCAGCTACAACCAAATCACCCTGTAGAGAGATCAGCTACAAACAAATCACCCTCTAGAGAGATCAGCTACAAACAAATCACCCTGTAGAGAGTTCAGCTACAAACAAATCACCCTGTAGAGAGTTCAGCTACAAACAATTCACCCTCTGGAGAGTTCAGCTACAACCAAATCACCCTGTAGAGAGTTCAGCTACAAACAAATCACCTTGTAGAGAGTTAAGCTACAAACACATCACCCTGTAGAGAGATCAGCTACAAACAAAACACAGTGTAGAGACGTCAGTTACAAACAAATCAACCTGTAGAGATTTCAGTTACAAACAAATCACCCACTGTAGAGAGATCAGCTACAACCAAAAGAGTTCAGCTACAAACAATCACCCTGTAGAGAGATCAGCTACAAACAAATCACCCTGTAGAGAGTTCAGTTACAAACACATCACCCTGTAGAGAGATCAGCTACAAACAAATCACCTTGCAGTGAGTTCAGCTACAAACAAATTACCCTGTAGAGAGATCAGCTACAAACAAAACACCGTGTAGAGACTTCAGTTACAAACAAATCAACCTGTAGAGATTTCAGTTACAAACAAATCACCCACTGTAGAGAGATCAGCTACAACCAAATCACCCTGTAGAGAGTTCAGCTACAAACAATCACCCTGTAGAGAGATCAGCTACAAACAAATCACCTTGCTGTGAGTTCAGCTACAAACAAATTACCCTGTAGAGAGATCAGTTACAAACAAAACACTGTGTAGAGACTTCAGCTACAAACAAATCAACCTGTAGAGATTTCAGTTACAAACAACAAATCACCCACTGTAGAGAGATCAGCTACAACCAAATCACCCTGTAGAGAGATCAGCTACAAACAATCACCCTGTAGAGAGATTAGTTACAAACAAATCACCCTGTAGAGAGTTCAGCTACAAACAAATCACCCTGTAGAGAGTTCAGCTACAAACAAATCACCCTGTAGAGAGTTCAGCTACAAACAAATCAACCTGTAGAGAGATCAGCTATATAGACACTAGACACAATATAGGGAATTCAGTTACAAGCAAATCACCCTGTAGAGACTTCAGTTACAAACACATCACCCTGTAGAGAGATCAGCCACAAACAAATCACCTTGCAGTGAGTTCAGCTACAAACAAATTACCCTGTAGAGAGATCAGCTACAAACAAAATACCTTGCAGTGAGTTAAGCTACAAACACATCACCCTGTAGAGAGTTCAGCTACAAACAATTCACCCTCTGGAGAGTTCAGCTACAACCAAATCACCCTGTAGAGAGTTCAGCTACAAACAAATCACCTTGTAGAGAGTTAAGCTACAAACACATCACCCTGTAGAGAGATCAGCTACAAACAAAACACCGTGTAGAGACTTCAGTTACAAACAAATCAACCTGTAGAGATTTCAGTTACAAACAAATCACCCACTGTAGAGAGATCAGCTACAAACAAATCACCCTGTAGAGAGTTCAGTTACAAACACATCACCCTGTAGAGAGATCAGCTACAAACAAATCACCTTGCAGTGAGTTCAGCTACAAACAAATTACCCTGTAGAGAGATCAGCTACAAACAAAACACCGTGTAGAGACTTCAGCTACAAACAAATCAACCTGTAGAGATTTCAGTTACAAACAAATCACCCACTGTAGAGAGATCAGCTACAACCAAATCACCCCGTAGAGAGATCAGCTACAACCAAATCACCCTGTAGAGAGATCAGCTACAAACAAATCACCCTCTAGAGAGATCAGCTACAAACAAATTACCCTGTAGAGAGATCAGTTACAAACAAAATACCTTGCAATGTGTTCAGCTACAAACAAATCACCTTGTAGAGAGTTAAGCTACAAACAAATTACCCCGTAGAGAAATCAGCTACAAACAAATCACCTTGTAGAGAGTTCACTTACAAACAAATCTACCCGTAGAGATATCAGTTAAAAACAAATCACCCCCTGTAGAGTGTTCAGCAAGATAACAGTCGGCCTGCAGAGACATCAGGTTACCCTATAGAGAGGTCAGCTAGAAGAAGTCACCTTGTAGAGAGTTCAGCAACAAAGAACCCACTCTGTATAGAGTTCAACTAGAAACTAGTTACCCTATATAGAGATCAGCTATATGTAGAAACAAGTCATCCTGTAGAGAATTCAGCTACAAACACATCACCCTGTAGAGATTTCAGCTACAAACAGATCATCATCCTGTAGATAGTTCAACTATAGATACAAGTCACCCTGTAGTAGGAGAAGTCACCTTGTAGAGAGATCAGCTAGAAACAAGTCACCTTGTAGAGACCAGCTACAAAGAAACCATCCTGTAGAGAGCTCAGCTACAAACAAATCACCCAGAGAGTTCAGCTATGAACAGATCACCCTGTAGAGAGTTCAGCTATACAAGTCACCCTGTAGAGAGATCAGCTAGAAGCAAGTCACCTTGTAGAGAGTTCAGCTACAAAGAAACCATCCTGTAGAGAGTTCAGCTACAAACAAATCATCCTGCATAGAGTTCAGCTGCAAATAAATTACCCTGTAGATAGTTCAGCTACAAACAAATCACCCTGTAGAGTGTTCAGCTAGATAAAAGTCACCCTACAGAGAGACCAGGTCACCCTATAGAGAGATCAGCTAGAAGAAGTGATCTTGTAGAGAGTTCAGCTACAAAGAACCCACTCTGTAGAGAGTTCAGCTAGAAATAAGTTACCCTATAGAGAGATCAGCTAGAAACAAGTCACCCTGTACAGATTTCAGTTACAAACAGATCATCCTGTAGATAGTTCAGCTAGATACAAGTCACCTTGTAGAGAAATCAGCAAGAGTAAGTCATCTTTTAGAGAGCCAGCTAGAAACAAGTCACCTTGTAGAGAGTTCAGTGACAAAGAAACTAGAATTCTTCTACAAACAAATCACCCTGTAGAGAGTGCAGCTACAAACAACTCAACCTGTAGAGAGTTTAGCTACATTTCAAGTCCCTTAGTAGAAAGATCAGCTGCGAACAAGTTATCCAGTAGGGAATAATAGACATGTAATAAATATATTTATATAATTACTGATAAAATCAAAAACAGTTGAAGTATTAATAATCTGCTCTGTCTTTTTATTCTTCCTGTGGTAAAGAAATAGGATAGGTTAAAAAAGCCCCAAATCCAGCCTATGGCCAGCTTTGGGGTATACAAATACAAAAAGAAGTGATATCTAATTAAAAACAGCCAAGCTGTAAAAAAAGGTGCGACCCCTAAAAAGGCCAAGGTGAAAAAAGATGTGAAATCCAAGGTGGCGGCCAAGAAATGGCTGTGATGGTAGGTTAATGGTAAAAATTTTAATAACAACAATTCAGGTGAATTTGGTGCCGCTTGGTCTTGGCACAAAATTCACCTGAATTGTCGTTATTTAAATTTTTACCATTAACCTACCATCACAGCCATTTCTTGGCCACCACCTTGGATTTCACATCTTTTTTCACCTTGGCCTTTTTAGGGGCCGCACCTTTTTTTACAGCTTGGCTGTTTTTGATTAGATTATATCTACAGTACTTTACTAGAGTTAATTAGGTACTGGAGGGTGAACACAAAAAGTAGAGCCTGCATGAGGTATTTACCATTAGCCTAGAATTCTAAGTGAAAATCTTTAAGCAAAGTACCCTAAGGTGAAACAGGACAAAGTTATACCTAGAAGTCATAAAGAATAAAATGGATAATTAGCATGCACAGCAGACTGGTACTGTACTTATTGATTATTTCATTAACAGAAGGAACTGTGCAGTTTGTTGATTGAATTTTGAGTATTGTATCTACACCTGATTTTTATTCACAGAGTCACTGATATATATTTGTGACCGGATTTGCGAAAAGGGGTCTTCAACACACATCCAATTTACCAACTTTGATGACTCATAACTTCAAATTATAAAAAGCTGTTGACTTGAAATTTAGTCAGTATAGTGAGCACCAACATAGATTAGTGGACGGAGAAAATTTCAGTTTAAAAAGGTGCTTTATCATTGAGTTGTGGTCTTCCACGTTTATAGAATTGGATGTGTGTGGAAGACCCCTTTTCGCAAATCTGGTCACATTTATTGACTGGTTTATTGAAGTTTAGATTATATCAATAGTGTCCCACATCACACAGATAAGAAGGTATCCAACAGCAGTATACAGTTGCTAATGTGACAAGCAAATTATATGCTTAGGTGTACATCACTTTAGTGACTTCATGTTTATTCACCTTGGTACCTGCATGTAAAGTAGTGTGATTCACTGTCTTATTACATATGTACTTTATATTGTACATCAGGGAACCCACCACCTACCTTTACCATCCATCCAGAGAATAAAGTAGTTTATTTGAGTGAACCCGAAACTGTTTCATTTACATGTCAAGCTGATAACACAACATCTTATCAATGGAAGAAAGAGGATGGCAGTGTGCCTTCAGATGCCAGGGGAATAAACAGTAGCACTCTCAGTTTTGAGAATCTCCAACCTGCATATGATGGTAAATACCATTGTGTTGCTACCAATGATAGTGGAAGTAGTGTTTCATATTCTGCTACATTTACGATATGTGGTAAGTGTGTACTGCATGTAAGTTAATTACATAGATTGATGTGTTTTCTTGTTTTTAGACAATACAGGAGAATTACTGGTGAACAACAATAGTGAAAATAAAGATCTACTGCCAATTATTCTCAGCCTTCACAAGGATATGGAACGCTATATTGACATGAAAGAGTTATATGGAACTTTAAATACATATGGATTGTTAGTTAGAAATGAAAGAGAACACTTAAATCCAGCTGGACCATCTGTAAAATCTCCAACTGAAAAAATAAACTATTTTCTGTTATGTTTGGAAAACAAAACTCAAAGAGAACTGGAGGGTTTTTTAAAAGCTTTGTATAGCACTGCCCATGTTGGTGGTCATAATAATTTGATCAAACTGCTTCAAGGAAAGGGCATAACTATAGAACGTAACTCAACAGTATAATTTATATTATTGTTCAAATATTGAATTATTATTAGTTACCCACAATGAAGGCTACTGAAAGGCAATTGTGTTGTAATGATCCCAAATAAATGTATGAATTGAATATGTTTTTAGAATTATAAAGCATTATTTTTCAAACAATAAGGTAGCTACATATATGTATATATACATATATATATATTATATACACTGTACGTGT